>NC_141094.1:30284548-30782048 GCF_041138505.1 Cibotium barometz | reverse complement strand
AGCTTATTCACTGCAATATGACTTGCAAAGGGGCTAAATCTCTTCGTATATACGTAGTTATGGCTATATTAGTGTTAATTATTTGCTCAGAGCAGGAGCTTGTGGTTACTGCAGAAGGCGGTGGCGATGGCGACAAGAAAATCACAGCTGATCAAACTCCAAGCCCTCCAGAAGCACCTTATGCGATGAACGCTAGTGAAACCCAAGCTGACTCAAACGAGCCTCCACCTTACTAAGGTATGGCCTTTTATTTCTAAAATTTTTCATTTATGTTTTTCCCATTTGGCATGTTATTTTTGTATTACTTTAATTTGGTATTTCCCCAATTTCAATTAATCCTTTTTAAAAAAAATAGTTGACTCACTATCTATCTACTTTTGTGTTTTGCTGTTTTTTTTAAATTAAACAGGGCTAATCTAGCATGGAAGCAAATAAATTATCATGGTGAAATGTATATAATAAATAATGAGCGATCAAGCTTGAATAATATATATGTAAATGGTGTCTTTACACACCACCCGCTGGCATGCATCTCTGACCGTTGGTGTTAATATTTAATTATTTTGTATTAATGTATTCTGGTTTAATCGTAATTAGCGCGGCGTGTATCCACGTGTACATTTGTAATAGGCTAAATTATTTATATAAATGTATCCACGTGTACATTTGCAATAGGCTGAACGTTTCTTCAATTGTAGATATGTGAAATATAAATGTGTGTACACTGTACACGTAGATCTGCACATGTATACACGTAGGCATCTGTATAAATGTATCTACCCCTATAAAATAGGGCACGGAAATGTTCTTTTGGTGCGTATTAAGCTTTGCTGAGCCTTAAAAGCTTCGATAGTATGGCATGTAAATGGGTTTTTTAATTAAAAATTTACACAACAAACAGAGAATATTTTTCAGTTGTATATAAGTGAATGTAAATGTGTGAAAGGGTTTTTTTAATTAAAAAATCACACACCACAAAATATTATATTCTTCACTCGTCTATTAACTGAATATAAATGTGTGTACACATAGATATGCATATGCATAGTCATTGCATACGTATATAGTGTTGTGTTGTACAAGTATTTGGAAGAGTTTCACGAAGTTGTCACGTGGCAAGAATTTGTGTTGTGTTGTACAAGTATTTGGAAGAGTTTCACAAAGTTGTCACGTGGCAAGAATTTGGAGGTTCGGGATGCACTTTGAAGGTTCGAGGAGCCGGTTCGATATGCATGCAAAGCACAGGTCAGCCCACTAGTGTGTATAAATGTATCCACTCTTACGGAGCACGGGAATGTTCTTTTGGTGCGTATTAATTAAATTCATTGATTCACTAAGTCTTCAAAGCTTCGATACTATGATTCTATGATCTCCAACATGGATGTAAAAGGGGGGGAGGGGGGGGGGGTTATTTACACACATGGTGCATATTAATTCATTGTATTAATTAAATTCATTGCTTTGCTAAGTCTTGAAAGCTTCGATACTATGGTTCTATGATCTCCAACATGGATGTAAAAGGGGGGATTTATTTACACACATGGTGCATATTAATTCATTGTTTTGCTAAGTCTTAAAAGCTTTATTTACACACATGGTGCATATCAATTCATTGTTTTGCTAAGTCTTAAAAGCTTCCATACTATGGTTTTATGATATGCATGTAAAAAGATTTTTTAAATTAAAAATTTACACACAAAATCTAAAAATAAATAAATACTAGAAACTCTCATTGTGATTATGTAGTCTCTTATGCTTGATCTCTTATGAATGGTATGTAGTGCAAACCATTTATGTAGTCTCTTATGCTTGATCTCTTATGAATGGTTTGTAATCTCTTATGAATAGTATGTAGTGCAAACCATTTATATGGTCTCTTATGCTTGATCTCTTATGAATGGTTTGTGCTCTCTTATGAATGGTATGTAGTCTCTTATGAATGGTATGTCTCATTGTGATTATGTAGTCTCTTATGCTTGATCTTTTGTGAATGGTTTGTGATCTCTTTATGAATGGTATGTCTCATTGTGATTATGTAGTCTCTTATGCTTGATCTTTTGTGAATGGTTTGTGATCTCTTTATGAATGGTATGTAGTGCAAACCATTTATAATAATAATTGTAAGCTTGATGATGTATAGCATCAAACAAACCGGTGGGAGCGACGATTTGCCACCACAACGATGGCTTAGTTAGTAGAAGAGGACAAGTGTTATCCCAGAGGTCATGGATTCAATCCTCGTCCGCCATCTCGCTGATTACGGATGGTGGATTCAATACACATTGCCGACAGTGGTGTATGTGAGTTGTGCCAAAAGTGGGGTGTAAATATCCATTTCTTGTTAATTTCAAGCCTTCAAAAAAGGGGCTAATAATAAGTTCAAGGTAGAAAGTTTGTGTGCATCACATACTTTTTTGTTTAAAATGCAAAAGAGAATTGTATTAGTATCCAAAATCAGTGGATACACCACCCAGAGGTTACATCTTAGGTGAGGCTAATTTCTTAATCAAAATTCTAACAGTTGAAACTCTCTTATACCCACCACTACTTGTATCAACATATCCCTTACCTTCTCCCTACTATGTTCCAAATTTCTCCTCATGCCCTTGTGAGCTAGGGCATTCCTGTGTTCCCAGATCTCTGCAAGCACATAGGCCCTAATAGTGTGCCAAATTTTGTATAGAGCAGGGTTCACCCTGCCCTTGCAACCAATCAGCACCTATCTCCAATGTAGCTTGTCCAGTACACCACATTCATTCAAGAGTTTGATTTACTTTTCCCAGATAGGATGGACATCCTTACATTCCCAAAGTGCATGCAGTAATGACTCTTTTTGGTTCTTGCATCTTGGGCACCAGGGGTTGCCATCACTCCATCTTGAAGTCACATCTCCAACATGAAGTTTCTGATGAAGGATTCTCCACAATAACAAGTCAAGCCTACCAGCACCAGTTGATTTACAGGTCTTGGTTGATCTCCTTTTACAGTATCCATGCATCCAGCCTTATCCGAGGTTTTAACAGTCTTGTCTATCCAGACACCAATATGTCTTAAAACCCTCATCCTTTTACCTATTTTTATTTGATGCAGTTCCCACTCCTTTATAGACTGTTCAGAAGTAATAAAGGGGGCAGTTGGCCAGGTGGACTTAATTCTACTTATGGTGTCAAACAGAAACAACCTCTCACTTCTGCACAGTGTTTGCCATAACTTCAAGGGGATGACCCACTCTTGTGAACCAGGGGTCCAAATATCCTTGAAATGACTTAGGCCCTTATCATTGATTTGCTTAGCCAACCTTTTGTTCCTGAGGATAGCAGGGGTGTCATCTTTCATTGCAGCTTTGCTGAACCATATGCTTTGGGCTAGGGATGAGTCAACCCTTCCATTTCCCCTCCAGGAAGCTGAGCTCGACATCCTTTTCCAACTGTTGCAGATATTCAGAGTTTTTGATCCTGATAGGACTAGGCAGAAGCAGCTTGTCCAGCCAGTGGACTTCTTCCCAGCATTTTCCACCTATCTCAGCCTCCTCAACTTCGCATCTGGTGATACATGCCCACGACTAGTCAAACTCCAAGTGACCAATCCATTTTGCAAGCAGTTGGCTTGCCTTGTCAGCAATGTTGGGGATGCCCCAACCCCCATCTTCCTTCCTTGCACACACATGTTCCCAGGAGATAAACATCCATGACCTGCTGTCTGCAAAGGACCAGAGGAAGTTCCTTCCTTGCACACACATGTTCCCAGGAGATAAACATCCATGACCTACTGTCTGCAAAGGACCACAGGAAGTTCCTGAACATATTATTTACCTTGCCCCAATCAGTGTCAGAGAATTTGATTAGGGTGGCAATGTAAACTGGCAATGCCAACAGTATATGCCTCAGTGCAATCATTCTACCAGCCAAGCTTAGTCAGAGTTGTGCTCTCACCCTGACCGTTTTGATCAATCCTGCTTTGTAAGCAACCAAAGCATCGATGGGCAGTTATTCCAAGCCCCACTGGGCAGCCCACGTACCTGATGATCTTCCCAAGGCTTATGTCCTTGAGATTGTATTGTATAGTAGGACATCCACCTGCTGGTTATAGCTCAGGACCAGACTCTCAATCTTGTGAGGTGCTACTGTGCGCCTGAGACAAAGCAAAAGTCATTGTAGACCTCCATCAATGTCTGGATACTTTCACTCTCACATCTGATTATGTTGCAATTGTCATCAGCAAACAACTGACAGGCAAAAGACAGCAAGACTCAACTCCCATCCTACCCTGTCATAAGCTTTCTCAAGGTCCATATTGATCATCACATATTGTTCATTCTGTTTAGCAGCCCAATCTATTGTAATAATTACATTTAAGATTGCTTCATGAATGCTCCTACCCTGTACAAACCCATATTCCTAGAGATTGACCTTTGACCCTTGTTTATTTGAGATGTCGTCCAGTGCTCCCCTCTGCCCAATATTTGGCTTGTTGGTTCCTTTCTTCTGAGTAACCATCTGATATTTCCCTTCATTCTCCTTCTGGCTTCCACCAGAGCTGCTGCTTGGTTTGGCACCTCCAACCTTCTTTTCCTGACTCTTTGGTTTATCCACTAGGACAACCTGCATATCCTGGTTCTTGCTCTGGCTTCCCTCCCTCCTATGGGCCATAACCCCTTGGCTAGCCTCCTTATTCTGACCAGACTTGATTTGTGCTGGCCTTTGATTGTTGCTCTGAGTTCCGTGTTGGTCTTCTGGGGCTTGCTTTGTCTCCCCATTAGGCTTGGTCTCATGGGCCTCAGCAGTGCAGTCTTTAGCAAAGTGCCCAACAGCCCTACATTTGTAGCATGAGTCAGGGAATGGGTGGAAGTGTACTACAATTTCAACTTTGCACCCTACCATCTCCATTTCAAGGTAATCAGGGGTTTCCTGGCTCCTGTCCCAAAGAATGCAAGCCCTCCTTGCTGCTCTACCTTCTTGCACACCAATTCTTGGAACATGTAGCACTCTACCCAGACCTCCTGCAATTTCTTTAACCTTCTCCCAGAAGTAATAGGGAAGCCCTAGGAAGTCAACCCATACTAGACATTGGACATCGGTACTAAAGTACCTCCTCAGGTCTAAAGACAAGGGACCAAGGAATGGCATATACAATATTGCCCTTGAATGCAACCACAGTACCCAATACATGTTCCCTCTGTAACTCAATTTCCACCATGGCTTGATAAAAGCCCTTGCCTGCAAAGTGATACTTGCATAGCCTGACCCTTGAAGCATATACCTCCCCAAACCATCTCTGAAATTCTTCATCTATGGGGGGCTTCCCCATGAAGTTTAAAAAAAAAAAACCCCACATGCAAGAGCTTTGTGCAACTCAACCATTGTCTTGCCAAGAGATAACTCCTTACCCACACGGAAGACCTTCTTACCTTCTTCAACCCTAGCCGACAGCCTCGTAATCTCTTGGGAGATCTCTTGCTGAAGATATGCCCTCGTCAGCCACATGTTGTACTTTCCCGGCATAAGTGTCATGATTAACAATCTCCATGTGCACAGGAGTCTTCAAACTGAGCTTTTCTTTTCAGGGGTCTGACCCCATCGTCCTCCTCTGATGCTGTTCTCTCCAACTGGGACGCGCAGAGACCCTGCCGCGTCGTATCCCCTGTCGGATCCTGTACCCTACGCGCGATGCTCTCGCCAATTAAATTTCCGTGTGTGGAGGGCGGTGAAATTTGGAAAGGCGTTGAAATATAATTATTTTTTGCAACCTCTTGTGTGTTGAGGGCGCTAAGGTCCTCTACGTTTATCATCCACGCTCAGGGATCGTTGCTCACACAAGGCGCCAAGGTCCTCTACCTATTTCCACCTGCATGGATTGCCTCACCCTCTTGCGCCTCACTTCCGCATCCCTTCCTTCCTCTTAACGGCTCACACAACAACAATTTCTATTAAGATGAAGGAGATGGCAATGGGTTGTGACAACAATTTCTAATAAGATGGAGATGGCAATGGGTTGTAAGGCTCAAGCCTTATTGCTGAGGTCCGGTATGAGGCTTGTGCTTATGATGACCCTTGCCATGGTCTACACCGTGGTGACATCATCCTCTCCACCAATGTACTATGTTTATTCTGCCCCACCCCCCCCTCCTACACATCTCATCATCATCATCAGACAGTAAGCTCCTTGGTAATTTTTGCTCTAATCCATCATGGAGGGCATGGCGTGTTGTGCTCTCTCTAGGCTTGCATGGTGGAACAGTCTCCCCCTTCTCTATCTTCTCCTTCTTTTTCATTCACTCAGAACCTCTCTTTGATACTACGTTTTCTCCTCTTTTTCGTGAGGGGGGGAGAAAGAGCCGGGAATGGCAAGGATCAGTCGTCCCTCACTGAGCTTTTTAGTCCAAAATGTGTGGCCACCTCGCAAGGAGCGTAAGTCTCATGCTCATGTACACTGGTCACAAACCATACAGAGGAGCGATTATTACTTGCTTGGCAAGTGCTTCGACAGAAACCTTCCGAGAGTCTTGGCAAATCCAATGCCCATCATGTACTCCTCATGCCGAGACCAACTCCTTGGCCATCCTCATAGCCTCATGCACAACAAGCTAGCCCCCTTTGCTCACCCAAGAGATTGTGGTGGGCCACCTCAAAGCAGTGCAACCTTCCACTGCCCACTAGTAGCAGTAGCACTTTGTCTTGGAACAAATCCATGAGCAACACAAAGTAGTGGTATCGCAACCTCCCCTTCACAAAAGTGTACTGAGTAATCTCATATCTGCTTAAGACTCCCTTTATCATCTGCTCAGGGATCACTGCTCACACAAAATGTTAAGCTCCTCTACCTACAAGAATGCTATGGGATATTTCTATCCAAGCTGTTATTACAGGTGGAAGAAAACGCCCTCCATGGGAGATATATGCCCCTCACTTTACCTTTCCTACAAGTAAGCTCCCAAGAAAAAGAAATACTTTAGAGTTCAAAATTTCTCTCACACACAATATCTATTTTGTTATCTTTACAAATCCTAAGTTCAACTCAGCCCCAGTCCAAGCGCACTGCTTGATATTTTTTCCTAGTTTTTTATGGTGGGACACTGCCAATCCCAATCCCAACCAAGGCACTATAGTAGAGAGATAAGGAGGGGTTCCGAACTTTCCCATCTTAGATAACCTCTTCTAGGTGGGTTTATACATGAAAACATTTGTCAACCCATATATACTTATGCTATTTCACTGGTGTCTTATTTTTTACCCTGACTCTACCAGGTGGTGCCTTTCCACCTGCCTAGAATGCCTCGCCCCCTTGCCCCTCACTTTCTGCATCCCTTCCTTCCTCAACCCCTCACACAATGAAGATTTCTATTAAGATGAAGGATTTGCCAATGGGCAGCAAGGCTGAAAGCTTATTTACCGAGGTCAGGTATGAGTCTGGTGCTTATGATGACCCTTATCATGGCTTACACCATGGTGTCATCATTCTGTCCATCGATGCCCAATCTCCTACACATCTCATCATCATCATCTCGCCATCTGTTAACCCATTCCTAGGATTAACAAGAGCTATTATCTTGCATCAAGAAGTCAAGGTAGATATACCAAAAGGTCATACATTCAAGATATAAAGCATTGATGTACAAATTTACAACTTGGACGGGCACCTGTAATGGTTTGATGGAATACTTATGGCAATTCTCACTTCAAGAGCGTGTGGTAGTAAGTTAGGATGAAGTCCTAAGTGATATACTTCATGGATATATTATGAGAGTAGTCATTATAATAGCATTAGGCCTCTTATGAGCCTAAAGTGCTCAACCGGCCACAATTTAAGTGAGTGTGAACACTTGTGGCCATGTATATAAGTAAATTTCTTTTATAATATAATATACTCTTCCATTATGCAATTGAGTCTTGCTCTTGCTAATCTCTCTCTCTAATGCATGCTAGTGAGTGTGTGTGAGTGATGTGAGGTGAGAGGAGGGACGAGAACACATAGTGTAACGCAACGGTGTGACAATGCTCGCGAGAGGTGTGGTGGAATTGCTTCTCAAGGAGAGCTTGGAGACCTCAAGGGTTATGAGCTCGGCCATTGGAAAGATCCTCATCACGAGACGACAGTTACGGTTCACCATGTAATCTCTTGTTGGATGTGTTTCAAGGGGGGATAGGGTAAGCTATAACATTTTTGGCGCTGCTGCCAAGGAGCCACCCCTCGGCTTTTTTCATCGTTTTTCTCTAATCTACGTATTACCCATTGTCTTTATTAATGATTTTCCATGAAAAATATGTGAATTTGATGGAGATTTGTGTGTGATTTTGTAAGAATTAGCTCTCTTTTTTTGTTTTTATAAAGAATGTTTTTTTGCTTAATTTTTAGCTTAATTTGTTGTTTTTGTTGTTAATAATGTGGTTTTTAATGTTCTTAGGGCTTGCACATAGAGTGTCTGAGGCTTAGTTTACATCCATTACATCAAACAATACAATAGAATGTAATTTTTGGTGAATGTTAGCTCTCTTTAAAGTTAAACATAGAACTAGAATTATTAATTTTAGCTTAAATTGTGTGTTTTTTGTTAGAATTGTATGCATTAGAGTGTTAGCAAGCATTAGGAGTAGCTTAATCTTTTAAAAAATTTCTCAAAACTATCAAAAAATCCTTGAAGTCTACTAATTTCTTTTAATTGATTGGTTTTTATCATTAAGGGTGATTAATCCACTTCAAGAGAAAAAATTTAGAAAATGTGTTATTTGGGGTCCAAA
Organism: Cibotium barometz; assembly: GCF_041138505.1. Lineage (NCBI taxonomy): Eukaryota > Viridiplantae > Streptophyta > Polypodiopsida > Cyatheales > Cibotiaceae > Cibotium > Cibotium barometz. The sequence goes on along the minus strand of NC_141094.1, from coordinate 30,773,313 downwards.
TTGATCATGTAAGTAGTCAAACTAGTGTTTTTGAGTGTTTTGAGAGCATCTAGATGTATCAAAACACCTAATTACATCGATTTCTTCATCAATTGTAAGAATTTGACTCTCTCTTGCTTAATTTTACTTTAAAAGAAGATATCAAAATTAAGAGTCTAATTAATCTCTAATTATATATTAATTTACACATTAGTTGATGCACATATCTTAGCAATGACTTGCTCTATCCAATGATATACTCAATTGTGTGAATTAATTAGTGATTAGAGATTAATTAGAGCCTTTAATTAGTTTAAAAGAGGAAAAGATTAGTGTAAGAATTAATCTTTAATTAATTTCTAATTATTTTTTTACATAACTCATTAAGGCTAATGAGCATTGAATGAGTAGATGCTCATGGAGTTGTCAAATTGTCCATTTTGGGGGGTCATTTATGAGAGGTGTAAGGGAGTGTCATAAAAAGGTTGACTTTTTTGATTTCCACTTGTCTTTTTGGGAAGATGCCAATATCTTCCTAATTTAAAATTCAAAAATTACTTTTCCCAAACAAGGAAATTTAAATTTTTCACTAGACCAAAAAAAAAGAAAAAAATCCGTGTGAGCCATGTGGCTCACGCCGTGAACCGTTTTTGCACTCACTCCTTAAGGGTTCACGTCCCAAAATAATAATAATCCACGTGAGTCACGTGGCTCACGCCGTGAACCGTTTCCTCACGCCTTAAGGGTTCACGTCCTTTTAAAAAAAAAGCCCACGTGAGCCAGGTGGCTCACGTCGTGAACCATTTCTACACTCTCATGCCTTAAGGGTTCACGTCTCCCAAAAAAAATCCACATGAGCCACGTGGCACACGTCATGAACCGTTTCTGCACTCACGCCTTAAAGATTCACGTCTCAAAAAAAAATCAAAAATCAAAAATCAGTTCACGTCCTAAGCATTTCACGGCATGAGCCCTTAAGTATTTCACGTCGTGAAACATGCCCTGCAAAAAAAATAAATCAAATTTGACAAAATCTGTGGTCCGTTTCGTGAGGGGATCCGTCGACCCAAAAAAATAGCCTTGTTTGGAGGCTCGTATCTCCTAAACCATGAATCCGATGAATGTGCTCTAGTGCTCATCAGAAAGTCGGCATCGAGCTCTTCGAAATTGGTCTCGATCATCCGAGGTCAAAATCGATCATTTTGGCCTCCGACTAGCTGTCTTAAAATTCGAGCTGAAAATCAAGGCAAAAAACAGCCTGAAAAGCACAAAAAATCGCAAAAACTACATAAAAACGACTGCAAACTATATTCGGGCTACTTTTTGAGGGTCTAAATGACAAAATCGCGAACGACTCAGAGAGACAAAGTTATAGTACTCCAAAAATACTACAACTCTTTCAACATAGTTTTTTCAAATTCCTTTTGGAACACCTTCAAAAACGGGCTGTGAAACAGGAAAAAAAATTATTGGATAAAAATTTCGTCTTGAGGCAATGATGGAAATAGGTATTAGGAACTCCTCTTCCATCTGGGAAGCTACTAGCATGCACTTTTTTTGGAAAAATATCTCTAAGAGGGTCATGAGATTGTGTTCTCGAGTTGGATAAAGTTGTGCTTGAATTGTGCCGATTTTATTGGAAAGTTCCAATCCAACCATAATTCTTGGGATATTCTCAGTAAGATATGTTGGAAGTTCTAGCTCCTCCAAGGTCTCGTCCTCCCGTAAGAGAAATTGCACAATGTCTGCAGGAGTGTTTTAAGGTGACTGTTTGCATGGATTCATCAAGTGAATACAATGAAACATGTATCCAAGTTCCACAAAGGACGACATCATACTCAAGGGGATCTAGGGTAACATGGAATTTAAATTCCACATCTCCACCGACTGTTTAAGTAGCATAGCTAAATTAACCTGGAACTTCAATGTTTTGTCCATTGGCTCCTCTTGTAAGACCATTGTCTTTAGGGATGAGTTTAGGTTGCCCCAATGACACCCAAGTGTCTATTGTCAAGATGTTATGACTAGGTCAAGGACTAATCAATGCGCATTTGCGCTTAACAACATTGCCTGTAGGGAAATCTAACCATACCATGATAGAATCTTAAAGAGGAACCATGGATGTTTTAATTTTTGTTTCAGCTTCAGATCCCTTTTAGATTTCATATTCCCATTCACTCTCATCCTGTTTTTGGCTCTCATCTTTTTCAATAGTACCCAATGTTTACAATGGTACACTCGATCCTTTGACAATTCTAACTAAGGTTTGTTTGGAAACTTATGAATCCTCACATTCCTGTTTTGTGGAGCTCTTTATGTCTTGGTATAACTCATGTTTAACCTTTAAAGATGCAAGTGTTGATGCTATGTTGGCTTCACCAGCAGCGTATTCCTCCAAATGAGGTTTTAAGAGACTACTTTAATTTCGTAAGGGATTCATCAAATTCCTCACGTGATTTTTTAACCGCATAACTCGTGCAATCTGCCTTTATCAACTCTTCTATTATAGAGAGTGCCTTCCTCTTGAAAGGGGAAGTGGTACTCCTTCGGGTTTTGTATTTTGGTTGCTTTTTTAAGATTAAAATAGCCATTCCATTTTTGTAAGCTTATAGCTTACTATTCTTTTGTTTAAGTTAATGTAGCAGCTCCATGAGTACATATCCATACTTATGCAGTGGAGGACATTTACACCAATGCCTTACAATCAACAACTTTTTAGGTGCATCTCTGGATGGGGGCGGCCATGGTGGGCAAGTGCCTAATCAATGGTACAACCCATCACTTGGAATTTTCCTTCAAATTACAAACCTCTCCAAACAATGCTACCATCTTCACAAATCAATGATCTCTAATCCTTAGTGAAGATATCTATATTAGCCTTGCAATTTGACGTAATTCTTTCAATCCTCACCAACAAGTGGCTACTTCAACAGAGAGTAGTTCAATAAGAGTCTATATGACTCACTTCTTGTACTTCATGTATATCTGCTTCATAAGAGCACTTAAATATATATAAAAACATAAAAAGAACATGGGAAGAAGCATGCAGGAACAGGACCTATTCAACATTTGGCAAGAATCTTTCCACATAAAGGGACATCATTGAAGGCCAATTTCTTCAAATGATGAATGTCACTTCAATGAATCAAAGGAGGAACTGAGAAACATAATCTCATTTTGATGATTTTGTCTACATTCCTCCGGTCCTTCCTTCTCTTCTCCCCCATCATTAACATCTCTTAGCTTCCCCACTAACACAAATCACATGTAACCTAGCTTACGATTGCCAAAAACAAAGTGAACCACCCAAAAAAAACCATACTCACAAAAATATAAAAATGCAATCATTCACAAAAACCCCACCCCCGTACCCATTAGGAATTTCCAATAAATCACTAACCTTTTCATTTACTAACTAGCCCTTCGTATTCCTTCCGGAGGAACAAAAGACCATTGAACGTCAATCAACATCAAAACCATCAACGAGCATGTCAATTCTCCCCACCCAAAGGTCTTCAACGCGATCACGAAGAGGATGTGATTGGCATCAGGAAGGGAAGAATGTTAACCCATTCCTAGGGTTAACAAGAGCTACTACCATTATCTTGCATCAAGGAGTCAAGGTAGATACACCAAAAGGTCATACATTCAAGATATGAAGCAATGGTATCCAAATATACAACTTGGACAGGTGCCTATATTGGTTTGACAGAATATTTATGGTAATTCCTACTTCAAGAGCTTGTGGTAGCAAGTTAGGATGAAGTCCTAATGATGTACTTCATGGATATATTATGAGAGTAGTCATTGTAATAGCATTAGACCTCTTATGAGCCTAAAGTGCCTGGCCAGCCACAGTTTAAGTGAGCGTGAACACTTATGGCCATGTATATAAGTGAATTTCTCTCATAATACACTATACTCTCCCATTGTAATAGCATTCTTGTGAGCCTAAAGTGCCTGGCCAGCCACAGTTTGAGTGTGAACACTTATAGCCATGTATATAAGTGAATTTCTCTCATAATACAATATACTCTCCCATTGTGCAATTGAGTCTTGATCTTGCTAATCCTCTTACTAATGTCTCTCTCTAATGCATGCTAGTGAGTGTGTGTGAGTGATGTGAGGTGAGAGGAAGGACGAGAACACGTAGTGCAACGCGGTGGTTTGACAATGCTCTCACGAGAGGTACAGTGGAATTGCTTCTCAAGGAGTTATAGAGCTTGGAGACCTCAAGGGTTACGAGCTCGGTCATTGGAAAGATCCTCTCATGACAATTGCGGTTCACCAAGTAATCTCTTGTTCGATGTGTTTCAAGGGAGGTTAGGGTGAGCCATAACACCATCATCATCAAATAGTAATCTCCTCTATAATTTCTACCCTAATCCATGTCAATGTAGTATATCTATGTTATTGATGTGTTTTTGTGGTGCTTAGTTCCCCTTTTTACTAGAGTTTTTTTTTTGGGTTTAGTCATCTATTTGCATATGGTGCTAAATCACGAAAAATTTATGTTGATACGTGGACTCTCTTCCAAGTGTGTAATGGGATCTCCTATCCCATTACACTCTCTTCCAAGTGTGTAATGCCAAAGTTCAATGGGATCTCCTATCCCATTGAACTTTGACATTAACTTTGTAACTTGCATCGGTTTGATTGTATTTTTTTTATCTAGGGTTTGGTACCACTGCCATTGTATACCTAGTGGTAGGTATACATTATTCATAAAGCCTAATGTATAAAAGCATTAGAGGCTTAAGCATTATGCATAAAAACCATTATACATAACTCCTAAAAGCTTTATGCGCATAGAGATTTATGCCTACGCCTAAAGCATAAAAGCTTTTATGCATTAGGCATGCATGGTTAAGCCTTAATGCACCAACGTTATATGCATACAACTTTATGCTTAAGAATTATGCATAAAATCATTATGCAAGCTCTCATTATGCATAATTAAAGCCATTATGTATAAAGCCTAATGCATAAAATCATTAGGCTTAAGCATCATGCATAAAAACCAATATGCATAAAAGTTTTATGCATAAGGCTTATACTTAAGCCTAAAGCATAAAAGGCTTTATGCATTAGGCATGCATGCTTGAGCCTGAATGCATAAAGATTTATGATTAAGCATTATACATAGAAGCCATTATGCATAAGGCTTTAACCGAAAATAATGAATCAAAATAATGAAAGAAAAGAAAAAATGATAATGAATAAAAAGAAAGACTTGCCTCTTGATTGAATGTTGAAATGAAGCTAAATATAAGAAACCCTAAACCTACAAAAATTAATTAATAAAACATTTTATAAGTTCACCTACCAAAAAAGGAGACAAATAGTTCTAATCTCTTTTTAAAGATAGAGTGATAAGAAGAAGAAGAAGAAGAAGAAGACAAGAATCAAGAAGATGGAGGTGAGTCTAACCATATCCTTCTAATGCTACATATTCATATGATTTAATTGCATGTTTTCATTTTTACTTGAATGCATGAAATTAAAAAAGGAGAGGAATAGAGAGAGAAAAACCTTAGCTTGAGAGGAATAGAGAGGAGAAACCTTACCTTGAGCATGAGTTTCTTACTTGAGGTAGGGGAGATGGAAGCACATAAAGGGAAGTGAGTATGAGCTTCTTGCTTGAGGTGGGGGAGATGGAAACACATAAAGGGAAGAGAACATTATAAGTTTCTTGCTTAAATATGTCTTTTCGTGTTGGTGTAAGGGAGATGGAAGCACATAAAGGGAAGATAGCATAAGTTTATTACTTGAGGTAGGGGAGATGGAAGGAGGAGAAATATGTCCTTTTGGTGTATGTTTTAGGAAGGGAGGAGAGGCGCTAAGATTGAAAAGGCAAAAGACTAGGTCACACATGGCATGGGAGAATCTTGTTTTTTTTCTCAATATGCGGCTATGCTCATGTGTAGCTGCAAGCATAGTCGTGTACATAGCCGCACGTGTATAGCCACATACTGAGATTAGAGAAAGTATAAATTGAATGATCCTCTATTTTTTGAAGCCATGTCTAATTTTATAGGAGTCCGTGGACTAGAAATGATGCTTCACTTTCATTATCTGAGGATGCCACACCACCTATAAGGAGTCAGCATGAGTGTTTGTGCCAAAAGATTTTAGATCCATATGTGAGAGACGCATAAGTGGTTGTGCCAAAAGGTTTTGGGTCCATGTGAGAGATGTAAGGGATAAATCATGCACTTTAAAAAAAATCACAACCTTACGGAGTGAATAAAAAAAGATTGGCCTCCATTTTGCCCCTTAAGGAGTCAATAAAAGAAAATTGGCCTGACCAATGAGAGAGCTGGGGCTCTAGATCCATGTAACATGGATCTTTTTGTCATATCTTTGCCCAAATCTCTTAAGATAATAAAATAATAGAGTCCATATCTTAAAATAACTAATTTCTTACACAGAAGGTAAATATTCCAACTACTTGCGAGTACTATCAGTGCCCATTGAAGGCAACCGAAATGGTTGCCAGTAGATCATTGATGATGATAGAAACCTGCAAAGTATATGAAAAATTGTAGAGTGTAGAGTGTGGAAATGATACTTAGTAGGAATGCATAAATTGATGATGTTGAAGCGGTGGCTGAAGATGAGCTCGAAGATGTGATGTCAAAGATAACGACAACCTTGTTTGCACACCAACTGATGGTGTGTAAAAAATCCAAATTAAACAAAAACAATTCAAACTAACACTCCCTCAAGATGCCTACGCAAACCTTACAACATGCAAATGAGCCTCAAAACGTGCGTGAAACATGAAAAAAATGTTGTTAACAGCATACTATAAGGTATACCTTCTCCACTAGCTCAATTTTAAACAATCAAAAGGTATACCTTCTCCACTAGCTCAATTTTAGACAATCAGCATACTATAAGGTATACCGTCTCCACTAGCTCAATTTTAGACAATCAAAAGAGCAACTTGACAAGAAGATGACAAGGGGGTGAGAGCTAAGAGAACGTGTTCTGATACCAATTGTTGGATTGGAGATCAATGTAACAACATACATATAGATGCAGTAAGCAAGGAGAGATAGATGGAGCACATCACTCAAAGTATATTGATGAGAATGAGTGAAGTACAATTGAAGTGACATGATAAGGTCTCTTACACACACTCATAAGCGTGGGTACATACGAAAAAAACTCCCTAAAGTGGGAAAAAGTGCCCCAATCCATTATTAGCCTATGTCCACACATCACTACCATATAAAAATGGTTGCACTAACTTCCAAAAGTTTAATTGTCCGAACTATTAAAATTGAAAAAAAAAACTCCCTCCTTGATGTTCTTGTTTCAATGCCGACTGTCAGGAATTTCTAAACTCCTTGGATGAAGTTGAGCACTCTTGGTGTTTTGCCTCTAACTATACTGTAAATCACATGATTGCACGACTTGGTCCAAACTCATAGACATGAAGCTCTACATCTTATGAGGAAACTTTCTTCTCTTGAGTTTCAATCCCTAAACATTCCTTTATGTGGTGCTGAATGGCTAAGATCCTTAGTGAGTGCATACATAACTCCTTATTGAAGACTTATGCTTTAATATCCAAGATAACATGCTAAGTGTAAGTGTGCTAATTATGTTATGTAGTTAATGCTAATCAATGCACAAATGAAAAATTGTACAAGAAAGAGATTCATCTAATATATTGTAAATGTTAGTTAAGTGAATCAATGAATAAAATGATGACTTATATCTGGGCTATTGAATGTTGTACACTAAGTACTTATGCATACTATTGGTTGTTTTTTGCTACTCTCAAGCTATAGAACTTGCTATGCTAGGAGTGTTAGTTGCTTGATCCAAGCTTGGGATTACTACTTTAATACATAATTTTAAGATAAACCCTTGTTATTGTGTTTATATACACAAATCTTCTAGTATATTAAATACACAAATCTTCTAGTATATTAGATAAACCCTTGTTATTTGTGTTTATATACACAAATCTTCTAGTATATTAAATATTATAACTATTATTTTTTGGTAGGCCATGTGCTATTGTTTTTGTTTAATAATCAAGTTTTTCATGCTAGAACTAAGTATATTGAAGTCTACTATCACTTCAATAAACAAAGATTACAAGCACGTAACATTGGTCTCATTTATTGTCCTATTAGATGATATGTCAATTAATCTAATAAAGATAAGTTTATTGATTAATTTCATTTTGAGAGGCTTTGGTTATGAGGAAACTACTCCACAAATTTTCAATGGGGAAGAATGCAAGAAAATTTGCTACTTTTTTATCCATGTTCCCATAGAGGGGGACACATTCCAATGTCAATGTGGTTATATGGACCTAATCAAGGTCATGGTTAGTGGCCTTTTTATTTAGAAAAATGTGATTGGAGATATTCTTGTACTAACTCACTATGTAAGCTTGTAGTTTAGGTCACTAGATAAAATCATATTTTATTGTATAGTGTCCATACTATATAGTCTATTAACCATTCCATTGGTTAACATGGTTTTGCCTGCCCAATTTACCATTTGCCATCTTATCCGCACAAACGGGCACTTAACTTTTGTGAAATAGCACTGGAACATATAAAGAACCCTTACCCCATGAGCTTAATGTTAAATAGGGAAATGGTCCCCATACATCTGAATGTATATCATCCAATGGCCTTGCATTAACGTGATTTTCATTTGAGAAAGCATATTTGTCTTCTTATTGAGCTGGTATGCTTCATATATATTATGCATACCATCAACCTTAAACTTTAGGAAAACTACAACAATATTTTGGACTTGCATAGACTTTAGCTTGTTGTATATTCATATGACCAATGCGCTTGTGCCATATGTTAATATGTGCAATGACACCTGTCCCATTGCGTAACACGTTAAGCATGTTAATATACAAAGTAAATATCCTGCCATTTTTGTCACCCTTTGCAACCAAGCAGCACTGATTTTTGAAGTCTTCTACTGTCATGTGCATCCGTTAATCGCGATGTTCATAGACATGGATATTCTCATTAGCAAATATATGGGCAGATTTAGAGTGGATTTTGCAACCCTATAGGATCCCGGAAGTGCCCAAGACATAGCCCAATGGTTGGGACACCTTTAGGGCTTAGACACAAAATATGACTTTTTGGACAATGTTTTGTGAGTAAAATAGACAAAACCGACTTGATTATGAATTCATATAAATAGGATCATTAGGCATTCATTCATCATTTAAAGATCAAGAGGACCCATTTTTCAGAGTCTGCAAGGCAGAAAGGACACATTGGTGGATCAACATGAGCTTCTCTTATCCGATTGCAAGTAGAGGGTTGCAGGGATCTTTGGTATACATCATGAAGTTGTGAATCATCAAGATCATTGTATATATAGCATGTTTTGGCAATATACAAGAGATTAGGTCTATCTCTTCTTCTCTTTTAAGTCTTTGCTAAGCATAGGATTGACGTTATCTTCTTTGCTTAGCGTTAATCATGAATGCGCTTCCACAACACATGTTACATTGGTATCAGAGCTTAGGTCATCCTAGGATAGCCCTTAGTTTATGTTTGGTGCATACTAAATTAGGGTTTCTAAAATTAGGATTTGCATGTAAAATTAGGGTTTGTGTTTTTGCATTAAATTTGCATTTTTGCATCAGCTTTTTGCTCATTTTCAGCATAGTATAGTGCTAGAAAGTCTAATTTTGAGCCTAGCATGATCCTAGGGAGTTTAGAAAACATGTAGAACTTTAGAGTTAGGATTTTTGGGATGATTACAATAGAAAAAACAGCAAAACAATATCACAAGTTCAGAGGCAATGGACAATGACTTTCTCAAGACTACCCCAGTGCTCCAAGCTTAGCAGGAGGGGATGTCATGTGCATATCCGTTAATCTTGATGCTCATAGACATGGATATTCACCTTTCTAGCTCTTTTATGCCATGCTTTATATTCCTATACTTATTGCATGCTTTATTGGGGTGAGTGTAAATGTGGTTTTTCTTCACCACCAATCTTTAGCTCCTTTTCATCACCTATTATGAACTCTCAATATCCTTTTCCTATATACAAAAATTGGTCATCCTGAACTTCCATTCTTGGAAGTTATTCTTATCTAGCTTCTCACTCACAATTTGGGATAGACTCACAAAGATGATTCCCTGTGCGGCAACTTACAAAATGGTGTTTTAAAAAAACTTCTGCACTTGTAGCAACAAACCTATAAATAAACCTGCAATCTCCAACACAATGGTACTATAAACATGTTATACAATAACTATATGTGAACTAGTCACTTAACATACATCCATAAATACTCATAAACAATTAGATTCTCTACACAAACTATCCTTTGCAACCAAATTTCTATTGTAACTTTGCACACCGAACCAAAAATTGGGCATACATAGTCAAAATTGACACTTCACAGAGTGCTGAAAAACTTGGAGAGCTAAAATGGGCTCAAAACACATGCTAATTGCATCGAAATGCATAAAAACATAGTCTGCACATACTATGGTCTTTTCCTTCACCTAGGAGGATGTCTCAATCTGAGATAGTCACTTCCCTATTTGTTTGTAGCTCTCACAACTATCGAAGTTGTTGCTCCAAAATCAAAGATGAAACATATGAAAAGGCTTCCTTGCTTACCTTGTTTCTATATCTTTCTTTCCTCATTTGTTACACGAATCAAAACTTTGATACCATAAAGAGAAGTAGGGGAGCGGGAGAGCTTGAGTTTGTTACAAGTAAAACATACACATAATTTAGAGAGTAAGACATAAGAGAGAGATGGATGGCTGAATTTATTATTTCTTCTTCTCTTCTCTATAACCATAAACTAAAGAGATAAGAGTACGTTCTATAAGGGAAAGTATTTCTTCTTCTCTTCTCCTATAACCATAAACTAAAGAGATAAGAGTACGTTCTATAAGGGGGGAAAGTACTCTCCTACTATAACATAAAATGGATGGTTGAATTTCTTCTTTCTTCTTCTCTTATCTATAACCATAAACTAAAGAGATAAGAGTACGTTATATAAGGGAAAGTACTCTCCTACTATAACATAAAATGGTCAATCCATAATATGAACTTGACTATATGAGCCGCTACTATAGCTATGCCATACTCTAGAATCAAATGTGGCTGCATATCTGGTGACATATCCACCATAATCTCACCAATTGTGCCACTAGCATAAGTGCGGCACGCCATTGATATTTGTAGCATTAGCTAAGCTGGATATCTCAACATCATGTTTATTAGGAGATAACACTAGGACAAACATACACGTTTGGAGTGTTGGATGTGTTTGTTTGTTGATTTTGATTTTGAATTAGAGTTTTTTTTTGCATTAGGGAAATCTATGTTCATCTATTAGTAGGGTAAAACCTTGTTTTTTTATTTAATGAGTACAGATGCTTTGTAGTAGCTGAGGAATTTAAGCATGATTCCATGAGTACAGATGATTTGTTGAGGACTTTAAGCATGGATGTAAATTGATTGCTAAATGATTATTTAAGCTAGATGCAAGCATACCTGAGTTGAAGTCAACTATGTTTTCTCATAGTCATGGGATAGTGTAAGTCATTGATATTTGGCACAAGAGGATTGGACATGTGAATATTAAAAAGTTGAAATCTATGTAGACAAAGGGCATTGTTTGGTGTTGTGCTAAGATGCAAGTATGATGAGAGCACACTGTTAGAATTATTATATCTCATATGGGATAATTTATCCATTTGACACTTTATTTTATTGGCCTACAGTCGGTCAATTCCCTTTTGTGGTGGATATATAAGTGACCCATGCCCCCACTATAAACCCACCTATTCATTGCTAATCAATTCAAGCTTGTTCGACTCAATATCTCTCTTAGTCTCGTGTTTCACGTGTCGTCTGTTGTGCTTCCACGCGTTGTCATTTTTCTGACACACACATGTATGTGATGCATGTTAGTTTGAAAAACAAAGTTGATTCCTGTTTCCCAAAGAGAGCCAGATAAGCAGGAGACAAATTGAGATTATGCATAGTGTTATTTGGGATCCTACTCAAACCTAATCAATAAATGGGAGTAGGTACTATAGTACATTTATTGATGACTATAGTAGGATGACATGGATTTACTAATCAATAAATAAGAGCAGGTACTACATTACATTTATTGATGACCATAGTAGGATGACATGGATTTACTTCTTGAAAGCAAAGAGTGAATCATTGGGCAAGTTTAAAGAGTTCAAAGAACTTGTGGGAAAGCAATATGGTCACTGGATCAAATGTTTGAGGATAGATGGTGGTGATGACTATACCTCACATTGATGGGCTCTTGAGAGAACATGGTATACCCCTCATCAACATGGGTTTGTGAAGAGAAATAATAGAGTGATAAGTGAAGTGGCAAGAGCATTGATGAATGAGAAGAGTAAGCCATTGTATTATTGGGTAGAGACATGCGCTAGAGTAGTGTACATTTTGAATAAGACACCTACAATTGCCATACATGATGAGAGTACTCTTGAGATGAGGATGACAGGTTTTATGTCGGACATTGGACATTTTTTGATGTATTTCTTATGTGCATGTGCTATATGAGAAGAGGAGGAAGTTGGATATCCAAAAGCTGAAAAATGTGTGCTCATTGGGTATGCACAAGATAGGAAAGCATACAAATGTTACAACCCAATGATAAAACAGGTTCTAATTTAGTAGAGATGTGATATTTGATGAGATGGATAGTTGGTATAAGCAAAGTTAGAGTTTCATGATTGATGACATTGATGCAAATGTGGATGTACACTTACCATCGGAGGGGTCTTATTTATTAAAAGCTAAAATTATTTTTAAAATATTTGTACTCAATCTATAGAGTGTATCAAAATCCCTAGGCATTATTATAAGCCTATGGGCATGGGCAGCGAGGAAATATAAATCTTCAAAAAACTCAATCAGCCAGTCTTCAGTAATTTCATGGAGACACAAATTGCAGATGCTTGCCATCGCATGCCAATACTCTAGTGTTCACAAATATCACGCACAAGCCTCTCAAATGGTAACCTGACTATTGCAGCAGGTTGCATATGTCGCTCAATCTATCAAAGCTCTGTAGAAGTGTCATGTGGGCTTGATATCTTCTCCTCTTACCTTGCACGTGTAGCAACTCCGTAGGCCTTTCACCTGTTTCTAGCCTTCAAGCAGTTTGCTTGGTACACATGCCATCTAAAACAAAACTCAATAAGATGACAACAGAAAAATTATTCAAAGTACCAAGTGATAACAGACTAGCAAGATGCTCGAGCAACTAATCGCTTAGTATTGACCCCTGTTAACAAGATCTTATTGTATAGTTCATGAACAGACATCATCTGAAGGGGAGTCACTATCAAATGATATGGGGCCAGTAGGATGCCAGCGAGTCTCTTATCGCTTGGTACTGACCCCGTGAGCAAAATGATGCAAGGGGTCAGTACCAAGCAAAATGGGGCCTTCAAGATGCAATAAGTCTTCTATCGCTTTTTGGTAATGAACCCGTGAGGAAAAAGACCACAAAAGGGGGTCATTACCAAGCGATATGGGGCCATTAGGATGCCAACAAGCCTTCAATCACTTGGTACTGACCCTGTGAGCAAAAATACTACAGAAGGGGGTTGGTACCAAGTGATATGGGGCCAGTAGGATGCCAATGAGCCTTCTATCGCTTGGTATTGACCCTATGAGCAAAATGACCACAAAAGGGGGTCAATACCAATCAATATGCGGCAAGTAGCGGAAGACCCATACATGAATCATAAGACCCCCGGGTCAAATGGAAAGGATGAAGGGCTATCTATGCAACCACCTCGATTGAAAGGAAATCTAAGGCATGCAAAATCCAAGGCAATGGTCCCATGATAATCTGGTACAAGTGGAAAGGATAAGGAACCACTGTCGATGACGAAGCTAGTCGAGTATCCTCGAGGATCAAATGGAAAAGACACAAGTTTCACCCCAAAGATGAGGTAATCCACACAAGTGTGACCACATAGATGGAATATAAATCCAAAACATGTAGTCTCCAAAGCAATGACTCTTAAATTGCCTAGATCGAATGGAAAATGTAGAGAGCCAATGTGAGTGTCGTGGCTGGCTAATCCTCCTGGATCGAATGGATAGACACCCATGTCTATGACGTAAGATGAAGCTGTAACTCCACTTGGGTCAAATGGATAACCAAAGTGTAGATCATCTAACCATGGAACAAATGTGTGACCACCTGGATCGAGAAGGAAGTATCCAAGATCCTCATCCAAAGTGAAATGACCACCAAAAATATAATCAAATCCATGGTCCAAATAATTGCTCATGTGAGAATTTGGATGTGATGCATGTAAATCGACATAATGCACCATGTAAATCGACATAATGCACCATGTAAATCGACATAATGCACCATATAAAATCAGATACCATGCATCCCAAATGACATATACTACATCCAAAATTAAATGCCATGGCTCCAAAGAAAATAGGTATGTGTCGACATCTGTAGAAGCCAAAATAACACATCTCAAGGTCGGCATCATGTGAGGGTAAGAGTGAACCAATGCTGTCATCCCATGTAGCATCACTTAAAATGTCAAAAACATGATCCACTACATCAATAGGTATATGGACATGATCCAGACCATGCACTATCTCTTCATGTGCAAAACCCTCTATGTGTGTATGATGATCTAAGATATCAATATACTCATCAACATCATCATAATCATCATTGAAAAATGAAGAGGTATCCTCACATGAAAGATAAATGGTATCATCCCCTAAATCATCATCTAAGACATCTCCAAGACCTCCAAGGTCATCCTCATAAACATGGTCTATCTCCATCAATGATGCCCCTATGTGACTTATATCCCATGATAAATCTATCTCCAACAATATAGGATCTAAGGAGATGTCTAGATAAAATGCAAAGCTCTCTAGATCCATATGCATAATCCTCTCTCTCCTATGAAACCTCACCTCAACAAAATCATCACTATGCTCATGTGCAATGCTTGACTGCCCAAGTATATGCACTAAACCTAAGTAAATGATGCCAGGTATGCTATGAGAGATAGGAATAGAGATAGACTCATAGATATCTCCATGAATAGAGGATCTAAAAGAGTAACCTGACTCATCTAGCACTAGAAACTCAGGTCTATGCTCCTTATGCACTATCGTATGCTTATCAACATGTGAAGTATCATCATCCCGAATCTCACACATTGCAATGGATGCATCACTAGTCAAGAGCTAATCCCCATGATGGTCTAATGTATCACTATCTCCTAATGCATCAATATGATCTCACTGCTGGAAGGTAGGTAGACATAGGTGTATCATCAATCATAATGCTCGGAATGCTCGCTGCCATCCCTCCCATCAAGATCATGCCCACATGATCTAACTCACACACATCACTCTCACTATCACTATCACATATATCATCATCATGTGCATATATGTCAATGGCAACATGTGCACTTGTATCACTATCATCATGTGTATGTGTGTGAGATATATCAATATCATCATGTGTATGTGTGCACGATACATCATCATAGGTATGTGGGTGTGATACATCATTATCATCATCTATGCCGATGCCGAGCAGTATACATCCTTAGGAACATAATCATGGCTACTCCAGAATGTAGGACACTCAAATAAGCGACCATAGGAGTCATCCCAATTGAGAAAATTTGATCCATCTTCCTCCAAGAAATATCTTAATGATCAATAGTCAAAGGATCACTGAATGAATGTGCTAATCTCTCTCATCCCATAGATGATGAACATGTATAGACAGTAAACTCCACAACTCCATCCTCCATCTATGGCCCTGAATGAACTATCTCCTCATCACGCGTGAAATAGATGATGAAGGATCCAACGGTCGGAGTCAGGATGTCCCAAATGTATGCACAAAGTCGGCAAAAGTGATGTATAATTTGATCATGTTGGTAACCCATGGTACTGCGTACGAAGAATCCCAACTAAGAATCTAGCCTCACACGTGTCCCTAATCATCAAGAGTCATAAGATGATATCATCGCCGTTTTGCCCGGGTACCAAGAAAAAGAGTACCCAGGCCCCCTAGCCGATGTTTCAAGCAAAATTCAAGGTAGTCTTTAAAATAATCTTTCAATGAAATCATAGTATTACTGATCATAATCCTCCAAAATATTGAGTCCATTGTTTTACAAAATATATCATCCTCTCCTCGTTGTTGAAGACCAGCTAGTCAACCAACGACATCCAATATCAAAATTCCATTCACAAAAGTCATTCTTTCAGTTCATCCGTATCTTCCTCGACGTACGCATGGGTGTCCTAGAAACCGCGAGCTCGTGCATCACCTAGTCAGAACCCTCTAGGATCTTACTTAGGTGTCCTAGCACTTCACTCAGGGACCACTTCGTCGGTCCTCGCCCATTGTATCGGAAGCACACCATTTTAACCATACCGAAGCTGGCCAAGAACTCGGTAGGTTTTACTGCAAGCGACGTCCCTCGACGACTCCTCGCTAGCTGTTGCAAAACGAATCTCTCCTTAGTTAAACACGTACCAAATGCTTCGTCCAGCATTCTGGCATAAAACAGTCCTTTAAAAAAAAACAGAGGTTCTATGCAAGTAGGATTCCCGGTTTGAGATTGGTTCCACAAAACCCTTTTCCCTTAATCCAAATTTTCTTAAATGAGAATCAATGATCTCTCATCAGGGTAATCTACCCATCATTTGATTGAATTTTCAACTAGATTCTTGGTGATTTCGGTTAAGGAAAAACTATGCTAACTCAATGGTAGTATATTCTTTATGTCAAGAATTAGAATTGGTCATGAGGTTTTTGCTTGCTTCAGATTTGAGAGATGGGCAAGTAGTTTACTGGCCACCCCTCTCGCAGTCGTGGTCTAACCAATATTATTCGATTTACTTCTAACTTTGATTCCTAAGGATTTTCTTCAAATAAAAATCTACTAAACTTCTAACTGTAAGGAAAATTCCATCTTTATTAATTTCATTCCACAATAGATTAAGAATTGGTTCTATATGAGAATATCGGGTTTTTATAAAAATACTCTTCTTCCATTAATCTAATTTTGGGTAAATATCAATTTGGTGATTCATCCATTAATACTATTCTTCCATTAATCTAATTTTGGGTAAATATCAATTTAGTGATTTATTCACTTAAAATATCTAAGAATATTCTTTCTACCAATTTAATTATCAACCCTAAGTTTCTAGGTGGAATTATGGTAAAAATTCCTCTTTTGTCACCAAAATTTAATTAAACCTTTCTCTACTTAAAATACCATAAAAATTCTTCTTTAAATTAAATAAAAAAAATCCTTTTTTTTGAATATGCTTAAAATTTCTCTTTTTGCATTTAAATGATTGAATTCCAAATGTCATGGGAATTTCTCTTTTATCATAAAATAAATTTATCTAAAATTTCTCTTTTTTAAATTAAATAAAAATATCCATTATTTTAAATATGCCAAAAATTCATCTTTTACTATTTAATTGCTTGGATCTCAATTATCATGGGAATTCCTCTTTTCGCACAAAAATAAATTTACCAAAATTTTTTCTTTTCTTTTAATAAAATATTTATGCATAAATACTAAAAATTTATTTCACATGAATATGATCAAAATCATTCTTTTTGCATAGGATGTCCAATCCTAGAATATGGTAGGAAGTCCTCCTTTAGCATTATGCATAAAAATAAGATATGTATTATTTTTAAAAAAATTTACCATAGCTTCGCTACTATTACTGATAATTTTTAATTTTCCTAAAAGAATAAAACATTGTAATGCAATTATGATAGAAAATCTATTCTTAAGCTTATATCTAAACTATGAATTTAAATCATAATTTTAACCATAATCATAAACTTAATTATGATTATTTCACTAGATTAAGCTATTTCCATTTTTTCTCTTTTCCCAAATTGGTAAGATTATCTCTTTCTCATTTAGAATCAATACAATTAAAGTAATTTTTAACTACTTATAAATAATCTAAAATAATTAACCATTATTTTGTTAACATAAAAGCATAAAAATACCATTTTCTTATTCTCTAGCTTAACAAGCTTAGAGTTTGGTTTGGAATTAAGAATTTTTCAATGAGAAGTATTCTTTTGCTAAAGAATTAGCCATAGGAATGACTATTCTTTTTGAGAGAGAGATATACATAAGAAAGCATTCTAAATAAGCATAAAGATTAACTTTTTCTTGATTACACGTTAAAATTCTTAGAAAAAGCTTGATTTGAATTTAAAACAATCAATTAGAAAACTTCTCAAGCTTGAGAGGGGTTGAGAAGAGAAGTCATTTGAGAATATTAACAAAAAACCATAAAATTCATTCTTACCTCAAGGATTAGCTTGCTTCTTTTTTCTAGAAGTGAAGCCCCCAACCAATCAATTGGTTTAGCAAGTGGAGAAGAGAGCCCCAAGAGTTGTTGAAGAGAGAGAGAGAAGCTCCAAGCTCCCCAAAAGTAGAGAAAATTTAAGGAATAATAGAAAATATGATTATTTTAATGTAATACTGGCATGGTATAGCTCTCACAGATGAGAATACAAAAGAATGAGGGTCTATTTATAGGTGATGGAGGCCACTAACTGAGTCCAACTGGGTTCTAGAATTTTCTAGATTCAGTGTGACTCAATTTGGACAAGATTTGGACTAGTTTGGTTGATCCAGTCGTTTGATCCAAGAGAGAGAAGAGATAAAAATATCATAATTTTTTTGAATTAAAAACCCTCCCACACATGTGAAGGAGGCGCCTACTTCAAAGTTCTCCCTCTCCTTACCAAGGTGTCAAAAATTCATCATTTTTCTAAAATATCTCATTTTTTTAGTAATATCTCTTAATTTTTAACTAATAGACCTTGTACTCAGTCAACTCTTCATCTTATGTGAGAATTTACTCATTTTTGGGTTTTTTCTTTTTTTCTTTGGATTTATCTCATCCCAATGTTTGGATTAATCCTATTGGCCGATAATAGGAACCTTAATTGGATCATAATCCAAAAATTTATGAAAATCTAGACCCTTAGGCTAAGGTCCCTTATATCATTTTTAATTGATTCCTAATGCACATTGGAGAATTTATTTTGAACTTCTGTTTTAGGAAAATATATTTTAGATATTAGGAGAATTTTTATATCCAAAAATATCTCAATATTGAATTATCTCTCTCTAGAATTTTTCTTCTCTCTAGGCAAAAACAATGAAAAATAATATTTTCTTGCATTCAAAAATAGGGAATGATTATAGGGGATTGAGGTAAAAGCTTTTTCATTATTAAGACTGAGGAGGAATCTTACAAAAAGTGAGGGGCACAGAGGTAGATCGGAAGGGGGGGAACATGTGTAAGTGCTCTTTGCACAACCTTTCTATGGTTGTCACCACTCTTCATGGGAGAAGAGGAACTCTAGGGGTATCCACTGAGCAGTGGAGTCAAGGATAAAAAATGTGATATCATCACATCCCGCACAAAAAATGCAAGCACTGAGCTATCGGGCTCTAGAGTCCTAAATATATTCTCTAGCTCAACACTCTGACAAAACCTAGGGTAAATCTGGTCCCACATCTGACCGTAACGGGTTTCACTCATCCACTGTGGCAAACACATCGTGATGAGAAGCCATGGTGAAGGCGTAAAGGGAGCAACAAGCAAGGTGGATAGAAAGTGAGAGATAGAAAATGCAATAGAAGTGAATGAAAATAACCCCTTCTTATACTTATAAATAAAGGACACTTCAATAAAATATAATAAATAATAAATCATTCTTCTATTTCTTCTTATATATATATTATTATTATTCTTATATTTTATTATTTACAAAGTTACTTATATTATTATTTGCACTTAAATATATACTTAAAGTTATATTTATTTTTATACTTATATCCATAGACTTAAAATTAATGACACTTCATTAAAACATAAGAAATCATAAACTATATTTATATTTTTAGGATAATTAATTATATTATTGTTTACACTTAAATATATATTTATACTTATATTAACAATTGTACTTACTTATACTTATCTTTATTTTCTTACATATTAATGGGTTCAAAACACAGAAGACTTAAAAAAACCACTACAATTTATGAAAATGAAATAAAATTAAATTTACAACACTTTTAGAGAAACAGTTTTTAGTATTCACTTGAAAGAATAAGAATTACATGAACTCTATAATTTCAAGGATGTGTGGAGCAACACACTGTTTGCATGTTTTGCAATGTTCACTTCAACTCCCGACCTTCCTACCATCCAACTTAAAATAAAAATTATAAGGGGGGTCATTGGACATGAGTTGGATTTCCTGCCTCAGAAAACTAAGGGGCCAATAACTTTCTACATTAATGCTAAAAGGGTCATGACCCTCCCAAAGAATATTCACAATATTAATGAGTGCTGAATGCGTGCCATCTCGCATGTCTTGGTCCAAGCTGAGCCACTCCCCTCGTAGAAGTTGCCACCTCCTATACTTGAAGCGAATGCACAAAGTTTGTCTTCTTGCAATGTACCTATAAAAAAAAACAAACAACCAACATTCTTTGGTGTCTATTGTTATCACAGCTCTACCAGATTCATACCAGGGTTTTGCATCTACACTTCGACTCGTGATGAAGGGTAACCCAAATGCTCTTACTTTTGATAAGTTAGTTTTGCAATGCTCTTGCAAGAAGAGAAATATCAACAGAGCCAATCTAGCATGCACGTAGGAGATCAAGCATTTTCCTACCAATCAAAAAGGTATGGATACACCTTTTCTTAGCATGGCTATAAGCCAAAGGAAGAATCATCTATGTCTTCTGGAAAGGATGCCAAGGGGTGATAAGCCTAAGAAGAAAGGCATATGCAAATTCTTTCAGAAGCCAAGCCAATCATTACATCAATGAATGTAGAAAAAGGCTAGAGAGAAGAAGAAGAAGAAAGAGTCAGCCATAGTGGTGGGCGCTTGCATTAGCACCAAGTGCTGAAAAGAAGGATTCAATGAAGTATGTAGAGGATTATTGGGCATTCATCGTGCATTACACTTATAATCCTTCTATTCATGATGTATGCATGTAAGTGATAAATCAACATGACTAGGCACTTTGATAGTGGTGCTAGCAAGCACCACTATCAAAGTAATGTACTAGCAAGCACATTACTTCTCAGCGTGATTTATTTCCCTCACTTGAGTCTACTCCTCAAGGAGCAACAATCACATACGCAAACAACTTATCATATCCAATAAAAGAAATTGGTAAGATTGTTCACTGCTACAAATGGTGGAATAATCTCTCTTAAAAGTGTTGTTTGTGCCAGGCATAAAAAAGAACTTGATAGGAGTGGTCAAATTTGTTGATGACACGTGTACAGTTCATGATCAGAGTGATAAAGACATCAATATGGTATCTGGTACTGTAAGCCATGGGCTTGACAAGTTTGATAGGTATGAGAGATTGACACATAAGGCTTGTTCATTTACTATCGCACGTGCTATGAGTGATGTGTATCTATGGCATTCCCACTTTGGTCACTTAAATTTTGACAGTTTGTTGCACCTTGAAAGGCAAGAGATGGTGTCAGAGTTGCCAAATCTTGAGGCCCCGATCCAACATGTATGTGGGGTGCACTTTTGACAAGCATCATTCCCAAAAGATAGATGAGTTAGGATTGTCCAAAAATATAGCCCATACATAGTGATGTATGTGGTCCCTTGAGAACACCATCGATCAGGAAATATCTCTAATTTGTGACTTTTATTGATGACTACTCTAGGCACACCTCGGTGTTGAATAGCAGTTTTTAAATACTTTAGACACTTTGTTTCTATGGCTGAAAATGTGTTTACATGTAAAGTTGACACCCTCGTACAGATCGAGGGAGGGAGTATATGTCCAAGAAGTTTCATGTATATATGCTTGAAAGAAAGCATAAAGCATACGCACATTACCTTATACACCTCAACAAAATGGTGTGATTGAGAGAAAAAACAACTCTCTCATGGAGATGGCACATTGCATGCTAGAGGCAAGGATTTATCTCATGTTTTTTTTTTGTTAGAGACAGTTATGTGTGCCACTTGTGTGCTAAACAAATGTCCCACCAAAGCCTTGCAGACAATTACCTCTTCTGAAACTTGAAATGGCAAGAAGTCCTATGTAGCTCATTTACATGTTTTTGGTTATTTTTCTTATGCTCTTTTACATGAGCAACAATGCAATAAGCTGAATGATAAGGCAATAAAAAGTATTTTTGTGGGATACAATTCAAAAGGCAAAGAGTATAGACGCTATCATCCGACCGTAAAGCATTTGGTAAGTAGATATGTATTCTTTATTGGGAACTCAATTCAACCCATGATTTGATGCAAATGTATGCTCACATGACATCTTTGATATACTCCTACCTTTGTACAATGCCGAGCAGCCATATGTGAAGGAAATGAATGATAAAAAACGTGTTGCAAATCAACCCATACTGGCTAAAAATAATTACAAATCTGATTGTGATCTTATCAGTGAAACATGTGGCTCTAATTGTTAAATTGGAGATTAATGTAACAACATACACATAGATACAACACAAGCAAGGAGAGAGATGGAAGCACAACAGTCAAAGTAGATTGATAAGAATGAGTGAAGTACCAAGTGAAGTGACGGTCACTCACACGCACCCATAAGAGTGCGTACATATGCTCGCGAGCAAGGTTAGATTTAAAACCAACTTTTATTATTTAGTACTTTTTAGACTTCCAAACATTTCTAAACGTTTCAAACTTAAAAATCGTGTGTTTAGGTTTCTTTCCCCATGTCTTTTTTTCTATTTATTATGTTCAACGATCGTTCTGTATAGCCTGTTTGCGCTCATGACATCAAACAAATGTGACATTGTCATTTGATTTTCATTTATCATTGTTTCTACTATCTACTTGAATTGTCAAATTGGGTATATCTAGATATTGTTTATGTTGTGAGTGGGCTAATTTTGAAATTCTTAGATAGGTTGAAATGCTAGAATGTGACATGTGTTGACACATCACTGCTTGTCTATCAAAGGATATTAGATATAGACTTCGAGCTTTCTTGACCAGTCTCTCACACATAGACACACACATATATATGATTTTAACATTGTAAAGTATGAATGTTTTTGACATACTTTATCGATCAACAACGTTCTATACCACATACTAAACTCGTGCCTTTTCGTACGTTTAAAACTACCTTGGCTCGCGGCAAGAAAAAAACCTCCTAAAGAGAGAAAAAATACCCTAACCCACTATTAATTTATCCACACATCACATAGCTGAGGCACGAGCGGGGGAGAGAGAGAGAGAGAGAGAGAGAGAGAGAGAGAGAGAGGACAACACTGCACTGCAAAGGCTGTGATGAAGATCTCATCTCCCGAGATTTCACACGAAGATCAGATTGGTGCAAAGAGAGATTGTGAGAGAAGGGGCTGTCTTCTTTGATGAGCTATAGGAGATGGGGAGAATAACAGGCACATGCACACAAAGCCGTATCTCAAACCCACATCCAAGACTAGGCCAGAAGACTAGATATGGAGAGAGACAAATGATCGTATGAAGACAAAACATAAAATCTCGAGTCCTTCGAATTTGAAAAAGAAATAAAAGCTAAGCCTTAACTCCACTTTAGAGAGCAGGCACCACTAATTAATTTAGTAGATTCACAAAACAAGATTTCAGCTGCCTATTAGCATCAATTGCAGCACATAATCAGCATGCTTCCGCTTATTAGCATGTTACAAGTCGTTATCATGGCGTACAAGAGCTGCAAATGGGTGTTTCAATATCCATATTTCAACAAAAGCAGACTGTTCCCAATACATTCACGAGCACTTATTACCAAAACACACTGAACTGTTTCATTTGCTAGAAGTTGGTGGGTTCCCAGATTTTAAATCCTCAACAGACATTCAGATGGTGTAGCTTATCAGCGAAGGACCTTGTTTCATGACTGGTTATGATAAGATCCACGTGCCCTACGGGACCATTTGGAAATGCACTTAAATTTGAACAATTAGGAAGGGGATGTACTACCCTGAAGCTTGCTGGCCATAGAAAGGCACGAAAGAGCAAGAAAAAACCTACAGCATGCTTCCTGTCACGTCCTCCACTCTCTACAGTCAGTTACCATCAGTTTTCCCTCCACTTAGGCATTCAAGCCCTCACTCTGAAGTAGATTGCAGTAAGCTTTTGGATCCTTGCCACACCAAGACTGGTTGAGTGCACAAAAAGAAGCATCACAGCATGTGTTGCAGATAATTTTAGCATGCTACGTAGCATTCCAGTGAGCTCAAGTTAATCCTTCACAACTATTCATGAGCCCAGGCATAACCCATTTCATAAAAAAAGAGTTTTTTTTTTGGAGAGAGAGACGATGATGATGATGATATTTTATCATCCACAGGAGGCCAAATAGTGACCTATGGGACCAAAAAGTGATACAGAGTCTTCACCCTAGGGAGGGAGGGTAGTGTGGCAATCAAGTAGATTCTGACGATGAAAGGACTCGTGCATAAGTCCCAAGTCTTCGGGGATGAGCCTGTAGTAGTTGCAAAAGACTAGTACAACCCTCTAATAAATGGGGAAACTGAAGTCGGATGTGAGTATAAGCTGCACAAACAATCAAGAAGTGTTCTTCATCCTCAACTGCATAGGTGTCACATAGGGCAATATCACATCAAAGTACTTACGCGGCCGTGATTCATAAACATCATGCCCACCAAAAGCTTATGGTACTCTGCATATATTACCCCCATGAAAAGCCACACCATCATTGGTCAACTCATCACAGCTTGAACTCTACCAAAAATCCACAAAGTGATAGCACTATTATGCAATGCCAGATATCCACACTTGTTCATCACTACAAAGCAGTGCATTCACCATTGCTAATTGCAATTGACTTCACAATAGCAAACTAGAACTCTTTAATAAATTCAAGATCCGATGTTAATTGTTTAACAAATTTCCCCCACATTATTGCACATTGATTCTCTGCGCCTGTGAAATAGAGAGGACATGTTGCTGCCCTACTTCAGTAAGCAACAAAGCAACTCAAAGGAGGACCAGGGAATGCCATGGGCAAAGGACAAAAGACGGAACCAGTGGCCCTTTCCTGAAAACCTAGGAACATCCCCTTCCATATAGGACATACAGCTCATGATAACTCATGAAAGCAACAAGTAGGTGGATTCTGAGATTGATGGTGACAGGCAGGGCTTTATCGGAGCACCTCACAGTATTCTGCACAGAACTCTGAGAGGGAGAGCCAGTGCATACATTTCTGCTGGTTCAACATCCGTAACGATTTCAAGGAGAAAAAATATCCTGCATATGCATGATAGGGACAGATAAAAACCTCCCTATACCAGAAAAAGATCACCTAGATTTGGTTTTGGAGACAAAAAAATGGTTCCACTCTACATGGAAAGAGGAAGAAGCATCCGTCTTTGCCTTCTCCTTGCCAGCTTAGCTTGCCGGACGATTCTCAAACATGTCGGCAACAGAATGGCAAGAAACACTAAAAACAGAGATATCCAAGTGTATCTCAGATACAAGGCTGTAAATGAGAAAGCCAATAACAGCAAGAACAGGAGGCCCAGCAAGGCAGCTTTTGCTGCATCTCCTCTGCACCCACAAAGGCAATAAGGCCCACATTCCAGCATCAATAAAGCACACTTAACTATCATCAATTCAGTAATCCATGAAAATTTAAAAACCTTAAATCTAGCAATCAAAATTGCAAATTTGGTACAAGAACACCTTAAGCTTAGCTTATCAATGCATTGGTGAATGTAATTTTCTGTGAGGCTTTCTAGAGCAACAAAATGTAGAAAAAGGTTTAAATGGCTTGTTTAGGAGGTTAAACCCACCTCTCTCTCTCTCTCTCTCTGTTTTCTAGAGTACCCAAAATGTGAAAATGGGGTCAAATGGCAAATGGCTTGTTTAGGAGTTTAAACCCACCTCTCTCTCTCTCTCTCTCTCTCTCTCTCTCTCTCTCTCTCCTTCCTTACGGTGGTTTTCTGGGGTACCCAACTCACGAGAGGGTAGTGTATCAAGGTTTTCTGAAGTACCCAAATGGGGAAATTTCATATTAGCATTATTTTGTGTAGTACCCATGTCATGAAATGAGAAAATTCTGGCTTTCTAAGAACTCAAATTTGTGAAAAGGATAAGATGAGAGGGATAGAGTGTTAAATTAGAAAAGCACCCAAAATTGAAAAGGGGGAATTTTCTGAAGCAAATCACGCTTCTTGATAAATTGTGAAAAAAATGGTGGAAAACAAAACCAGATTGTCACGGGTTCAATGAGGGTGTTCGGATCGTAAGAAATTGTGATGATTTTTTACAGTGCCCAGATTTTCAAATAAGCAAATCAAATCATCACAGATTTATAAAGAGAAGAAGGAAAGTACCTGGAAGCGATGGGAGATGTGGGCCAGAAGAAGGAGAGGAGCGCCCAGTTGTGCTGCGATCGGAGCTGGTGATCTCTGAGCTGCTCGGCGAGATTCGAACGCGTGATCATTGCTGTGCCCTTCACAGGGAAGAGCGACAATAAACCCTAAAAAAGCAGGCTGAGATCGCCCTTCTGTCCTTCCACTTTCATGCTCATCCTCATACCTTGCAGCTCCAGCAGAAGCCAGCACTGGCTCACCATTCCTGCACCTGCTGCAAGTAAAAAAGCACGCGAGTTTTACTTTCTTTATAAAAGCATCTATCTTTATAAAACCTGAATTGATCACCACTCATGAACGTGTGGTGACATACTTTTTATATTAGTGTCAAAAAAAAAAAGATACATCACCCACCTTCACCTTAACAAGCTTCCTAAATATATGTGGTGACCCAATCTGGATGCCCAAACTATGGACATAGAAAACAAGGGACGGGCACCCACACTTGGACGCCCCCCTTTACACAATGCTGCGCCCAGGAAAAAGTGGCTTAACTATTTAGCAAAAAAACTAAAAACGATAAAATCCTTATGCAGCGAAGTCCACTCTGCCGTCCTGTTCAACTCGAATAGCAGCTGCCTGTGAAAACTTGCCACACAGCATTTAACCTAGATAAATTCGTCATCATCAACAGAGATACACACGGCAACTCGCCACATAGCATCAAACCACCCAAAATCATGCTCATCAATAGGGATTAGAAATGAGAAGCAAAAACCCAGATAAAAAACCAAGGCAGCCAACAAAGACCTAATATGATAACATTGACATAACTGCAACCTAAATTAAGATTCGAAAGACATAGCATTAATAAGAACTCCATGCATGGCAACATTGAATTTAGTTAAATTAACAAATGATGATGCTTCCAACACTAATACTAAGTTTAGAATGCTTAAATGCACATTCATCCTCTTCACTAACAGTATGTCAAACTTCAAATCTAGCAGATATAGCATTGGATACCATGCACACATCACATCTAGTAGATATATCATTGGATATCACATCTAGCAGATATATCATTGGATATCATGCATACATGCATATTGAAGTGTATATCTTCAAGTTTACGAATGTGGCCAAGGCTTCCATGCACACATGCTCAGACTGAACTACATTTTCTATGCCAAAATTACTACATGCTATTCTCACTCTCTTCTGCATCATCAATTTTTGCCAAACATGACTCTAACATTCTTCCTTTGCATTTCATTGCAATGTTATCATGTCGTTGTGACCCTCCACCTTGATAGGAATCATGTGGTGCATTATCCGAACGATAAGCCATCTCAATAATGACTATGGGATCCATCTGCAACAAGGCTATCACCTCATCGATTCCCACTTGCAAACATTTTGAGCAGTGATGTCATGTACGCTCGCATCCATGTGGTAGCCCTTTGGAGCTCTACCTGTGCTTCATGGATACATTCCTCATCAAATGCATCTCGATGCACAATACACATATTGTGCAAAACCAAACATGTAGAGACCCAGGGTAGCCAACCTTTGAGGAGATGGTCACTTTATATATAAGTTGTGTAAGCTAGAATTCTCCATAGAAGTCTATCACTATTTTTGTGTAAAGGACGTAGAAACGCCATATAAGTCTGCCACACCACTAGAGCCAGTTGCTAGACGGTGCACTGCCACATAAACACGTTTCTCCATAGTGATGGCTTTTTTGCAATTGTTGGTGTCTGTTCATTCGCAAGAATGGAGCTAGCCTTGCAATTAGTAGAAAAATATGATCAACATGTGTAACAAGCGACGACTGAAAAAGGGGCCAAAACTTTACGCCTTCATAGGTACAAATATATTAAATGAGAAGCTTCAAGCGCATCACCTTATTGTGATTTCCAAAATGGCACTAATCTTACAAAGACCAAAATGAAGTACAACAAACAACTGACATGTGTAATCACTACATGCAAGCACAATAACATAGCTTCCTTGCAACTCAAGTCTTTTGAAAACTTTTCAAGACACGGTCATCAAGGCCATTGCAAAGGTTTCCCAACATCACAAGTTTTTGAGTTTCCACAGCCTTACAGTCTACATTTAACTCCTTTTATTGAGCTGCCATCTAAGTGTGTCCTCCCATCTAATGGAACTTGAGACTCCTGTTTGCCTACATAGAATGTTGGCTATGAGAATGGTGAGTATTGTGGCTATGTAACTAGCACCCCATTTTGGGTTTTGTACTGACTTCATGCTGAGTTTTCTAAATGGAGGAGATGGTTCCAATTGGGTGATGGCAAGGTTGGTATCTCCTTAGGGAGTTCAGAGGCTTGTAAGAGGGAGTAGCTGAGAATGGAGAAGTTAAGGGTTGAGTAGGAGTACTCTGAGGTAGCCTGATAATGACGGCTGGGGGGGTAGCTAAAGTCAAGGGTATATCATCATTATGGACCGTGGGCTTCTGTTGTGGGGGCAAGGAGTTGTTGTGAAGTTTTTTCTTCCCTTTCTCCTATGCAGTATTAGTGGTGAAGACCACTTTGGGCTTCCATTGGTAAGTGCCCAGTGACAAGAGTAGGGAGTGTGTGCCTTGGTGATTTAGGGACCCAAATTTGGCGATTTCCCTACCTTCAAGGGTGCTTCTCACATGGTCTCTCAAATGAAATCACATGTGCATAACCAGAAAAATGAATGCTCCTATAGCATCCACAACCACCTCATCTTTCACGAGAAAATCAGTGAGCACAATCAGCTCCACTACTTGGGCTCCAACTAGCCCCATGACTGCTTATCCCTTACTTGGACAAGCTTGCACTTTCTCATGCTCTTTGCCTAAGTGCAAAGAACCATGGGACCCTCTCATCCCATAAATCAGCAACCCTTCTCATGAGCAATCTCTCATGCTCAAAATAAAAATTAATGAGGCAAAAATCACCAAAATACCTTCACAAATCTCCTGTGCACAAAACACTATTAAGCTTCAACAAAAGGGGGAGGCTTCTATTTGTAGGAAAAAGTGAGCTCCTAACCAAGCAAACTGATTCTAGAATTTTCTAGATCAGTTTAGTCAATTTTTGACCATTTTTAGGTCAGTTTAGCTTGCTTTTTGGAACTAGACTTGAATTAGGAGAGAGGAGAGATGAAATATCTCAATTTTTAATGATTTAAAACTCCATCCCACATGTGAAGTAGGCGCCTCATTCATGAGGGGGGGAATTCCCATTTTGAGGTGTCAAAAATCCATTTTTTTAGAATTCCTTTGGTCCTTAGTCCACCACTCTTCATCTTATGTGAGTATTTACTCATTTTTTAGAGATTTTCTTTATTTCTTCTATTTATCTTCTCCACACATTTGGATGAATCTGATTGGCCCCTCAAAACCTTAATTTAAAATTTTTTAAAAATCTGGACCCCTAGGATAAGGCCTCTTGAACAGATTATACTTGATTTCTAATGCACCTTCTGAAATCCGCAAGTTAAAGCAATCAAGAACCAACAGGCACAGCATTGATGCACATGACATCAGTGCAGTATGAAGGAGCAAGTTGAGGGCAACACAGTCATAGACTCGCAGGCGCAGAGTGAAGAATACGAAGACCCAAGTGGGATCTGTGTTTGCAAAAAGCAAATCCTGGCAATATGCGCTGAAAAAAGGTTGGTAGTATGCACATTATAGTACACACAGTATGGCGCTGCGTGTAAGGAGGATAAGCGGTGTAGAAAAGATGCACGCACGTCTGTCACGTAGCATAGAAAGATTCGTTTCTTCCTTTAAAAAAATAAAATAAAATAGTAACAAATGACCCTTAATAACTCTAAGGGTTTCTTCGCACATTGCAATTTTGCAAAGAAAGAAAGTATGCACGAAGGAACTTCATTATTGGATTCAAAAATTGGTCAAAACTTTAATCAAGATAAGGGCACTTTCTCACACATAAAGTCTATCAGCACCTTGAAATAGCGGGCATGTGTTGAACTTATCGATTCTACCAAAAAGAGATCCATGAGTTGTCTTTTACGATGGGTTTTGTACGCGGGTGCAATTGACATGTGTTGTAATTTTTTTAACTCACCTAAGTGCTAATGGGTAACCGTCCCCGAGATTTAGAAGCTTAAAACGAGAAGTGTATTCAACCATGGTATAAGGGTTCCCTGCCCAAGCTCACCAAGAAGCTCAAAATGGTTTTGTAATATGTACATGAGCAATGCACATGTGAGGTGCATGCACATGGGTTGGTTCCCACCCGAACTTCTATGTTCAAATCGAACTCAACAATGGTTCCGCTGTGAGCGAGTTGGCTCAAAATGGACTTGGTGTCTAAGATGGTAGACACGCGCACACATGTTTGTTTGATGGACACTCCAATGTATCATTGAGGGGGAGTGCTGAGAGGTAGCGATTGTGGTTATGCAATGCTACATTGATGGGTGATGGGTGAGTTGTGGAACACCTCGATTAAGAGGGGGTGTTAAGAGATGTAATTGTGGTGTTGTGTGTATGTGTAGGTAAAGCATCCTAGAGGTGCAAGATATTGTGGTAAGATAAGAATGCCACATGTAATATTGAATGGTGTGTGAGTGTTGACCAAAAGAGTGGAAAAGGAGTTGCCACGTGGATAATGACATGTAAAGTGGGATAAGGCTAGAAGGCCTATATCATTGTATGGTTCATTTTGTGAATGTAATAGTGCAATAGAACTTGTGTTGAGTGTGCAATCTCTCTCTCTCTCTCTCTCTCTTATGGAGTTCTTAGTGTGGTTTAATCCACCTTAATTATGTTGCTTAATCTATGTCTATCACCATGATTAATTGCTTGGTTGTTGGATCTTTTCGACTTTCTTATGCATATCAATAAGTTGATGAATGTCGTGTACTCCTGCATTTCAAAGTCTTGATGAAGTTTTGGCATGCATGCTCAGATTTGGTTGCGTGCTTTTGATTTGTGGAGGTTACATGAATCGCACTGGCTACTACAACTCCGTGAACTGAGCAGTACCTCTAGCAGTTTGCATTTGTTGTTTTGGTAGACTTCTCTCTCTCTCTCTCTCTCTCTCTCTCTCTCTCTCTCTCTCTCTCTCTCTCTCTCTCTCTCTCTCTCGGCAACTCATATTGCATTTGTAAAATTTGGTTTCTTTTGATGTCTATAAAGATGCATGTTGATTTTGACATTAGCCCACAAAAGAAAATATTCTATTTGCCACAACCATGCCAAAAGAAGCCACGGCCATACCATTCTCCTCCAACTTTACCATGGTCGTACCTTATTGAAATCTATATTAAAAGAGACACATACATACATGGCTTGGGAGGGACCTTAGAGTATTCCACATCAAGGTCTTTAACCAAATCTGTCAGACATTTGAAATTTTTGATGATGCAACCAAAGTCCATCTCCTTGGACTGAGCCTTGAAGGCAAGGTCGTGCAATGGTTCCAATCCTTGGACCCTCGACACAAACACACTTTCAAAGCAGTGAGAGAGGCCTTCATTCTTGGCTCTACATCCTACAGGAGGCCCAAATGGAGTCCCATCATCCAATTGTTCCGATTGGAACAAAAACTTGAGGAAACATTACGTGATTACATCGCACACATTAAGTACCTTGATTCACGTTGTGAAGAGAGGGAAAAATTGAGTGACAAGCACTTAATATATCCTTTCCTCTTGGGCTTGCACAATCCAATTGTTCCGATTGGAACAAAAACTTGAGGAAACATTACGCGATTACATCGCACACATTAAGTACCTTGATTCACGTTGTGAAGAGAGGGAAAAATTGAGTGACAAGCACTTAATGGATCCTTTCCTCTTGGACTTGCACAATCCAAGACTACACGACCACATGTTGGTCAATGACCTCTACCTTTGATCAAGCCTACAAATGGACAATCTTTCTTGATGATAACATTCAAGAAATCTATTCCTTTGGCCACCATGCCAATTACAACCCAAAGCTCATTTGTAGCATTACCTTCCTCTCCTCCCGAGCCCCAAGCCTTACTGGTGGCACCACCCCAAACTAACTACTCACACAAAGTGCCACTGCGACCTTCTGCCAATCTTTCCATCCCCAACGTTGCCTCTCCAGGAAAACCCTATTGCTCATGGAAAGATTCCAACTAGGTCCATTGCTCAACCTGTAGAGCCCATGTGCTCCGCCTTCCCTGAGGCCTCCCTAACACATTATCTCCCTTTGCCGGTGCCTCACATGGACCCTAAACCACTTGTGCACACTATAGGTGCAACCGTAGGGAAACCACCTCTTCTATGTTTCCTCTACCAAGGACCCCATATAGAGTACATGCCATTGAAACCACAATGTCATGTGGAATTGACCATTACTATAAGGATTCCCCTTTGTAATCAGTTTTTCACTCCACAGTCAAAGGCATGCCATCCCTCAATGTGTTGGGCATTCAACATGGAAAGATATCCAGTGTCCCATTGAATGTCGTCACACGATTGCAGGCCAAGCTAAAGAAGGCCACATCACAAAAGAAACAACGCTCTAAGCACATTGGCCTGGGTGAAGATCGGGTTAGCATCCACACTGGCTCAACAAAGACCACATCCTCCTCTTCCATGATGATGATCATGCCGAGCTGCCACTCCACCATGGAGCCCACCAAAAACTCACCAAACGGGAAAATAGGTTGGCCACATATCCCAATGCCATCCTTGAGAAGGAATGTCTTCAGGAGAGGCTGAAGCACTGGTAGAGAAACACTAGGCTCAACTTGAGCCGCCTCCCATTTTCGTAATCTTTGACCCAATGCTTGAGTGCGCCATCCTACATTGCACCTGAACTTCCACACCAAGCAAGGTTGGAGCCTCCACTTATAATCAAGGCTGAGGAAGATCTGTTCGCTAACATGATGTTGACAAATGACGATTTTACCCCACATGTTCCCCCAAATCCTCCAGTGCCTATTCCATAAGTGGCCAAACCCAAATCCCACGTTCACATTGAAGTCGATGATGCAAATAGTGACAGAGTCCGATATAGCGACTCACGAGGTCTGCACACCAAATTTGCTGAGGTATTTTATCCCTCTACGGCAAAAAAATCTTGAACTCCACACCCGTCAAATAAGGGACAAATTGAACTTCCATATACTATTACTGGTCCACCTTATGATCAAGGCCCCACACCTCATGAAGCTCCTACTCATCAATGCAAACTGGCCAGCGGCCTCTGAGCCTTCCTTTCTTCTCAAATGCCCATTGGCACTTTGTTAAAAGGTAGTCCAAATTTATAGAATGATCTTCGGGATTGGATGGAAAGAAAACTACAGGCTTATGTGGAGGAGGGAGCTAACTCTGATTCCTTAGATGAATCTAAGCACCATCATCTAGATTTACCCCATCACCACACCCACAACCCCAAGGCGCACCAACAATTCGCATAAATGTGATGGGACACTACTTTGAAGGTGATGACACCAACACGGCTTTGCCCATTTCCTATAATAACGGACAGTGGTCAAAGGCATCTTGGATGAAAGCATCCTCACATAACATGTCGGGAAAACTGGGGCCAACCACGCCTTGATCATACCACATTGGTCATAAAGCTCGCGAATGGAAAATCTACAAAACCCCTGGGCCTAGTGCATGGCAAGGTAAAAGTCTGTGACATGACATTCCACCTCAAATTTGTAGTCATGGACTTTCGTAATGCCACATATGACAACATCTTGGGTGGACCCTTCATGCAACAAACAGAACGGATCCATGACTAGGACATGCATCATGCCTACCTTTGCAAAGGGCCTCAAATGCTTAAGGTCAATTTATATACTTGGCATTCACATCCCACGGCCAAAGCTCCCTTTGCTGAAGACTCTATGACCAATTGCCAGGAGCAATGATCTCTTTGTTTGCGATGCTTGTCATCAAGCCCTTGATGACGCGTGGGTGCCGTGCATGGTTGCTTCTCTCAATAGTGACAAAGTCGACACGATTGGCTTAAAATCCTTGCTACATTGGACACCCTCCTAGATTGCAAATTTTGCACACAATTTGTGCTCCTAAACAGCGAGACATGAACCCTACAAAGCCATTGTCTTGCTTAACACCCTCAGTGTAAGTGTAGCTCCACAACCTGAACCAACCACCCTTAGGGTCTGGATAGATTTTCCCTTGGCAGAAATATGTAATGAAAATGTGCCTTGCTGTCTCCCGTAGCTAGCCACAATCTTTTGCCATGGGAAACATGGGTCTCTCTAGGCAAACCATCTCTTAAAATTGCCCATGCCAAAATTCAATTTCCTAGTGGACACTGTATACAAAGCCTTGGGTCCTTTACACAAACTGTACATACTGTATCTAACCCATTGGTTTGTAAGTTTTATGTGGTTCCAACATGTGAGACAAAAGAGGCAGTCATCCTTGGAGGAAGATGGGTCCAGAATGATACAAGTAAAATTAACCCAGCTGACAACACAACTACCCTCATGCTTTCCCAGGGAAAGGTCACAATGATCCTATGGGACGGGGAGTGCATCGACTCTGATCCTCTACCCCCACCAATTGCTTCCACAAAGGGTATTCTCACTCCCCCCACACTAACTGGTAAGTCTTCCACTGCCCCTAAACTACCACCAAAACTCAACCCACCAAGAATATGGATCAGACTCCCGACCACTAAAATGGTGGCAAGCCACATATATTCTACGGTACACACCAACCTCATATTCTTAGAGGCATTAAAAACTCTTGGAAAACCCACACTAACAAAAGAAAACAATTATATTCAAATTTCACATGAAATGTGGTTAATGAGTGTTGGGTATTTCATTCCTAAAATTTCTATAGGAAATAAACAGTTGGAATGCAAATTTCGTGTTATCGATGCAGAAGCACATGGCCGGATAATAATTGGAAAAGAGTAGATAAATGCCACTCACTGCCAAATCAATTGACACGAAGAAATGGCCACCCTGGAAATCAACAGTAATAACAAGGCCACTATCCTCTTGCATCCCTAAGAGGAAAACATACACACACCCTCACCCACAATTGCCCTTGCCCCTTAAGTCCCATCCTCCTCACCAGCAATCCTCCCCATTACCACACCCCATGCCTCACCAAAGCTGGTCGAAAGACCATTGTCAACACCATCTAGCATACACAATCAAGCCTTGTCCATCAATAATCCCCCTAAACTCTCCATCCTCAACCACCCACACTGTAAGAAACCCGACCTCATATCTTTATCATGACAATCAATGGTGGGTGCCCAAGAATATTCTTGTCGCTTAGGGCTGCTAACATAGAACTCTAGATCCCCAAACGGCCATTTATGAAACCCACTTGCAATAAACCAACCCTAAATCCAAGCTTCAACGTTGGCTGGTCCTCTCGACCATCACAATTTGAATGGTGACACCCCAAAAGAACCCAAACCAAGCCACCCCATATGTACACATTCTATTTCCCCCTAACTAGGTTATGCCTTAAAGAATTGTAAAAGGATGGCTAACGTCCTTGACATATGTCAAAGCTTTTCAAAGTACTTTTATGATTACGCAATGAGCTGTTAAAGATAAGGTTTTTAGGAGCTTCTTAACATGAGCACTCACCTAAGAGGTTCACCACGATAATTATAGTGCAATAAATAGGGATTTCGAATTCCCCAACCAAGGCTTGGGTTTGATTCCCTCTCACTACACTCATGAATTGATGTAAAAACATGAGGGATGGGGAAGGATCTACCTAGGTTGTGCAGATAACAATCTTGTTGATTCTCGCAACAACAAAAAAGAGGTTCACCACCTTCACTCAAGTATTCAAAAAAAATTTCAAACCAACAAGGGAAGAGTATTTGATCTTGAATTGATTTAAGGAACTACAAGAAGGGAAGAAAGTGTTAGTTAATGATTGATTAAAGAGGATGAAAGGAATGACATGGTAAATTGGTTACAAGTGAAGGTAGGAAAGACCATTGCCTATCAATGACCAAAAGAAATGGGTATTGATCTCCCCATCGATAAACCAAAACACCACTTTTAAGATATATTGATCTCCCCATCATAAACCAAAACACCACGTAAGATATATTGATCTCCCCATCGATAAACCAAAACACCACTTAAGAAATATATATGAATACCCATTTCTTTTGGCCATCGGTGTGGGCCAGTTGTAAGGAACGTGAGAACAGCCTCTAAGCCGTTCATGAGTGTTGAATTAGTGTTGAATTAGTTCATTAGTGTGTTTAATTGAGGTAAATGAGTTCATTAGTATGTTTCTCTTAGTTAGGGACTAGGGTACGTGTGAGGGCTGATAAGCGATACGGACAATGGTATGAAAAGGCTAGAGGGAGGGGTCAAAGATACCCATTGACTCCGAATGCTAGAGAGAGCTCCTCCTAACGGCATGTGATCATTCAGATTCACTCTAGTCACTAGTTGGAACGTGAGGCCACTAGGGGAGAATACACACACACGTGTGTACACACACTCTTATAAAGTCACAAATAATAAACTAAACTGGCCAAGGATTGGCGCCTTTTCGACATTTGAAGCTTTCAAGTGGGTTCCAATCGTGTGTAGAGAGAGAGGTAGGTGCTCTCATGAGTCATGACCTCATTGAAGACCATCTCTGTCCATTAGTACACAGTGTATTGAAGTTAGATTGTATTGGGAATGCTTACAAGATGGACTTTGGCATCTGCGCTCATCCTAGGGCCTAGCCCCATTATAGGCTACCTCTAGGTATGCATGCGTACGTCGTCTCATAGTAATCGCCCTTCAATCTTAACTAGCATTAGAAACATGGTTATCATTATCACTTGGTTACAATTGTGCATTAAACACCATCTACATAACCTTCTAGTTCATGTCTAATCATTTGTATCTATCAAGTAACCCTCCTGTTTAGTCAACTCCAATTTAACAATTCATCAATTCATCACTTGAGCAATCAACTATCATGGCATGCTTTTTTCCTAGGTTGTGCATTTCCCTTGTAGGTCATGTATAGTATTTAGTGATAGAAAAAAGGGCCAAATTATGTCTAGTATCTAATGTTAGGCAATAATGTTAGGCAATAATACGGGGCCAAATTATGTATAGTATCATGGCACACTAGAGATATGTAATGCTATAATATATGCACAACTAGGGATGGCTCATCCTTAGAAGAAAGGTAGAAAAATTTTGATTTAAAAAAGGCTAAGTAAGTTTGCCCTTCCAATATCTTCAAATATAGAAATGGAGGTTGGTCGCCCTTCAAGTGACATTTTTGGCATCAAAAGGCTATTATGTGTAGTATTTAGTGATAGCCAACAAACACATCAAGTTTGGCATTTTTTCCCCCAAAAAAATTATGTATAGAATTTAGTTATAGACAATAAGCATATTAAGAAAGTATAACTAAATCGGGTATGACTAAGAGGGTTTGAGCCCGGGTCCTCATCGTTATAGACAAACACTTTCACCACTGTTTTACACATGCGAGGATTAATTATCACAATACACAAGCTACATTGTCAAAATCAACAAATACTTTATGTAAGTCATAGTAATAAAATCGTGGCTAGCAACAATGGAACAATTGTAAATGGTTACTTGAGTAGACTTACCTATCACCATATACACTACCCACTAGTTACATGAATTATCATATAGCTATAAGTTAGAGAATACACACACACATATACATACACACACATACATACATACATGCATACATACATACATACATATGTACATACACATACACAGACACACACATACATACATACATACATACATGCATACATATATGTACATACACAGACACACACATACATACATACATGCACGCACGCATGCATACATACATATATGTATGTATGTATATATATATATAAATATATATATATATATATACACACACACACACACACACACACATATACATATGTATATATATATATATATATGCATATTCAATGAATTTTAGCCACACAACATTTTTTTACCCATTCTTTGGTGGAGTGGGGATATGTGTGTGTGTGTGTGTGTGTGTATGTATATATATATATATACATATACAGATATATACATATATATGGGTATATAAATATATGTATGTATATATATGTTTGTGTATATATATACACAAGATATATACATATTTTCATGATTTTTACCCACACCCTTTTCTAATCCACCCTTTGGTGAAGTGGGAGGAGCGAGTGAGTAGTTTTGACAGCTGAACCTGCAGGTGTGTGTGTTTGTAAAAAGGGTATGTGCGACCCTCACTAATAAAATCGCCCAACTTTTATATATATATAAAAAGAGCACAAGCTTTATGGCTGTTTTCCCCACCTCTACATTATACAAGTTACACTATAATGATTAAGTAAGTATAAATCACATAAATTATCACATAGTCAAATACTCCATACACCATAGTTTACCAACTAAAATATGTATGTAACTTGACTTAATTAGCTACCCATTACAATTCATAACTACGTTAGAACGAAGTCGAACTTGATAGAAGATACTAGGCTTCATAATAATAAAAATAGTAGATACTAGGGCACTAGAGCCAATTTCCCAAAAAAAAAGAAAAGAAAAAAGAGGGGGCACGTTATTGAGTTACAATAATTAATGACAGAATAAAGTAATTATGGAGCAGTGAGCACGCAAGCCCATGGAAGAAGTGTAGTCCATTATAGAAGCTCGCTACCGACCAGAGTATCTCTGCGTGCAGACCGCATGTCCTAAGTGTGCGAAAGTCTGCATGTGAAAGGCGGTCCCTTGGAACCCGAGTCTCTAATTAATTGCAATTAACCTCTTAATGAGCCTCATTGCACGTTAATTAAGGCTTGCCAGTGCAAGCTAGTTATCGTCTTTGCTATGTCGGCATGGCATGCTAATGCTAAACGGACCACGTTTAATACGTTGCTTAGCTTGTTTTTACGCAATAAGCGTGCATGCAGATACGTATGGATGCGCTAATTACCTGCTAATGCAATAATCAAGCCTATTAATCACTGTGCATGCCAACGAAAGCCATGTCATATTAAGGGATATCCCCAGCCAAATTAATCATGAAAAATATAATGGAAAGAATAATCATCGAGATTACATTATAATAATAATTATATGATGGGATAGTGTTTTTCCTAATACGCAAAGCAATTGATATATTAATTAATAATTCTATTCTACCTGACTTGGCTGCTCTGACTTGCACTTCTATTGCGTAACGGTCTGCATATTGCTAAAAAGATTACATATAGCATATTATTATAATATCTTGAATTGCAGGCTGTGTACATGCACATGATGCTGCACCATGCTATAAGCCTATAACGTTTCAGCTACACCCGGCCAACCCTAACCTCTATCCTTAATCACCCTTGCCTCTATCCTTAATCACCCTTGCCATCCCTCTCCTTCTTATAGAGCTTAAACCTTCTCTCATTAACCTCACCTTGAGCTTAAACCTTCTCTAATCTTCTCTTTAATTGCATGGCTCGTCCTCCTCCTCCTCCTCCTCCTCCTCCTCCTTCAACCAACCTTCTCAAACATTTCTGCATATTTTCTTCACCTTCACCCCCTCGCATTAACCTTCTCCTTGCCGCCCTTTTCTTCTCAAAACCTCTCTGTATTGCATGACTTAATCCTCCCCCATCAAACTCCTTTGCGCAAAATCTTGTCTACACTGCATGGCTTCCTCCCTCATTAACCTCCTCTAACACCCTCTTTCTCTCAGTTTGTTCATATTCCATGGCTGCTCCCTTCATGATATTGCCAAATATGAGGAGGAAAACAAAGCTCCATCACCCATGTGAGCTCGTGATTACCATGGCTTTTCTATGGTGGGGTATGCAATGCCATGATCATGGCAACTTGGCTCTGGCATCCAATTCTAGCACAAGTTCTGCATCAACTATGCATCCAAGTGAGAAGCAAGCTTTCTACAATGTGCTAGAGACACTAAATTCTGAGGTAAATTGGCGTTTGCTTTATCCGGATCCATGTGGGGTGAACTCTTTGCAAGGCACAGCATGTGATGAGTGGGATGGATTCTATTATTTCACTATTCTAAGCTTTGGCCCATTGTATGACAACTCTCCATCTTGCTCACAAAATGCTTCATTGCACATGGATATCTCAAAGCTGGCTCACATTAAAAGCCTCTCCTTCTTTAAATGCTTTATTAATAGAGAAGAAACCATATCTCCATCTCTAGGCAACCTTGGCCACTCTCTGGAAAGCTTAACTTTTCGATACAACAATGCTCTCAGGGGTGAAATCCCCATTGAGTTGGGAAACCTCTCCATATTAAAGCGTTTGATTATCACTGAGAACAGCATTGAGGGTCCTATACCAAGAGAGATCACTAATATATCTACCTTGCTTCAGTTGGACCTTAGTTGGAATAGGCTTCAAGGAGGCCTCCCACCATCATTAAGCCATTTGCAAAGCCTTGTGGTGCTGGATTTAAGTGCTAATCTGCTTAATGGATCAATCCCTTCAACCATTGGAGCTCTGAATCACTTGCAGAAGATGGACTTGAGCAGAAACTCCTTGCAAGGGCCAATCCCAGATGCATGGGCCAACATGAAGCTCTTAAGGTTTCTTGATCTTAGCTACAACAGCTTAGAGGAGAGCTTACCACAGTCATTGTTCCAAATGACGAACCTTGAAGAGCTCTACATCAAAGGGAACTCATTTAACAGGCCTTTGCCACCTTACAGTTGGAGGAATTTATCAAGCTTGATGAGCCTTGATTTATCCTCGTGTGGGTTCCGAGGCCCTATACCAGCTCAACTTGGCACCTTGCAAAACCTAAGGTTTATCAACCTTAGAAACAATAGTTTAATTGGAAATCTTCCCATTGGCTTGGCTAGTCTTAGCCAATTGTATGCTCTGTATGTGGATGGTAATTCTTTGTCCGGACACGTACCATTCCCACCCGATTTCGTACGCCAGCTCGGGCCAAATCTGCACCTAGGTGGCAATCCGGGCCTCTGTGTGAACGCCAACGTCCAATGGCATGTGGATACGTGGCCGGAGGGCGTTGGCTCTTGTGCATCCTCGTCCAGCTCGGCGCCACATAGGCAGATTTGGCTTGTAAGCACGCTAATCACTGCGGTTGTTATTATTTTCACAAGCTTATGAGTTAAGGTGGATCATGTAATTGTGATAGAGATTGGCATCTAACTTTTGATGGAACTGGTTCGAAGTGATGCACTGTGAAGATTAACACGGGTTTAAATGAGCAAGATCGGGCTTTTTAAGTATTGTTAAGCACATTAAGTGGTTGTTAAGTACCAATTCTTTTTTTCCTTGGTTAGATAATTTTGTTTTAAAAATTCCTTGAGCTAAATTTATTAACGATCAAAGATATTATATTATGGTAGCACATGATTACAATGCTCAATACACAACTTGATCATGCCCTGAACACTCTTGGTGTAACCAACTCCATGCAATTAATACAAGCATTTTATTCACCTAAT
Organism: Cibotium barometz; assembly: GCF_041138505.1. Taxonomy (NCBI): domain Eukaryota; kingdom Viridiplantae; phylum Streptophyta; class Polypodiopsida; order Cyatheales; family Cibotiaceae; genus Cibotium; species Cibotium barometz. Next base: position 30,731,377 of record NC_141094.1, on the reverse strand, counting down.
TGATGTACTTATTTCTCATAATCTCACTGTGTTATTTATGGCTTGGTGCACACATGGTCTTTTATAGAGGGTTGTCACCAATCTCGCTTTGTTGTTCATGGCTTGGTGTGCACACATGGTTTTTTGCACAGGATTGTCTTCCTTGTGTAGTTTACACTTAATTGAGTAACTCGAACTCCCAACACCAAGGTTTAGTACATGACGGATGGGATTTTCAAGGTACTGGAGAGGAACTTGTAGATGATGAATGCTGAAGCACCATCTCCCACATGAACTTGCAAAAGTAGATAGTGAACTAGGTTATATTATAATAGATGAAGCAAAAGATGAGTGTAGTATAGTAAGAACAAAACCTTCCAAGGTAAAGTGTGAAACATAGATCGAATGAGTAGCCATAAGACCCATCCCTAAACCAATATAAGATAATAGCCTTGATGTGGAAGTTCTCCTATCTAGGTGTAGGAGAATGACAAATGAGTAAAGCCTCAACAAATAAAAGATAATATCATTGAAGTGGAAGAAGGTTTGCAATCTAGATAGAGTAGAATCACAAAAGCAAAAAAAAAGTGTAAACAAAGGTTATCTATTTTTGTGCATGATGAGCATTCTAATCTCCCAATTCACAAAATGGGGAACTTGAACCACAAAGTTTGAACAAAAAACTATTTGAAGAAGAAATGCATTTTTTAGGTGAGCAATTTTCAATACTTCATGAAAGAGAAAAGTGAAGTGTTTATGCAATTTCACAGCTTCAAGGCTATGGCTAAGATGATAAAGGCATGCACATAGAATGTCTAAGATAAGATCGTGGAGGAGAATATTTCTCTAGTGAATGTAGTGATTATTTAAGAGAGTATGGGGTAAAGAGGCACTTTTCATGCAAGTCACCTCGTAACAAAATGGGGTTATAGAAAGGAAGAACATGCATGCTGTAGAAGTTGCCAATGCATTCAATGAGAGTGCCTCAATATTTTTAGGATACAATAGTAACTAGCTGCCAATGCATTGAATGATAGAATGCCTTGATATTTTTAGGATACAATAGCAATTGCAATTTTATATTATAAACCTAATTCCCATTGTAGTAGTTTATGGCATGATGACCACTTGATTAAAGTGTTTGGGTGCATTGTATGTGTACACATGTACCGGTTGACGTGAGAAGGAAAGAATATCCCAATAGAGAAATTTGTATCTTTTTGGATATTTCCTTGAGCAGAAAGATTATAGATACGTGTGAGATGCAAGTGAGCATGGATGTGTTTGATGAGATGATACACACAATGAAGGATTTCATAGATGTTGATGTCAATAATAATGTGGTACATCGAATAGTAGCAATCAAATGTACTTAATGGGCCATGAGAGTTCTCTAGCAATGGGTCTATTGTTAGACTCACTAAATATAGTAGTGATCAAATGTATTTAGTGGGCCAGCAGTGTTCTCTAACAATGGGTCTACTATTAGACCTTGGCGCCGAGAAGGTTGAGATAGAAAGCCATGAATTTTGCTTACATCATTTGAGATTGATGTTGCTATTAATGAGGTGAAAACATGATCCTTTAGAAGTTTGGAATGAAAGATTTGATCTAATCACGTCTATACTTCTTGGGTATATAGGTGATTAGATCACGTGATGGGATTTGTGGAGGTAATTTGCTTTGGACATGTTGTCCAAGAATGGAATGATAAGAAATCTTGTGCCACATAAAATTGATTGTAGATAGAGGATCTTTTGGAGAACCCTCTTTGCCACACAAAATTAGTTGTAGATAAAGGTGGTCTTTTGGAGGACCCTACTATGTACAAGTGTATTACATTGTAGGGAGTTTTTAATCTACATGACTATCACCAAGCTAGATTTGAGCTATGTTGTTGGATTGGTGAGTAAGTTGATATAGGCCCCAAGGAAGCCGCACTTGGATGTGGCTAGGATGATACTCGGGTAATAGATTCCATAGTACACTATGGACTTTTCTATAAGGTTAGAGTATAAGTACAAGTTCAGGGGTATACAGATGTAGATTGGGTTTAGAGATACAGGTTGGGTATATATAGGTATAGATACATGGGTAATAGACACAGATTTGGTATATACAAGTACACGTATATAGATGCAGATTGGGTATAGATAGGTATAGGTACATGGGTATACATATGTAGATTGGGTATATAGATACAAGCTGGGTATATGGACGCAGATTGGGTATATACAAGTACAGGTACATAAATGCAGATTGGGTATATATAGGTATAGGTACATGGGTATACAGATGCAGATTGGGTTGGTAGTTTCTTAGATAGGAGATGTACTTGTGGCTCTTGGTTTTTTCTGGGATTGCTACTGTTAGCTAGGTTAGTACCAATGAATGCTTTTTCAAGTATAGAGGCTGCGTATAGGGATGATGCTATGGAAGTACATGTGAGGTAGATTAGTTGTAGAAGCTACTGGTAGATATGGGTGAGCCCATGGATAGAGTAGCTATCATTTATTGTGAACAACATGAGAAACCTACAATAAGCTAATTTTAACATGCCCATCTTCAATAATAATTTATGTCCATTTGATAGAGAAAATTATGGTATTTTTTAGTGTAAAAATCACAGTTTTAATAATTGAGCTATTCTCACTTAGAATCTTAAAATTCTAAGTCCAAATTTGAAATATGTGTGCGATTTTACTCTAATATAGGATTTTACAGCACTCAAAACTTACATCAAAACAAGCCTCTACGTAAACTTTTAGTTGAATTACGATAAACTTCCAACCTTAATAAATGCATATCCGGGTGTCCGATTGACTAACGGACTGCATCCCTACGACCAAGAAAACACCCCAGGATAATTTCACTGAAAAACAATTCGACAGCGCGTCGGCATGCATATCGAGGCCAGCACCCCAAAAAAGGGGTCACTATCCCAAAATATGTATCCTTGGGAAGCGTCCATCAAAGGACCTTACCTTGACCGTACACATACCAAGGCACCCACACACGGACCAAAAACTGGCCGCCCTAGCGTATTATCTCCCCTGGTCGCCATGTGGACACCCATGGGACCATGCCGTCGAAGGCCCATGCGTATCTCACCTTTAGCCCGTTTATAGGCACCATCCTTTCATAGGCTCATGCAACCATAGACCGGCGTACTATCACGTACACCATCCCACCTTGCTTTGCTCTCTCCATACCCGTTACTAGACCCTATATAAACCCCCATCCCCAGCACACCCCTCTATGCCCAGCAACCGATTCTCTGAGTGGAGGCGCTCCTTGATAGCCCTTTGCAGCCAAGTTCCTAGGAAGCCCTTTTTAGCCAACCTCTTGATAGTCCTCTATCTGTAGCCAAGCTCTCAAGCAGCCTCTGTAGCTAAGCTTCCACCAGCACTTTCCAGTCAAAGCTCCTAGTAGCCAACCCCCTTGTGTTGTGGAGGGGGTGTCCTTCACCTCTCCCCCCCATGTGAATAGACTTAAGGGGAGAACTCTTCTCCTCCCCCCCAGACCTCTAGTTGTGTTTCCAGCAAACCTTGTTCTCCACTTAAGGACACTCTACTTTTTGCCCCCCCCATTTCAAGAGACTTAAGCAAGCACACTCTAGCTCTAAGAGGTGGTTTCACGGGTGAGTCTTTTGCTAATAAAGTGAGCAAACGGACTCCAAATTGCAATCCGACTAATTTGAGTTTGTGATTGCATGAGCTATGAGAGAGTGGACAATATGGCTCCTCCTCAAAGACGCCAAAATGCTAGCTCGAGAAGCATGCACAACAACACAAGAGGGAATGCTCTGAACGTGGCCCTAGCTCCTCCCTTGGAAGTCCCTCATGGGAGAGAATGGCCAGATCAGCCTTATAATCATCTAAAAAGAGGTTTTTAGATTAATCCTTAATCTTAGAATTAATTAAGAAAGATAAAGAATGCTACTTTTCCTTGTTTTCATAATATAGGCTTCCATAATTATCTAAACTTAAAATTTCTTGTAGAATTGTTGCTTTCGTGAAAAGATGATGTGGTTTATCATATCTTATCAGGTTGGGTTGTACTATTGTGTTGCTATCTTGCTTAAATTAAAGTACAAGTACATCTTCTCCCTCATACCATTAGGAAGGTGGAACTTGTCGGTTTGGGGAGAGTTATGGATGCTGCCTAGGTCTAGGGGCCTAGGCTAGTGTGGTGAATAAGCCCACCCTAACGCATAGACATCCCTCCGAGGAGCGGGAGGATCAAGCCACAGAGCCTGAGAGGGTGACAAGCCAACTTGAGCCCCCACACCAACTACCAACGATGGTCCTATAGGGATTGCCTAGGCTATGGAGGCTGCAAGGCTGAAATCTAAATCATCGACGGAATAAAACATGGAATAAGAGAGCCTAGATCTAGCTATAGTTGGATTTGAACCTTTGTAATTATTTTTAATTAAGTCCCTTGTTTTCTAGTATTTTTGTATCATTGTTTTAAGTTAAGTGGTTGTTTTAATGAACACCGTGTAAGATCCCTAATTAATGAACTTGTCTATATATATCACACAGTGTGGTAGGATAAATTAGAAAACAAAAATGATGGGTGAGTTGGGTGGAAAGTGGGAGGGTGGATCGCCCTGATGGTGTCATCCTATGGATAGGTGGACCTGATTAGTCGAGTAGCTTTCCAACAAAACTAATCAATTGCACTACGCTAGGTAAGTAAGTCCTTGGGAAATTCTATTCTAGAGGACTAGGTTGGTCGTGCCTTGCATAGATTGGGAAAAAGGCATTGCTTCTAGGAATCAAGGATGAGGTTGCCCAAGATAGGTCGATCACTCTATGGGTGACTCAAATTTAAGAACCATTAGAAGACCGCACTCCCCAGACAGAGCTAGGTATCACCTAGTAGTCGTATCCTCGTATCTCTACACGATCGAGGTGTCAAATGACTAGGAAATTCTTTCAAAGACTTAGTAGACTATCTTATGGATTCCCCATTTTTAGGTTGGGGACCTTACAATTGGTATCAAAGTAGAGTTTTAGTTCCTAGGATTAGTTATTTAGGGTTGTTTTGAAGTACATGTTTTACCTCAATTAGATGTTGCTTGATAAAATACCTTACTAGTACAGCTTGATTTGGTAGATTAATGATTGTAGGAGGAGGAAGATGCTTACTCTAGATTCCTAGTCTTCCAATGCATCTTTGAGATAGCTTGTTTTTCCTCAAATTTTGAATTATGTGATACAATGGTGCAAATACTCGAGAATTTGTCCCCCCCCCCCTCATCCCTCTCATATCCAAAGAGGGTGGGGTAGAGACCACTTTTGGAATCGTGGGCGGAGATACTTCATCATCAGAGCAAACCAAATTGGGAATCTCACCATCGATTTGACAGTAGGTTCATTGCATCGAGAAGCTAAAGATGGTTCGTTTATTCTGGTTCATGGGTACCGCTAGGCTAGATAGTTACGTGACCATAGAAGGGAACCATATACCACATAATTGTTGGGTGTATGACCAAGTAATGCAAGTCTTACCTGCCACACTGACTGAGTAACTATTATGGAATGCAATAAAAACCATAGTCTACTTCCCCTATCATCAATTTTTCGTATCCCAGAAACCACGACGAAACCCCCATATTTCACCTATGTGAACCGCTTCAGTCTTATGCCCTAGTTAAGCCTAGAAGTCTCTTTTATGATGAATAAGTCTAAATACATTAGTCTCAAATCCTTGTAATCAATCTTTTCCTTGTAAATATTTGAATTGAGAAATAAAATGAGCGTAGTGTAAAGTATAAGTCTCGTGATCCTAAATTTAATCTTGCAATGATGACCAGGATGATCAGTCTTCTCCCCCCAATGTGCTATACACAAACACCCAAGAGAAGAAGCTCCTACTCAAATAGATACAACCTCCCTCGTTTAAAGGGGAAGGTTCAAAAATTGATAAGGATGTTGAGGTATGGATGGAACCAAGGGACGTCAGTAGTACTGGAGCTGCAAACCAATCCATGCTTGCACGGTTTTGTCTCATTGGGGACGCTAAGCTCTAGTGGAAGTGATGGTTCCGCGATAAGGAAGTTACTAAACACGCCCAAACAAGCTGTGATGGTGCCATGATAAGGAAGTTACCAAACACTCCCAAACCTAGTATGACATCAAACAAGTTGTGAAGGAGTGGTATCTTCCCCCATCTCATGAGTCTATCAAGATGAATAAGTTCTTTAGCCTCAAGTAGCTGAGCTTAACTCTGGAGGAGTACTACTCTAAGTTCATCACTCTTGGGAAATATGCCCCACCCACTACCTCCCAATAGGTAGCCCATTTCTTCCAAGTCTTTTTGGACTTTTGGATTCCCTCCTCGAAGCAATGAGGCCAAGTAAATTGCAAGATGCTCTCATACGAGCCAAAGTTCAGGTTAAGGAGCTGAAGTCTGGCAAAGCTAGGCCCCAAAAGAGATCTCACCCTGAATCAAACCCTAAGGACCATCCTTACAAGAAGCCCCAACCAACAAATGCTCCCAACTATAAATGAGGTTGGCCAACCAACCTCTTTGTTCCCCACACATATAGTGCTTCTACTAGAGAGGCCCTTGTGTGTTTCCATTGCAACAAGCCTAGAAAATTCAAAGCCAATTGCCCCAAGCTTGCAACATTCTTTCCTCAAAGTTGTTGGGCAAATCAAGGTCATTGAACCCCCATCTGCCAAGACACAAGAGGTGGTGGACATGGCAGAGATCATGGAGAAGTTGCCATGCCCTTGCTGCTGTAAATGAAGAACCAACTTTGGAAATGGTTGAAGAAGAGCATGCCACCATCCATGTGACAGTAGAGCACCAAGGTATTAACGAGCAATTTGTTATTTAAACCGGGCTAGTTGTTCATCATGGTAAGCCATATTCTAGCTTTTGATTCATTGCAAAAGTACCCATTCATTTCTTTCTCCAAGATGTTTACGAAAATTAAACTTCGATCAAAAACCAACTAGGAAAATGGTTGTAGAGCTAGCTAATGAGAAGGAAGTAGTATCTCACCACTCTCTAGGAAACCTTGATTTTGAATTGGGTAGTAAACAAACTCATTACCATTTTAGAGTCCTACCATTAGGCATTTATGATGGGATTCTTGGGATGGACTAGTTAGTTTCAAACAATGCTAGTATTCATTGTAACTAGGGGAGTATCAATTTTAAAAATGAGTACGACTAAGTAGTACTAGTTTAGGGAAAGACATGCAAACCCAAGTCTAGGGTAGTCAAAGCAAAACATCTTCTCAAGGGAGCACATAAGGGACAACAAGTTTTCCTTGTCAAGATCAAAAAAGCTACTAAACCTAACAAAGAATCAAAACCCTCTTGGCTTTCCTAATGAGCTTATAGTACTATCACCCCCTTGAGAAGTTTACCATGAGATCAAGCTAATTCCTGGTGCTCAACCTATCTCCAAAAGACCCTAGAAGATGTCTCTCCCAGAAGCTATTGAACTCAAGGAGCAACTTTGCCAACTCATTGAGCAAGGATTTGTACGCCTAAGTAGCTCTCCTTGGGGAGAGAACCCGTTCTTTTCCAAAGAAGAAGGACGACACTCTTCGTCTATGCATAGATTATCGAGGGTTAGATCAAGTCACTATCAAGAACAAGTACCCTATCCCTCGCTCGACGAGCTTCTTAACAGACTTTATGTGGCCAAGGTATTCTCTAAGATAGATTTAAGGTTTGGCTACTACCAGATGAGATTCCAGGAAGCACATATACCTAAGATATCTTTCAATACTAGTTATGACCACTATGAGTTTACTATAATGTCATTCGGGTTAACCAATGATCCTACAACTTTCAACCTCCTAATGTAAGATTTATTCCATCCCTACCTGGATGAATTTGTTCTTGTACTTTTTGACGACATTCTAGTCTAATCCAAGTTGGTGGAAGAACATGAGGAGCATGTGCATAGAGTGCTGCGTAGACATTTACTCTATGCTAAGAAAAGAACTAATGTACCTTCTTTACTCACTAGATTGAGTATCTTGGATTCATTTTCTCCCAAGATGGTATTTGAGTAGATCCCGCCAAGGTCAAAGATGTACTGAAATGGCCACCCCCTAATTCAATTCACGAAGTTCGTGGATTTTTGGGAATCATAGGATGGTATAGGATTTTCATCAAAGATTACTCCCTCTAGTAGCTACAGCCTTGACCGATCTTCTTAAGAAGGATTTTAAAATAGTGTGGTTACCAATCCATCAAGTCAGCTTTAATTAGCTCAAATCAATCCTTACCTCAGTACAAGTCATGAAACCTCCTGATCTCACCAGGGAATTTGAGGTGGTTACTGATGCCAAGAAGGAAGACCGGTGGCTTATACTTCTCGTAAGCTGAAGCAATATGAGGCCAACTATGCCACCCAAGATTTGGAACTCTTATCAATTGTTCATTGCCTCAAGTTATGGAGACATTACCTCTTGGGGCGCAAGTTCTAGCTTGTAACCAACCACAAGAGTCTAAAGCGGATCATCACCTAGCCTAACCTCAATATTAGGCAGAAAATATGGGTTGAAATCCTACAAGAATATAACTTCGACATCAAATTCCACCCTGGGAAGGATAATGTGGTAGTAGCTGCACTTAGCTGCAAATCTTTCTTGAGTGAAATATTATGCCAAAGGACCCCATATTGGTTAAGGTGAAAGAAGTCTCATTTCATGATCCTGACTACCAAAGGATGGTGAACCTAGCCGAAGAAGAGGGACCTCAGAGAAAGAGAAAAATCTAATCAAGGGTTACTTCGCTCATGATGGGTGCCTCTACTTCAATCACAAGCTATGTATTCCTAAAAGGACCCTTCCCTAAAGAAGCTGATCCTCCACGAAGCTCATGATAGCCCCGCCATAGGGCACCCAAGCTATGCAAAGACCTTGAATGCTCGAAGGAGGAGCTATCATTGGTCACGCTTTAAAAATGATGTCCTTTGATACTCGAAGGAGGAGCTAACATTGGGCAAGCTTGAAAAACTGTTATGAGAATATATTTTAAGTCCTCTTTAAGAATATTATTTTTCTCTCTTGAGTAATTTGGGGACGCCTAGGTTACTCTTGCGTCATGCCGGCCAGGTTAATATCGTGGGTGACAACACTATAAATATTAATACGTGCGGTATATGACGTATGCTTGGGGCCGTCTATGATTATTTCAGTTAGGTTTGTATTGGCAGGGTGATTCCTGGAAGTACTTACGCCTGGTAGTCATGAGTTGGTTATGGTTTGTGCCTGTTTAATATTTGTGGGATTAATTTAATTATTAATTGGGCTTATATTTTCAGGTGAAGAAGATTACGAGGATTGATAAATAATGCCGAGGAAAATGTTTCTTATGCGCATCATATTTAGTAACCTTAGTAGTTGATTTTTCCATTTTGAACTTTAGGAAAGATACATTTATAATGTGGAATTTAATAAAGCCTAAAGGCTTTACCCTAGCCCCAATTTTTGGGACACTCTATTTTTATTGTGGAAGAGTGTCGTGCTCTCTAAAAGCACACTGTATATTTTTGGGAGCTATGGCCTATTTGCAAGAAAGCACACTGTATATTTTTGGGAGCTATGGCCTATTTGCAAGAAAGCACACTGTATATTTTTGGGGGCTATGGCCTATTTGCAAGAAAGCTAATAAAAATACTCTTGTGTGGGGGAAGGCCACGCACAAGGGGAGGGAAGATTGCACCCAGTGTGGTGTTGATGGTGATGTTTTTCTTTCTCTTGCCTTATGTTTTGTTATGTGCTTTAATTTTCAATTTAATTCAAGTAGTTGTTTTGATATTTGATATAATTTATGAGTTTTTGATTATTCCCTTCAAGAAGATTAAAGGGTCCTGTTTCAGTGGTATCAAAGCTTTGGTGTAATTTAATTTTCTTGAAGGCTAATTTTCTTGAAGGCGGTCAAAGAGGTGAAAGAGACAAAAACAGAGGTGATTTTGGTAATTTTTTGAATTTAAATTAAAGAAGAACACGTTTAGGGATTTTTGTTTATGTATGGATGAAATAAAGCTTGTTTTTAACCATTGGATAATCAATCTATTGCCCAAAGGATAAAACTAGGTGGAAAACCATTAGTGGGTTTCCCAAAACCATAAAACCACCTTTCTCTTCACTAATCCTCTTCTTAATCTGTCCGTACAGATTAAAAGAGCAAGTAGAGGAGCATGGAGAGCCATAATCAGAATTGCTAAACCTTTCCTTTGCTCAGTTTCTATAATCAAGGGTGGGAGGTGATGGATTTTTCTTAATTTCTCTCAATTAGTAAAAGCGCATCTCTGTGTGAGAAATGAGTAAAAGCCATATATATATATATATATATATATATATATATATATATATAAATTTCCAATCTCTCTCTCCCTCCTTCATACCCCGGCGGCGGCGAGCGCTGTGAATTCAGGGAGGCACAGATACTCTTGCGCTGAATTTTCTTTTTATTTTTCTCCTTGCGCGCTGCGCGGGTAGTGTCAAGAGGAGAGGTTTGTTGGTTTAAACTTATAAAGGCCTTGATTAAGCTTTAATAAAGCTTTATAAAACCAACATAATATATATATATATATATATATAATTTTTTGTTGCTGTAATTTTATTTTTTATTTTTTATTTTTAAATCTCCCTCCTTCATCACGGGTGCTACGTAGATGAATAAATCATTAGCAAAGCTTTATAAAATAATAATAATAATAATAATAATATTTAAAAAAAAGCTTCATATTATTACTATTATTATTTTTCATTTCTCTTCTCTATTCATGCGCAATGAGCATACCCTAGTAGAAGGAAAAATTATTTTACTATATATATATATAAGCTTTTGACTAAGCTTTAAAAACTTTCAAATAAGCTTAAAGCTTTACAAATGAGATCAATAAAATGTTTTACAAAGAAAATATTTTTTTGACTATTCCCATCATATTTTATGGAAAAGAATCTCATGTACATATAGTTAGTTTTGATTTCTTCTACAGATTTTTAGAATTTACCTCAAGAGAAATTTTGAGACTTTAGTCAAATTCTTGTGAATAATGTTGTTTTCTAAATCCTCATGAAGTACGAATAATATAAACAGCTTGTTAGTGAAGATATCATTAAAATGTTGCTTTAACCTACGGCTAGTTTTCTAATTTTAAAGAGTATATGGATTATTTCTTGAAAAATTATGCATTTGTGTATTGAGCTAACTTGGCAGGACTCACATCTAGCTCGACGTTCCATATGAGATAAGAAACCCTATCTTTTCTCTTGTTTTTAATTTTTCCTATTCCTTTTAATTGTCAGAAAATGGGTAAATATCCGCAGCACTGTCGTACTATTCAGGAACAGCTTGATTCTCTCTATATTCTTTTGAATCAAGAACGAGAGCATCGGGACAACTTTCAAAGAAAGATTGAACGACATCTATCTAGAATGAACAAATATATTAAGAAGAAAGTTAAAACTATGGAAGCATCTGACATGCATAGCCCGACCAATGACATCGTATCCAAGCTGTCTATTGTCAAGTGTTTCAGGTGTAAGATGTTGGGACATTATGCTAAATCTTACCCAACTAAAAAGAAGAACCAAATTGCAGCAAATGACATGCACACCGAAGAGGTTAACGCACTCGACACATTAACCAAAGGTGGAGGTATGTGTAAGAAAATTATTTATTGTATGCAATTTCTTGTTTGCTTTTGTATCTGTTTTCTGAATATTCTTTCCTTCTAGACCTAGTTAGAAAACTTTAGCTTCTAAAAAGAATTTTAGATACCGTAACCTAACTAGAAAGATCGAGACAAGATTAGTAAAAGTTATCTTCAAGATATAGTTGCCCAAATTCAAGTAAAAATGATTGCTAGACATTTCATAGAAGATTAAGACCAATTTGAAGATTCAAGAACCAAGCAAGTTTCTCTAGCCTTTGATTCAAGTTATCAATTGCTTCACCATCGAATTTAGTGATGATGAGAAAAGTAAAGAAATAGCTCTCAAGTGACTAGCAACCAAGCTTAAGTTGTATACCAATCACAATTACGAAGTTTATACCAATTCAAGTAAAGTTTTGTCTAAATTTTCAAGTGTTCTAGTTTAAGATCTATCCAAGTACAAGATTCTTTCTAGACCAAGAATTGCTCTAAGTCAAAGATATATTCAACCACAAGATTTAAACCCCTTAAGAACAAGATTTATTCAAGAATTACAATTATGATTAATTAAAGAATAATCTCTCAATTTTTGTCCATTCAAGTATTTTTAATCTAAGCCAAGATTCATTACTCGTATATCAAGTTCTTGCTATCAACTAGGACGCAAGATGCCTATCTTTCTTTAAGTTCTAATTTCAAGTTTAAGATTAAGCTTAAGATCAAGATCCTCTTTTGATTTCATTGTTTACAAGTAAGATTCACAAATTCAAGAATTATAAACCTATTCAAAGATTATAATTTTTGAATTTAGTTAGACAATTACAAGATTAAGATTAAGATAAAAAACAAATCTCAAGAATTTAGTTAGACAATTACAAGATTAAGATCAAGAACAAATCCCTAGAATTCATCAAGTTATTGACAGTAATGTAAGTGATTATTTTTCAATCTTAAGTTGATAAGAATTTACATTTCGACCTAATTCATTTTTTTCGAATAAGACTTGTAGTCTAATTTTGAGGATAGAGAAAAGTTATGTCAGAATGAAAGTTTTAGGGGGAATTAGCTACTCCGTCTCAAACTTCTATTCTTAAGGTAGTGTCGTGTGGAATTAATCTATGGTATGGGACATTAGATTGGTTTCACATGGCTACACCAGACGTATCTATGTCTTCTATGTTTCACCAGTGAGTGTTTGTATGTGGAAGGTACCTCTGTGGTATGGGACACTTAGATTCCTTTTACATGCGTTCACTTGTTTGGTTTTATTTTTAGAAATTGTTTGATGTGATGATCTTGTCCTCCACTTGCGCCATGAAGCCATCCACTCATTGATTGCACAACTGAGGGACAGTTGATTCCCAACAGGGGGGACTGTTATGATCCATGTTAATCAAATATCTTTTGACATTCAAAATCCTCAAGAGAAGATGCAAAATGGATGCCCGAGAAATTTTTCCAAGCTTATCTTGAGATCCTTCATTCCTTTCAAATTCAGCAAACCTGCAATTGAGGACAGTTGCAAACTCAAGCATGCAAACTCAAGCAAGAGGGATGTTATGAGAATATATTTTAAGTCCTCTTTAAGAATATTATTTTTCCCTCTTGAGTAATTTGGGGACGGCTAGGTTACTCTTGCGTCATGCCGGCTAGGTTAATATCGTGGATGACAACACTATAAATATTAATACGTGCGGTATATGACGTATGCTTGGGACCGTCTATGATTATTTCAGTTAGGTTTGTATTGGCAGGGTGATTCCTGGAAGTACTTACGCCTGGTAGTCATGAGTTGGCTATGGTTTGTGCCTGTTTAATATTTGTGGGATTAATTTAATTATTAATTGGGCTTATATTTTCAGGTGAAGAAGATTACGAGGATTGATAAATAATGTCGAGGAAAATGTTTCTTATGCGCATCATATTTAGTAACCTTAGTAGTTGATTTTTCCATTTTGAACTTTAGGAAAGATACATTTATAATGTGGAATTTAATAAAGCCTAAAGGCTTTACCCTAGCCCCAATTTTTGGGACACTCTATTTTTATTGTGGAAGAGTGTCGTGCTCTCTAAAAGCACACTTTGTATATTTTTGGGGGCTATGGCCTATTTTTACAAGAAAGCTAATAAAAATACTCTTGTGTGGGGGAAGGCCACGCACAAGGGGGGGGAAGATTGCACCCAGCATGGTGTTGATGGTGATGTTTTTCTTTCTCTTGCCTTATGTTTTGTTATGTGCTTTAATTTTCAATTTAATTCAAGTAGTTGTTTTGATATTTGATATAATTTATGAGTTTTTGATTATTCCCTTCAAGAAGATTAAAGGGTCCCGTTTCAAAAACAATGTCCTTATATACTTGAAACAATGTCTCTCATGATGTCAAAGGACAAAGCCGAAGAAGTGAAAATGCATTAGTATGGATCTTGTCACAAGTCTCTCCATTATATAAGGAGAATATGATTCCATTTTTATACTGGTGGAGTTGCTCACCAAAGTAGCTCATCTTATACCGGTAAAGAAAACCTTCAAAAATTTTGATGTTCCACGATTATTCATTAAGGAGGATTTCAAGTTTCACCGAAAAGGATAGTGTGTGAGATCGGGGCTCTGACTTCACTTCAAAGTTCTAGAAGTCTTTATTTCAAGTCTTGGGTACTCAACTTTGCTTCAGTATAGCTTACCATCCAAAGACTGATGGGGATAGATTGAGAGAGTTAACCAAGTAATTGAAGACATTCTCAGAGCACATTGCAGGCAGGAGCCAATAGGATCGATTCAATACCTTTCTCTAATAGAATTTTCCTATAATACATCTTATCACCAAAGCATAGGAATGTCGCCATTTAAAGCACTCTATGGGCAGGGATGCTTATCTTCTCTAAATTTCTTTGATCCAACCTTAAGAGTCAAAGCCTCTAGAAAAATGATCAAAGAGATCGAAGAGCAGACCAAGGCTATCCCCAAAAAGATATTAAATCTGCTCAAGATCGACAGAAACATTATGCCAACACAAGGAGGTCTGAAAGGATCTTCAAGGAAGGAGACAAAGTTCTTCTACAGATGCTTCTATAAGCATAAACTCCATGTTCTGTAAAAGCAGTTTTAGCTTGATCCTCCGGAGCAATGGAATGAATACCCATCTAAGAAGTGGTTGGGCAGAAGTGCCTATAAGCTATAGCTCCTAGCCCATGTTAAGGTCCACAATGTATTTCATGTAAGCTTGTTGAAGCCTTATGTGCCCAGTCTCGATCATATTCTTGATGATAAGCAAGTTGTAATCCCAACAAGGAGTCCTTAAGTTGTAGCCTAGTAGAATCATAGATTCTAGAGAAAGGCAACTCCGTAATTGAACCCTCACAGAACATCTAGTGAAATAGAAAGATTACCCTGAAGAGGATGCAACTTGGGAAGATGAAGCGACACTCTTAAGATATTTCCCTGAATTCATGACGAGATAAGGAAATCTCAATTTCTTTAAGGGGGGAAGGATGTAACATGCCCATCTGTAATAATAATTTATGTCCATTTAATAGATGAAATTATGGTCCTTTTTATAGTATAAAAATCATCGTTTTAATAATTAAGCTATTTCCACTTAGAATCTTAAAATTTTAAGTCCAAATTTGAAATCAACGCGTGATTTTACCCAATTATAGTATTTTAGAGCACTCAAAACAGACACTGGAATAAGCCTCTACGTAAATTTTTAGTTAAATTATATAGTAAACTTCCAACCTTAATAAATGCATGTCCGAGTGTTCGATTGACAAACAGACTGCACCCTTGCGACTAGGAAAACACCTCGGACAATTTCACAGAAAAATAATTCGGCAGTCGTCGGACGCGTCGGCATGCATATCAAGGCTGGTGCCCAAAAAAGGGGTCCCGCCCCAAAAGATGCGCCCCAAAAGATGCCTCCTTGGGAAGCATGCAGCATCAAAGGACCTTACACTGGACTGTACACATACCAGGGCTCCCACACAACACAGACCAAAAACTAGCTGCCCTAGCGTACATTCTCCTCTGGCCGCCACATGGACACCCATGCAACCACTGCCCTGGAAGGCCCATGCGTATCCCACCTTTAGCCCGCTTACAGGCACCACCCTTTCCACATGCTCATGCAACCACACACCGGCATACTATCACGTACACCATCCTTTCCACCCCGCTTTTCTCTCTCCTTACTCATACACTACAAGACATTGCTGCCATACACGCGTTCCATACACGCGATAAGTTACGGGCGCGTGTATGGTCGCGCATGTATTTGAATAGTATTGGGCGCGTGTATATTGGCATCTAAATTCGCGTGTAACTTTAAAAAACGCGTTTACCATGCGCGTGTATTTTGGCATTTAAATTCACGTGTATACTGGTTTCAAAAATGCGTGTATAAGCGCGTGTATATACACGCAATTATACACACATCAATACACGCATTAATACACGCATCAATACATGCTTTATTAAAAAAAACAATTCCTTTATAAAATTAAAAACTATTTTCTTTAAACCATCTCATAGTACATTACATTATATATCATTACACAATCCCACTACATGCATTTACAACAATGAAATATATTCAAAAATAAATCATGAGATAATTAAAAGACAACATATACAATAGAAATGTCATCAATTTAGAATGATACAGTGATGGATTGGTTAGGGTTCGATCTCATCTTCAATAAGATCCATCCTTGCCAAACGATCAACATCAATATCCATTTGATCAATTTGTAAGGCTACGATTAAATTTATTCTATTATTGATATTCTGTCCATTGATAATGGTATCGATGTCCTGATCATCCTCATCAACATCACCATCATCCTCAATGGTAGGGTCATTCTCATGATCATGAGAAATGGCACGCTCATCCTCATTATCATGATCATCTCTTATTTCTTGATCATCGATCACAACATCTTCATTGGCATGTTCGACATCATCTTCATTGCGGCTTGTTACATCCTCCATATGCTCCATATCAGTGAATGTATTATACATCACTTTGGAATGTGGTGCAATAGGGATGACGTACCACCATTTAATGTCATGCACCATTGGCAGATAGATAACCTACTCAAATACACATACTGCAGTAATTAATTAGCATATCAAAAGTCAAGGGGTACGCGAGCTTAGATATATATGTACATGAAACACATTAGTAAAAAAATGCATACCTGCTCACATTGTTGTGGCAATATGAGCCTATCTTTCTTTGTTTGCCAAAACTTTGTAGAGTCAATAGTTACATAGCCACTTGCATGGCGTTTTATCGTTGCATTAGGCTCTTTTTCTACCACGTTTATTTGCCATTTGACATCCAAAATATACACAAAGAAGCGATGAAAGTCAAGCCTAAATATGTCTTGGATTGTGCCACAATAATCATCCATTTTTCCATTAGCTCCCTCAAAGCTACTAATGACACCGCAATCTTGTGTATTCCTCTTTTCATCAATTCTTTGTGTTCGAAAATGCTTGCCTTCACACCATATAGCATTGAACATAGTGCACTGGACCAAAATAGAAGCAATATTTGTGTAAGCAATGTGAATAAATATTAAAAGCAAATCACTTAAAACTAATGCAAAACATTAGTTCTATGTACCTTTAACATGCATCCTCGTGCATACTCCCATTCTTTCGCCGTGATATGCAGCCCCTTATCGCTCTCTGCTCTCTCCATTTCCTCATGCAACCAATCAACATGGATATCATTCGGAAGTGTTGCTAGATGCTTAGGGTACACCTTACGAGAGCCATGTTGCCTCCGAGAAAGAGAGCTCTTTCTGCTTGCCTTTTTGTCTTTGCATCCTCATATCTTGTAACCCATCTGCTCATCACATCACTATTAAGGATGCAAGTGAAATTGAGATCATCAATCAATGTTCTGTCAATTACTTTACTCTGTCCTTTTCCTTGAGGCACAATAGAGGTCATCCTCAAGTCCTCTTCATTGCTCCATAGTCGTGGCAAAGAGCTGTCCACCTGACCAAGAAATTTTGAAATATATACAAGAGACTCTTGTATCAACCAACCCTCGGCCATGCTTCCTTCGGACCTTGCACTTTGCCTCACAAAGTCTTTTAAGGTCTTCATGAAGCGCTCTAGGAAGAACATCCAACGTGCATGCACAGTGCCACATAAAGCAATTTCGTCCACTAAATGCACAATGAGATGTAGTTGACTTGTGAGAATGGTTCGCGGAAAAGTCTCCTCTACCAAACAAACCACCTCCACTGCCATAACACGCGCATCATCCAACGTGGCTGGATTAATTGCTTTGGAACTTACATATCTGAAAAATAAATGAATAGTACGTTATACCTCATGCACGTTCATTTTGCAAGGTATAATGAAGGGTGATCTGACATGGGTTTTACATACCTCACAAGCTCGCCCATCTTATAAATACATTTTTTCAAACTCTTATTTGCACAATGGTCGATGCTAGTAGGTAGTATGAACTGCGCACATAAGAGCACATGTATGTATGGTTTATGGCATTACAAAATTTAATTTCAACGTACAAGACTTGGAAAACACTTACACTTACTTGGAGCATCTTGTGCCAATCGTGGGACTTCAACCCATATAGTTGCTCAACGCCTCTTTTCTTAGTGGTTGTAAAGGCTCCCTTCAATGATCTCATGCATCCAGTGGGAGTACACAAAGTGGTGATGGCCTGCTTTACCTGCTTCTCCTCTTTCTTTGATATAATCCATGGTGTAGGCGGAAGACGAACGTGCCCACCTCCTCTCGTGGTGGCCAAGCTTGACGCAAACGTCCTGTGACCCGCAAGTCCTCCCGTACGCTAACATTGTCTCGTTTACCAATAACATGTTCCCAAATACCAGATCCCACATTCTTGAAGATGTGCATGGGATCAAGAAGATGGTTGATCTTAAGATGGTTCCAATATGGTAGCCGAAAAAAATGGAGTACCTACACAAGGGATTGCTCTATGTGATCTTTAATCCAATTAGAGACTACACAAAACAAGATTGAAAAACATTACTATACCTGTTCATGCCATCTGGAGAAAGAATACGCTTCCAATCTTTTGCACGAAGTGTTTGTGGAGGAATGTTACTCTTACTAGCAACATATTTAGGATGATCTGACGGGAGAAATCGATGATGATTATCGAATATGGTCTTACACAAACCGTCAGCATACTCATGTACTAACGAAGGGCCACAAGCAGGATATGCATGTTTACCCGATGTTTTCAAACCTATTAAAATATAAATATAAGTTAGAATAATAAAGTCAATAGTTATAATTAATATAGCCAATAGTATTAGAGTAGGGAGGTAATTAGAATTCTTACCAGAACAATCGCTGTATCCTGGAAAGTCATGCATTGTCCACATCAACACTGCTTTTAAGTCGAAGTGTCGAGAGGAGGGAGGCCTACTTATGTCCACCACTGCAACACCTCTCCATAGTTCCTCCAACTCATCAATCAACGGTTCGAGATAAACATCCATATGCTTGACTTTATGTTTCTCTGGAATTAGAAGGGATAACATAAGATATCCCTTCTTGATCGCCATTGATGGTGGAAGGTTGTAATTCACCACCAACACAACTGGCCACACGTTGTATGCGGTGCTTTTGAAACCAAATGGATTCACTCCATCCATACCTAGGCCAAGTCTCAAGTTTCTGGGCTCTGTTTTAAAGCTGGGCCACTCATCTTCAATATGCTTCCAAGCAGGAGTGTTTGAAGGAATTCTCCACATGCCATCATCCGATCGATGTGAGGAATGCCATGACATGAGCTCTGCTATGGAATTGCACTTGAACATGTGTTTGATGCGAGGAATTATAGGAAAGTGTCGCCGCAAGACTTTACGAGGTACATCAAAACTCTTCACATCTGTTCTATACCTTGCTTCACCACAAGTGGGACAATGTCGAGTCTCCTTATGCGTCCCACGAAAGCGAACGCAATCATTGATGCATGCATGTATGCGATCATAATCCAATCCTCCAAGAGATGTCACATAGCGCCTCGCTATGTCTCTTGAGGTGGGTAGTCTATTTCCCTTTGGAAGCATGTTTGATAATAGCCTGCATCCAATATCATCAATTAGTCCTAAACCCTAAACCCTAAACCACTAATTCAAATTTGCAAGTTAGAATGCTTACTTCAATAATGCATCAAGACTTGCATTGCTCCATCCATAAACTGTTTGTATATTGAGTAGTTCAAGTGAAGCACGTAAAATAGAGAATGTGCACCCTTCAAAAACCGGTGTCGATGAAGCCTTGTAAAGATGCTCTTGTTCCATATCATCGTCGTCCATACCTTTGGGATCATCTCTAAGAAGATACCGCACCATATCATCAAACACTTCCCCTTCCACAACTTCGTGGGGTGCAGGACTATTGTCATCCCTTTCCCACTCATCTCTGACAATAGATCCCGAAGCTCTAGCATCATCTCGTCGACGCTTTGCGTGCTCTCGCCGCGCGTAGGGCACCATGTTAGAGTGTGGTACTGCATCCTGCTTCAATTAGAGTATATATATTACAACTCCATTAATTTAATTTGGATACCATGAGTCATTTGAATACTATCAATTTACATCTACTCATCTCTAAACCTGTTTGATTCCATTCTCCATACATGGAGATGTGATTCAAGGTAATTCGACGCGCTTGTACAATGCATCCTTGACATCGATTACACATACACTTGATCCTTTGTCCCAACCACACATCGCGATTACGATGACGCATTGTCATCCTCACCAGAGCTGCTTGAGGAGGTTGATGACATCCTATGTATAGAAGAGTAAACACAAAATCATAATCAGTTTTCAATTAAACTATAAAAATCGCGTGTATAAACGCGGCTATATTTTGAAAATCGAGTGTATCAACACGGCTACATCCTAAAAAATGCATGTATCCATGCGGCTATTTCCTAAAAATCGCGTGTATAAACGCGGCTAAATTCTAAAAATCGCGTGTATAAACACGGCTACATGCTAGAAATCGCATGTATAAACGCGACTGATATATTTTAAACGCGAAAATACACGCGTTTTTACATGCGACGACCTGTCCACACCTAAAATAACCCGCCTTCTCCAAATAAACATTTTCAAACTCAAGATTTGCTCTCCTTCGTCGCCGCCTCTTCCAATAGAGCACTAAACCTAAGTGCAAGGAGCAGACAAGGAGCACACACGGGTGAAGGAAACTGATGGTGCTTGGGAGGGTGTGCGTGAGTGTGTCTGGGACGAGGTATGTCTCCTCGGTGGGCGTGGAAGAGGAGAAGCTGCATGCCGTCTCGTCGGACTCGCAGCATAGACGGCAGTGGAGTGCCCTGGGGATACTCGCGAGTGGGGTATAGATACCAGGCATGGAAGGAGGGGGATGGGCATACATGTACTCTGTAAGCTCAACTGGACTAGGATGGCGCCCAAAATGATTTAGCATCTCCATCAGCCAATTGCTGTACGCAAATGGATTGGATGAAGAACCTGGAATATCCATAAAGAATCTGCAAAAATAAAAGTATATACATGATTGCATCAAAGCACAAATGCAAGCTAGCACATATGATTTTTCACCATCAAACTGACATCACTATCTAGAGAATTCACCATCAAACTGACATCACTATCTAGAGAATTCACATCTTTATCAACAACACTCAGAACTATAGAGTTATCCTCCTACAACTCTTCAAAAACTACATCACTATAGAGACCATCATCCAAGCCACCTATCAGCTCTAAGACCATAGTATGGGTGAAACACAGTCGCGTGTATACACCCGTCCAAAAATGCGTGTATATTCGCGTGAACGCCTATGCAGACAAGATACACGCGACATACACGCGACATACACGCGTTCTTACACGCGACCTGCGAAAAAAAGTTTTTGAAAGCGACCGACTGACCTCCGACAAATCGTCCTTATAAAAAGCCCACTGTCGCCCCCTGTCACAATCGTTCACCAAATGCACCAGCAACCAGAGAAGGAGAAGGACGGAGACAAACGCATAAAGGAAAGAGACAATAGCATAAACAAATGGAAGGAAAGAGACAGGACAAAGGACAAATTGACTCACCTCTGAAAAAGTGAGTCTTCTTTCTGGCTCACAGCCACCATCAAGTCAGGGCTCAGAGCCACCGTCACGTCAGGGCTCACAGCAGCCACCGTCACGTAGACAATCCCCTAGTCGTGACTCCACCCGCAGCAGTAGGAAGAGTGGGAGTGGAGGATGCGGCGGCATCTTCTCCTTGTTGAAATATACAAGTGAATAGGGTGTGTACGGGAACAAGCCCTTAGCAAGAGGCTGTAAAAGAGAATCTGTAAATGAGTGGGAAGCTGTGTGAAAAGGTGAGAGGTATCTATTGGGAGAGAATAAAGGGTAGCATGACAAGATTTAGGATGTGTGGAGATATTTTGGGAAGAGGTGGAGAGAATCAAGCAAAAGAGGTGGAGTGAATCAAGGAGAGATCAGTGGGATTAGATGCTTGGATGTAAACTCTATAAATTGAGGCATTGGCCTAATGAGAATTTGCTGGTTTTTGATTATCCATGGCTACATTAATCAGCACTAATCACTATATTTTGGTACAATTGAGGGTTCAAATTAACCATTGGGTATCTCTAACTGAATTCTCTTAGGATCTCTAACTATCAGGATCTCCAAAGTGAATTATGTCAGGATCTACAAATTGAAATTACTTTAACGAATTATTTCCCAAATTTCAAATAAACACTGATCTTGAGATGTAGAGCTTTTCATATTTTAGCCAAAGCATTCATGGTAGTGAAAGGGATATTGCGGGTGAGCTAAGTCAAGCTTTTTTAACAATTTGTTTTCGTTGTAGCTTGAACTACTTCATGCTAGGAAGGATTCTTTAGCTTTTAAGTTTAGAGTGAGAAAGATGAATACTGCGGTGATAAGAGCTCAAAGAGGCACTAACTTAAATAAATCTTGTAGCTCTACAGATGGAATTCTCGAGGTTTCTAGAGAGGAGTTGGCAGCTGTTTGGATTTACAGAAGATAGTATTCAATTACATCAACTTGTAGGTGTAGAATCAAATGGCCTATCATTTGATATGACAATAATAAAGAGGGGAGATAAATTAATGTTTCACCTAGATATATAGTTTGGAAGACCCTTCGTGGTGCATGGAGAAATACCAAGTAGCCAGAAAACCACCATCAATGTTAAGGAGGAGTCATTAAAGAAGTCTACAAACATCCTTGGTGAGGAGTCTTCTAGTATCACCATTGTAAACATATTGAGAAACCTTCTAGAAAAAAACTCTCTCAAAACAAGTTTCTCTTTGGTAAGAGAGATCCGCCAAGTTGAAGAGCTTCCGGCCAGGTACGATAGAAATATTCTATTTGAGTTACCCTATCTTCACCCAAAAGTAAAAATTGGTAACACTAATAGCAAATTTGATGGACATGTCTGGACTGATGCTATCATAAGTAATGTGACGGGTTCCAGGTATTGTACGATACAAAAAGTAATTCAATTTGGAGATAATTTTAGATTTTAAAAGTTATAGCATTCCATTTTAGCATTAAACTCACCTCACTCCTTGAAAACTGCATCTATAATGACCTTTAATTAATGTGCCATATATGGACATGAGTACTTGGAGAG
Source organism: Cibotium barometz (assembly GCF_041138505.1). Classification (NCBI taxonomy): domain Eukaryota; kingdom Viridiplantae; phylum Streptophyta; class Polypodiopsida; order Cyatheales; family Cibotiaceae; genus Cibotium; species Cibotium barometz. The sequence continues at coordinate 30,708,081 of NC_141094.1, read as the reverse complement.
CCATTGAATTTCTATTCAAAGTGTTTGAATTATTATAAAAAAAACAATACACACATTAATTATCTCTCCTTATATCTTTACAAATTGTTTAAATGCATTATAATGTCTACATTATGTTGTGAATTGTGCCGAGTGTTTAAGCTAAATATATTCTTGATAATTTCTAATTTATCATCAAATTAAGCATCTTCAATTTATTAATTTACAAATATGTGTGCTCAAATCAACATCTTTTGTGTGGCCACTACAAAAGGGTTTTGGTTTAAAAAAATATTTTCAACCCTAACTTTATCGCTTAAACCCTCATCTCCCTACTCTCCCAGCATCTCCCTACTCTCCTAGCATTTCTTCTTGAGATTTCGCTACATTTCTTCTCGAGTTTCATCAGGTATGGTCTTCAATGTATTCGCTCAATGTTGGTTCGCAAGCTTTGGTCTCCTTTGGCTTGCAAGAGATGGTCCCCTCCCTTGACTGTTTCGCCGACGGAACCGTCAAGGGAGTGATGGTTGCAGGCTTTTGTGTGTGGGAGTGCAGGCTTTCGTGCCTCTCCCTTGATGGTTTCGCCACAACGAAACCATCATGGATGCCCTTCTTCTCAAACATGCCATTGTTCAGCATACCATTGCATGAGTAATGACATGCCATTGTTCTCAAAGCAATCAAGTTACCATGCCATTGTTCAAGTTACCATGCCATTGTTCAAGTAATGACAGGCCATTGTTCAGCATACATGGTGTATCATGTTCAGGTACCAGCAGGATTTCATGCCTTCCTTGATGGTTTTACAGGCGAAACCCTCAAGGATGCCCATGTTTTCAAAGCATGGTGTCAGTGATGGGAAGGCATTCTATGGCATTGCATTGAAGCATTCAGTGATGGGAAGGCATTGAAGCTCGAAAAATTCACATAGCGTAAACGTTGTTAATGTTGTAAACGTATGGATTGTGTTATAACGAGATGTCATGCGCCTCTTCGAGATGTCATGTGCCTCTTCGAGAACGGTTTTGCTGGCAGAACTGTCATAGTGGCAGCCTGGTGTTTGCTCCAAAATATGGGCACAGAAAGCGTTTCTTCCAAAATAGTCGCTATGGTGGCACTTGTAGATCTGTTGAGACACATGGTCCAAGGCCACCAACACATTGGCACACCTCCTCTCAACAAAACCATGACGTACTGCTGCATATATGATAACCACTACACATGAATCATGACCATCACATACTTTGGACAACATAGACATTTCTTACTTTGTACACATTCCAATCACATGACACATGCACACATCCATCACATGCTTCACAAACATCATCACATCCGGCATGTGCTAACAATTACTTGCTACTTATATCATACTGCAAACATCACAACCATCACACACTTCTTGTCTCAACTTTGATGGTAGCTTAGTTTGTTGGAAATCCTCTCCTTGCCTTCCTGGATGGTTTCTCCAACGAAACCGTCTTGTGGAGCCCAATCCCTTCTTGTCCCTCTCCATATATTTTCTCCTTCATCTCTTTCCCTCCACCAGTAGAGTTAACTCATTTTTACTACATATTATGATTATAGGTGTTGGGTTCACACCCTTTGTAGGTTTTGGCAAATTTTCTTGCTTCTTTTATAGTCTACAACAAGCAGCAATAGCCATGAAGAGAGGCCAGGTATGGGGTAGAAGCTTCTACTTTATCAGATTCTTTATTTTATATAGTTGTTAAGGGAGAAAGATATGTATGGTTGTAATGGTATTTTTTGTTTATGATTTTGTATTTACTTATTATGCTTTTTATGTATGGAAAATGTTTTCCTTGCAGTCGTCTCTCAAGTAGGAAAGAGAAAAAAGATAACTTCCACTAGGGGTGGCAGACAAAAAAGATTTCAAAGGAGCATGAGGTCGAAACATCTATGGTGAGTAGAGAAATAAATGCAGATGATTCTGATGTTAGTGCTTCAAAGGAACATGAGGTAGATGAACCTAGGGTGAGTAAAGAAATAGATGAAAATGCAAAAGAAGCCAAGGGTAGTGAGAGCAAGGATGTGGAGAACAAAGACAAAGAGGATGATGCAGATGATATCATTCCTTTTTCAGTTTCTCAACCACAGGGCTCAGAGTTCTTAGAGAGCATAGCAATGAACAAGGGAATTATCCCACCGCTTGTTCCACTATGTAGACTAGTGATCAATGAAACGGTTCGGGAGCCGAGACAAGACTTGTCTTTGTTGAAAAGGATATTGGAGGATGATGGATATTATGTGATCAAAGGTAGGTTTATATTGTCCATCAGCATGCCCGATGGGATCACCAAAGACGTGGATGAGAATACAAATAAATCATGGGATAAGACTTGGCAACTAGTTAACAAAGAGTTTGAAGAGGACTTAATTAAGGAGGATAAGAGATGGTCTGCCCTCCAAAACAAGATGTTTTTTGTTTGGGATGGCAATCATAGGACTGCATCATGGATATGGATGGAATGCATATGAGAGATATTTCAAAATAACAAGAAGATGCACATAAGGGTCCAAGCTCAATTCTTAGTTCCCACTCAACAAGATGAACTAAAGCTGGTTGCCACTTTGCCAGCGATTGAACATGTAAGTTATTCAACTCTCAAAATGATATGTTTATATGTTTTGCATGTGAAAAATATTTATTTTTAATGAAGAATATGTGTTTACTTTTGTTTGTTTTTCAAGAATGAATGAAGAGGCAATAGTGAAAACAAACTTGAAGGATTACGTGTTCCATACAAGTACACTATGTGCGTGCGATGAGTCTCAATTCACAAAGGAGTTCAATGACAATGAGAAAAAGTCTATTACAAAGGCATGAGCCCAAGAGGCTAGTATTAAAAGACTAAGGTTATGTAAAAGGGTAGGAGAAGGGTGAGTGTGTGAATGGACTTATGGTCCACTAGCTCACCTATTTAAAGGTGAAGCTAGAAGGCATTTTGTGTGTGCAAAGGCCAAGTTGTATGCATAAGCAACTTAATAAACAAGATTTGTTCTTGTATTTTTGGGTCTCTCTCCTCCACATGTTTGAATCTAGCATGAGCACCACGAAATTGCAACATGGTATCTAGAGCTTGGGTAGATTAGTTCTCATATTGTGTGGTGTAGACTAGGTTACCTTTTATCACTTTTTGTGGATTTGAACCCCCTGCCAATGGAGGAGCTCTAGCAGCTTTTGGAGGCCGTATCTTGGCTTGCTCTCAACTAGGAAGTTCAAGAGGACATCTGGGCGCTTCATTTTGTACTGCTAATTGTGCAATTCTCCCTCAAATTGCTGCAGCATTCTCTGTTCAACCCGATGAGTCTTTTTGCTGTCCTCCTTAGTTCGTACACTCATTCACCGTCTCTAGGCGATTGGGGGCTATGAGGGCTTAGGGTTTTTGAAGCCCGTATTCTTGAGGCTTCCCTACTCGAGTTTCAGTCCACGAGGAGCAGTAACGCGGCAGTTAGAGCCAAAAGACCAAGCCTGCCCACTGTGGTAGCCATTGAAGCTTCCATTAAAGCTTCAAAATCAAGTGTTTTTTTAGCACTAATGTTCTCTTCTTGGCTCTAAATCTCTTAAGTGCTCTTGTGAGGGCTTGTTCTAGATCTTCTTTTGAGTTTGAAGCAGTGGGCACACACCATGAGGTGTTCATAAGCCTCGTTGGTCATCAAGCTTCATCAAGTGTACAAGGCTCCAAAGTGTGCTTATAAGCACTAAAGGTGTTGGTGGGCATAGCCATCAGCAAAGGGGAGCCTCTTAACATTACGGAGTTCTTCTAAGAACTAAGAATGTTCTTAAACACTAATGGTGTGCCTAATCACCAATGAAAGTGTCATTTGACACTAAAAATGTGCTTCTAGTGTCATTTGACACTAGAAATGTGCTCTTAAGCACTAATAGTGTTGCTAAACACTAACGGTGATCTTAATCACCAAAGAAAGTGTTCTTTGACACTAATGAAGCTTATCTCCATCAGAATTAGTGGTTGGGCACAAACCCTAAGTGCTAAACCATAAGCTTCATCATCTTAATCTCTTTTTATGCAACATCCTTGGCTTGATTAAGGGTTGTTGCACTCTCATAAGCCATTCTCTTTCTACTTAAGTCAAAACATCACAAATTTTCTGGTTTTTTTCTTCATAAATCAACCCATTACACTCTTGTAATCTCCCTTCAATACCCAATGTCAAAGGAAAACATCCAAATTAAGAAGTTCAGGAGAGGGCTCCCACACTTGGCAAGTTCTTGTCAAGTACAAGATGATGTCCAAAGGTTTTTGGCCATTCATCTCCGGCTCTAAGGTTATTGATTGAACTAAGGCTGAAGATATTGAAGATGATGAGAGGGCACAAGCCATCATCATGCTCCATCTTGATGAGGCTCTTATTCACCAGTTGGCAACTGCAAAGGAGAAATGGGATGAGCTTGACCAGCTTCCAACTGCAAAGGAGAAATGGGATGAGCTTGACCAGCTTCCAACAACTGCAAAGGAGAAATGGGATGAGCTTGACAAGCTCTATGGAGCTCGTGATAAGAATTCCAAGATTTCACTTAAAATTGAATTCAGCTTGGAGCTCAAAGAGGGAGACGACATTGGAGCCTTTATCTCTCACTTGAAGGACCTTATGGCTCAACTTGCATCAGTGAATGCAAGAATGGATGAAGATGATGCAGTGGCTGTTTTGTTAAAAGCAGTCAAGAAAGTGTACCCCACCTTAGTCACCACCCTGAAGAACATACCTAATCCCACCCTTGAAGGAGTCATTCAAACTTGTCTTGATGAAGAAAAGAGGCCAAAGGGAGGAGCTAAATCTTCAAATGCATCGAATCCATTAAATATCGAGCAAGATTTGTCACATCAAGTGAGCAAAGTAAGGTGTGTCCATTGCAAAAAGGTGGGTCATTTGGCAAATAATTGTTGGATCAAATATCCCAACAAGATGAAATGTAACAAGTGTAAACAAACGGGGCATATCACTTCTAAATGTCCTAACAAAGAGTCAGAGGCTAACTTTGCATCAGCCTCTAACTCCACAGAGAAATTGTTTTAAATCTCAATGTAACAACACCTATATTACTAACCTTGTATGCCTAATGTTATAAAGGCAACCTATGTCCAATACCACCTATTCCAATTTTTTTCATAGTTGGTATTGAGGGGGGGTATTAAAAGACTAAGGTTATGTAAAAGGGTAGGAGAAGGGTGTTATATAAAAGGGTAGGAGAAGGGTGTGTGTGTGAATGGACTTATGGTCCACTAGCTCACCTATTTAAAGGTGGAGCTAGAAGGCATTTTGTGTGTGCAAAGGCCAAGTTGTATGCATAAGCAACTTAATAGACAAGATTTGTTCTTGTATTCTCCTCCACATGTTTGAATCTAGCATGAGCACCACGAAATCGCAACAGCTAGCACTAACAAGAGGGTTTGGTATCATCTTACCCAGCCAATCCTTGGCCGTTTGGTGTATGGGGTAAACTTTATTGACCTTGTATCCCCTATAATTAGTTTTTCATAAGCATGTGTCTTTATGTGTTTCGTGGATTGTAGTAAGATACCTCCCAATTTAGCTAAAGATGGGATCATCCGGGCAACAAATAATGCAAGCAAGAATGTCATCAAGACTTACAATCAAAAGATGACAAGAGCAAGTTCTAATTGCCATGTTTCACCATATTTGTAAACTATTATATGTGTTATCCTCTTTGGAGACTTTTGTATATTGACTAGTATTTCTTTTGATTATTTAAATGCTAGAATCTCTTGATAGTTAATCCTGTAAATGGAGTGGAGTGGTTCAAGATTTTATGGAAGATTCCATTCGAGGATGATAGATTTAGGATCACCATCAAAAATTTGTATTCTATTTCTTCTACTTGTTGTTCAATGGAGCTAAAACTAAGGGTATTGAAAATGTTGGGGCAAGATAGGAATTTTCGGTTGAGCTATGGTATGCCACTTGGGGACTATCACTATATTCCTTTGTTGGCAAAGGAGGTATGGATAGATCAACTATTGGAAGATGCAAAAAGGCTTTTACGAGTCTTAGATTCTACAAGGGGTGCCAATAAAGTGGAGCTACCGATCAGTGCAAGTTTGGAGGCATATTTTAGTGATGTGGGTAGATACATGGGTGTCTTGTTTTATGCATTTCAAAAGGATACGAATGTGGGAACTCCACCTACCAAGTATGTGGATTTTAAGAAATCTCATTGATTGATCTACAAGTAACTCTTGGTGTATGTAAATATGTTAAAATTACATATGTTGATAGTCTCATATGTTACTTTTGGTGGGACTTTTTGCTTTGTTATGGTAGGTTCTTGATGCATCTCATATCATCAAAGGGAATTCCATGCTTGCCAAATATTTTCAAGGCTTGGATAGTGATCTCACCTCCTACATATTGTATGTACACTTTAGTCATATTTAGGGAGAATAATGCCGTCGATGGAGTCTTCTTGCTTACCGATTGGGAGTGGAAGCACTGCCCTTGGTGGCTTGATAGTATGAAGAAAGGGGAGTGCTTAGAAGAGGTGAAAGAGAATTATCTTAGGCACCTCAAGGGCGAATGCAAGTCAGAGTCAGGTTCTTCTGGAGAGATGACCGAGAAGCAAAGGAAGAAAATGGAGGAAGAACTAAAATCTCTCAAGGAGAAAGAAGATCAAGATGCCAAGGAACAAGGCAAGAAGGGGGGTCGTCCACCATCACGCACAAAAGATGTTTCAAATGAAGGGTAAGTTTACTGGAAGCTCCTAATAATATGTCCTATTTGTTCTATCATGGCATGCATCAATTTTCTTTTAGTGTTGAATGACTTTACTTTATCTTCTATAGACACTATCTTTTGGCAATCTCTCTTTCACATAAAAGGATTGGCCAGGGCTCTATTATCTATGCTCCATTGGCCACCTTTGGTGCACTAGAGAAGAGGACCACTTTACAAGAGGTTAAGGTGTGGAACTATGATTTTATTTTACTAGGAAAAGAGTTTATGGACAGAAATTTCAAAGAGGGATTTGCGGCGGTGATGTGAGAGTTCTACATGAGCTTGGTCAATGGTGAGAAAATTCGCAACTCAAAACCTTGTGCTTGGAGTGTTGATTTAAGCGTGATAGACCTTCCAAGATGTACTCTTTATAAATTGTTCTCTTAATTCATCACATTCATCTCTTTCCAAATTTAAGAAGCATGCCCTTGTGTAGGTAGTAACATTATGGGGGTAGAAGGCATACCGGCATGGAATCAACTCATTGATGAGGACCATGTCAAGTTCTCACTTTTGGTGGCTTCCACAGTCATGGATGACATGGGTTAGATTCTTACATTTTGTCCACTTTCATCTATCACATTGGTGGAGCGCATAGCTTCACGTGCAAGGTTGATGGTTGGTCTTAGATGGGCCTTGGATTGCTCAGAGCCACATGGAACATCTACAAAGTGTACTCATGTGTTCAAGGTATGCTATGTACTATAATGTTTAGGTATACATTATTTTCTTATCATGTATTAATTTTTGAAATTTCATGTAGATGACTACATTCTTTGCATTAGCTTTACACAAGGCTAGCATGCATCCCCCTTATGGGCATGAGAGGGTACATTAATATTCATTCTTTGCATGGGTTTTCTGTTGTAAGAAACCAATAGTTATTGGAACTATGTGTATAGGTGGGACAACTACTTCAACAAAGTCTTGATGAAGAGATACTTACCCATTACATGCCTTCATCCATGGGGCACGTCGTAATGGTAAGCTTGGAGGATCCCTTGAGAGGAGTGCCTCTCTTATGTTATCATTTTTGGAAGCATTGTATCCAACAATAGGTATTGTTTTGGAGATTGGAGGTGGCATGGGGCCTATGCTAAACTTAGCCTCTATGCACATAGGGCGTGGTTGTATGCTCATTGAAAATGACAAAGAGCTATGTGAGGGACATATTACTCCTTTTGTAGAGAATTATTATGGTACTATGCAAGTGGCTAGCATGGAGGTGACTTTTGTGAGTGATAATGAAGATCAGTTTGTTGTGGATGATGCACCTCTTGACTAGTAAGTAGACTATCTCCCCTTTTAATGTGTAGTGTTTTTTCTTATGTCTTACCCAATTATAGTGAGTTACCTTGTTATGTAGAGGAAATGGCAAGGCATATATGATCTTGGATACTTCATATGATCGTATGCTAGTGGAGAGACATGATGGAAAAGAATGCATGCTTATTGATGATGAGATGAGGTGGATGTTGTTTAGGTACTAGCATGGATATGTGCCTCACATAGACCCTGAGAGACATTTTGGATTTCCCTAGTTACATCAAGTTTTCTAGATTTTTTGAAACATATGTTTGATCATTTTATAGCATGGTTTTGTGTGACTTTATGGAGTTAATTGACTTATTTTATGCCATGCTATGACAAGCTTCTGCATTAAAGTGAAGGATATTTTCATTTCTTTAATTTTAATGCTCGATATACGATAAATACAAGACAACATTTGTGGGATTTCATCATTATCATTTAGAATTGTTAGAATGTATGTCTATTTCTAGGTAGATGGATTAACCATATTAATGTTACTGTTGTCCTTCTTTATGGGATTTCATCTATAATGTGAGAATGTATGACTAGAAAAGACATGATACAATATTGGACAAAATGATTGGATTAGAATGCATGTCTCTTGCTAGCTTGGTAAATATATGCTCATTTTATGGATAATGTATGATTTATAAAGGCATGATACAATATTGAATTAAGTGTCTCTATGTTTTGTTTTGATGACAACTCATAGAATGGTTAGATAATGCCCATTTTCTTTGTTTTTCTTTATTTCTCACACAAAGAATTAACTAAGAAAAATGTATGTGAGTTCTTATTATTAGGATTGGAGATGGTTGGAATGCATGTCGCTTGCTGGCTTGGTAAATGAATCATTATATGGATAATGCATGATTTGTAAAGGCATGATACTATGAAATAAGTGTTGTCTATCTTTGTTTCATATTTTTGCTCACTTGTATAATTAAGAGAGCAATGCTAATGTGGATTATCACAATGCTAGTCCCTCCAGTAATTTTGATAGGGTATGCTCATTGGATGGAAAATGGATAATTTGTTTCTATGTATGTGCAGTAAGGTCTATATGAATACTCCCAGATTATGTGTGGCAGTGCTATATTTTGTCTTGAAGTTAAAATGTGCTCAAATAATATATTTCTTTATGAAATATACCTAATGAAAATTGAATAATATGCCAATGTTGAAAATCCCCCGCTCGAAACGCTTGCACATTTACGCTCGTACTATTGACATATCATTTCCAAGGAAGGAATAGCAATTGACTTGGGCCAAGGTCGAGGTGATCCAGAAAGCCCCAACTTTAAAAAATGAGAAAGATCTGATAAGATTTGTGGGGCAAGTCAAATGGCACAGCCGAATGCTCAGATACCTCACCCATCTAGTAGCCCCCTTAAATCTAAAGATGGTGCAGATCAAAACACCTTGGACCAAGCAATTGAGGCATGTAAATTTCAACTGGACAACGAAATGCGACATCGCGTTCCGATATCTGAAGCTCATGCTGTTAGAAGCACCTGTTGTCCACTCCCCAAACTGGGAACTGCCCTTTCATATCTTTATGGATGCCTCTGATGTGGCAATTGGTAGTGTTTTGATGCAAGAGGCCATCAAGAAATGGTTCCGGCCTATCTACTACACACCAGTTGAAGGCTCTTTAATTCTGAGTGGAACTACTCAACCACACATAGAGAAGCCTTGACATGATCTACTCAGTTACCAAATTTTGGCTGACTTACTAGTCAATAAGTTTACCTTTCATGTGGATCACTCCGCCTTGCTATATTTGGTGGATAAGCAAAGTCTAGTAGGAAAAGTAGCTAGATGGATACTAATACTTCAAGAATTTGAGTTCACAATAGTGCACTATTAAAAATCCTAAAATGGGATTGATCATGGTGATAGACAATGACTAAGCAACATAATTAGGGTGGATTAAACCACACTAAGAACTCCATAAGAGAGAGAGAGAGAGAGAGAGAGAGAGAGAGAGAGAGAGAGAGAGAGATTACACACTCAACACAAGTTCTATTGCACTATCTCAAGTGAACCATATAATGATATAGGCTTTCTAACCTTATCCCACTTTACACATCATCATCCATATGATGGCAACTCCTTTTCCACTTTTTTGGTCAACACTCACACACCATACATGTGACATTCTTATCTTAGCACAATATCTTGCACCTCTAGGGTGCTTTCTCCGCCCTCCATGGATTTCTGTGTGAGGAAAGCCAAGGGTAAGCTGGGTTTAGTAGTAGAGCAGAAGGTCTCACCGAATCAAGGTAGAACCTGCAAGAGAAGACGAACGGGCGGCAGCCAAGTTGGTGAAGGAAAGAGCTGCAGAGGTGGATGCAATGGAGGCAGCCATTTATAACGCCCTTCTTCCTTGCTAGATTCGTCATGTGCTTCCTCTTCCTCTTGTTCGCCTTGTACTGGCCTTTAGTGCTTCCCCTACCTGCTACTAGCTTTCGCTTTGCCATTGGTACAAACTACAGATGTAGGTGTAAATGTCCAGGGCCAGTTATACTTACCAACTTGCAGTTCTCTTGTAGCTTTTGTTGTTTCTCGAATTCTCTATCTTGTTGTTCCTTCCAATGACACCTATCTCGGTTTCCATGGCCACTAACATGGCCGTAATTAGCTCCCAAGAGCGAGCTCCTCTCTTTGCCTCATGCATTTAACCTCCCTCTTGAGGTTTTACATAGCCATTATCATGACTTCCATGAGCTTCCAAATAAGCTCCATAACCTGCTTTCTTTCCATGAAAACAACAGGCATCTTCAAAGGGTGCTCTTCTTAGGTTTCTCACAAGAAACCATTGAGGTTCCAAATATGTGTGAAAGCTCTCATGGCTTCCACCCAAACATGCCCATCTTCCATGAGCATTTCACCACACATCGTCTTCTCGATGCACACACATGAACTCCCCCTTGAGTCCACATTTGCTTGCCACCATTTGACAAGCACGCACCTCCACACAAGATTCATGGGATACACAAATCCCATACATAGAAACCCTTCACAAACATGAACATTCTTTCATGCTCAAACACCAAATTAGAGGCAAAATCACCAAAATACCTTTACAAATCTCCTTGGCAGCTTCTCCTTTTGATAACACCAAAGACTCCATAACCTTCATACTTGAAATCTACATTTTCAGCTTCTTTGGGCAGCACTATAAACTCCAAATCTCCATGGGCATAATCTCTCTCCAAATGCAATACTAATGACAATGAGTGTGCTATTTTTTTCCATAATAAACTGAAAATAATGCTTAATCAAATAAACACATAACCAAGAAATCTATACATAAATATTTACCATGACCAAGAGCCCACCCAAGCTCTGATACCATGTTAACAATCCTAAAATGGGATTGATCATGGTGATAGACAATGATTAGGCAACATAATTAGGGTGGATTAAAACACACTAAGAACTCCATAAGAGAGAGAGAGAGAGAGAGAGAGAGAGATTGCACACTCTGCACTATCTCTAATGAACCATACAATGATATAGGCTTTCTAGCCTTATCCCACTTTACACATCATCATCCATGTGTGGTAACTCCTTTTCCACTTCTTTGGTCAACACTCACACACCATACATGTGTGGCATTCTTATCTTACCATAATATCTTGCACCTCTAGGGTGCTTTCACACACTCAACCAAATAACCCATTCATTTTACATTGCACATTTCAACATGCACACCGGGTGCCAATCATACACACTAGCAGATTATCTATCCCGGCTGGAATTCTGAGAAGCCCCAAGAGGAGTAGCAAATGACCTACCAAATGCTGAGCTTTTCACAACTACTAACACAGTCATCCTGATCCCCCAGACATGGTATGATGAAATGCTAACATTTGTTGTTACAGGTCTGATGAAGGATAATCTTTCCAGAGATCAACGGAAGTGGATTTCAATTCGTAGGCCGGCACTTCCAAGTCATAGCAGTCGTCCAGCTATACAGGAAAGGGATTGACCAAATCCTTCGGAGGTGTATTCCACCACATGAGCAGGAAGCTATCCTCAAAGAAGCTCACCAAGGAATTAGTGGAGAACACTTTGTCGGAGAGATCACTGGAAGGAAAATCCTCCAAGCAGGACTCTGATGGCTAACAATACTTGGTGATGCCTACAAATGGGCCATACAATGTGCGACGTATGCCAACGTCTTAGCTAGCCAACAGATAAAGACAAGATGCCAACAGATAAAGACAAGATGCCACACAACCCAATCCTCCCCCTAGAACCATTCCAGAAATGGGGCCTCGACTTTGTTGTGGCCCATTTAAGCCCCCAACCTATTTCACCAGTCACAAGTATATCTTGGTGGGCTATAGACTATAGCACCAAATGGGTAGAAGCTCGTGCTCTCCAAGATAATACAGCACAATCAACTGCCAAACTCCTCTATGAGATTATAGTAACTTGTTTCGGATGCACAATTAATTTGATTAGTGACCAAGGCAAGCACTTTGTCAATGATGTCATCAAATAACTGGTCACCCAAGGGGGATTGTATCTAGTCATATGAGAAAATGCCTTATATACATTTGGCCCTTATTCAGACTTGGGCGCCCAAAACTTACTTAACTAAGGCCTTGGGTGGCCAATATCTCATGATGTACAACTTTTATAGTGCCTTTAGATGACACTTATTAATGACCTCAATTGGAGGAGCATACTTGTTAATCCAAATCCCCCCCCTTCCTGATGTAGGTTTTGTCCTCAGAACTTGTTACCGAGGTCAAAAGACCTAGTCATCGAACTCATGATGGTAAAAGTTTCGGCATGATTGAAGCTTTTTGAGGGTTCTTCTGAATGCTGAGTGTGATCTCCAGAACCCTGTGTCCACCATGTCCTCGAATGTGACATGCAGCATGTAGGTAGGAAGACACCTTAGGCGATGATAGTACAACATCATGCCTCTATCAGATGGACCTTGATTCATGTCAAATTGCAATTGCTCAGCTTCATACCCATCATATGGTTCCTTGGGTTGATCAATCAGGACCACGAGCAATTTTAAGAATCTAACATTGGCCACTATTGTTGGATCAGAGATACAGCGCCATGCCTGTATCCAAGTCAACATCTGTTTTTCTTTATTCCCTTATGTCTGTAAATGTAGCTAGCACAAAGATTGGGAAGTTATAACAGACTGTCACATGCAAATCTTGCTACTTGGCCTCTTGAAATTACAGAGGTGTCCATCTCCTCTTTAGTGACATGTACAAGGGATCAACTCGTTGGGTTGGTGGCGCACACATATATATACATGGCTATATTCTGGAATTGTTAGGAATTCCTTTCTCCAGTCTGGCTGTATTCCAAAATCTTCCAACTTGGGGTGTACATCATCTATGACGATTGTTGCATAGCCCCCTCTTGTGTGGACTAGGTGAGCTTTCCTCCACCTACGAAAGCAATAACTGATCATAAATGTTACCACTCTGATTTCTAGCGGGTTGATCGATTGTGGATTGGCTAATTTGGTCTATCGTGCCACATTAGACCCCCACAAGGTGCCCTCTCTAGCCAAAGGTAGTAGTTCCTCTAAATCTGGGCGAGGTGCTCGGAGAGGGTACGGTACATAATGTTGCTTTGTTGGTGTGACATTGGAGTAGGTCTCTGGTAGAATCCTTCAAGTTGGTTCAAGTAGTGTTATTTGCATTAACACCTTAAACATTAGTTTAGGTTTTGGTAGTGGATTGCCAACTCGTATGAAGCCTTCATACTCTACACCAGACAACGACTCCAAAATAGTATCATCAGTAAAAGCTTCAATATTGTCTTGGGGGAGAGAATGGCATACCTCTTGAGTTTTCCATGGGGGAGACACATCAGGTGTCGGTACCTCCTCGAGGGCGAGAGGGTTAGTGGGAAATTATATATGTTGAGAAGGGAGAGTATAAAAAATGCAGTCGGCTTGAGACTTGTTAGTAGGCGGTGCATTAGGATACATATTAAGAAGTTCACTAGCTACATTAGAATACACTGGGTGAGTAGGGTTGGATGATGAAGTTGGTGTCTCTTCCTGACCATGGCCTGAGTTGGGGGTGGGCGGTTAGGTTTATGGGATTTCATAAAATCTTGAAGCTCAATGATGTCCTCAGAACTTATGTTAGGATATTCAATATGTGTTTTGTCAAAAGTGTAGAGGACATTGGTTAACATGGATTCTAAATGTTTGTAGATATTATGTAGAATACCAAAAGGGTGATATAAAGAAGACTCACATAAGTTTAAGTGTTGGAGAGTATTGTAGACCTCTAGCCACCCATGGTTTATAATCCATTGATAACTTTGTGCTACCACCTCGTAGTTGGCAGGTGTTTCAGGAATATCATCTGGAACAAAGAGGTCTAATTTTTCGACACTGTTGTCCAGGATTTCAGAGTTTCAGAGTACTCGACACCAACTATGAAGGTTTAGCACAATAGGGTGCAATGGATAAAAGTAAATATCCTATGGATTAGTTAATACTACATCCCCCCACAAAATTCCCATTATGATAGTGGGATCAACATCACGCTCAGTATTTTCCTTAATGAGGGTTAGTTCACCTAGGCTTAGGTCCTTAGAGAGATTCATATCATATTGATGTAATGAGAGGGTTAGTGTAGACAAAAGAAGAGTAAGAGTTTGAGGAGGGGCCCGAGGAGTTACTGGCACTGACCTTTCTCCAAGGCTCCCTCAAGGAGTAGGCACATTTCATCTGTAGGCTCTTGCCTTTGACTTTGGTCCTGTATGGCCAGTTGTCGTTCTAGTTCTTGTATACGAGAGTCATTGTTGTGCTGAGGAGGTTTGATATGGCTATTTTTCGGACCATCCATGCAACATCCAACTCCTCAAAGCGCCTTGTTGCTTCCTCTTGTGCATGTTTATGGCGGTAGCCTCCCTTTCCTGAGCTTCTATGATTCTTTGAAGTCTTTCGGCAACCAGTCTTTGACTGTCTTGTAACTGTTGGGTGACTTTCGCCATTGCCTCTTGGTGTGCAATCACCATTCTTTGCATCTCAGCTTGGTGCTAATGGTATCATTAAAGGCTCTCACCTTCTCTGCATATGCCTTGTTTGTTTGTTCTCTTTCTTGTTGCAAGTGGGTAGCTCTGCTTTCTGCTTCCTTCAAACTTAAGGATAGCGTCTAGATCTGACCTTGTAGCTCTTCTTCTTTGGCTAAGGAACTATGCTGGAGCTCTTGTACCTGCTGGGCATGGATGGCTGCTAGCTCTCGATTATGGGAAACTTCCTTCTGAAGTTTCTCTTTAGCCTGCTCCACCTGCGCTTTTAGATCCATATTATCTTTAATTCTTTGGACAATAGTTTGGTTGAGAACCAAATTATTATTTTCCAGTGCTTGGTACCTGGCCTCTTGCTCCTCGGTTGCCTTTAAACTCTTCATGATCACATCTCTATATGTGGCCTCCGCCGCTATTAGGTGTTCTTGTAAGATCTGTACTTGCGTGTTGGACTCTCAAACTTGCTTCCAAAGTGTGGCATTACAATCATGAAGCATATGTGTTGTGAGGAGATGGCACTGCCATACTCATTGCTCCTGCTCCCAAAGTGATGCACTTGTGCCTGTTGCCCCTTCCAGCCTTGCATGCAACAAATTTAGTAGCTCATCCAAGCCTTCCATAGTTTCCTACAAGAATTGATCATAGCTTGTATTTTGAGGAATGACAACTTTGGTATCCTTTCTTCATCCTCTAGACGCCTTCATTTGCTCGGACTGGGTGTATCTGCATCTCTTGGTCTTTTACCTATATCCAATGGCGCTACTGGATCTTGCATTGTTGCTGCTTCAAGCTCTTGGGGTTCTTTAGCTACTGGCACTGCTTCTGCTCCAGTCTCTGACTCCATTCCTGCAGGTGTGCCTGTCATAGTAGAATTCTTGAGCGGAGACAGGTTTTTGAATATTAGTTGAGCTGGGCTTTGAGGAGGAGTCATTTGCTGTGTTTCTGTTCAAGTACTTCCTGGTACAATTTGATCTCTTGTATGATCTCAGCCTCAATCCGTTGTGTTTCCTCAGCCACATCTGGAATGACACCTCTCATCTTTCTTTCCGTCTGCTTTTTTCTTACTCTCTTGATCTCCTTCATTATAGCTTTTGTTTCCATGAGGACGGGTTTCCCTTCTTGCATCTCTACAGCAGTCAATGCTGGTTGCTCTGATAGGAGTGCCAATTGCATTTGCTTTGCTAGTTTTGGTTCTGGAAGGGTCCTCTAAGCCACATGGTTCAAGACTTGTGTCATGAGGTCTGGGTTGCATATCTTTGATTGATGAGCTTTGAGGTAATTTTCCATGTCCTGGAGTATATAGTATGCCCAATCCTCCTCCTTTCCTTCATGGACCTCAACGATTCTGTTAAGTGCTACCCTGTTGTATCGGTCCACTGGCTTTACTTGCATGATTAAGGACATCACCCTACATGCCTTCTCTGTGGCTTCATCCATGATGTTCTCATATTCCACTCCATTAGAGTTGTAGGAGCTCTTCTTTAACATAGCATCCAGAGGCATCTTGTCGAAGGCATGTGCGTGTATCTTGACTGGTGGTGGGAGTTACAGAGCTTCACAAATTCGATCTTCTGTGTGATTAGGACTTGTTGTGTGGTGCCATCGGCTTTTGTTACTGTACCCCGCTTGGTGGCTTTGTCATATGTCTTTATGTATTCGTACAAAGCTCTGTGTCGATATTCCTGGGGAGAACCTGTGCCATCCTGTCGAGGCCCACCACCTTCTCGAGCTTGTCCTTTACTTCTACCTCTTTCAGAATCGGGAGGCACTCCACGCTGTGATACTGTAATGCCACCTTTCCATGTGCCGTGTGGATCTCCTGCTGATGATGACACCATGGAAGGCCTGGGCGTATGGACCTAGGTAGTTCATCTTTGGGCCCCATGTTGGCCTTTTCTTCTAGCTCACCGGGGAGCCCGTAGCACTTTCCTGTGTTACCACAGGGGTCTCTACGGCTGTTGGGTCTGAGGTCGATATTTGTACATGTCAAAAAGATCAGTCTATAGACTGGTGGGGCATGTACCACTCCTTGTTATTGTCTTTCTTTCTTTCTTTCATTCTTTCTTTTTTTTGTTTAAATGGCAAGAAGATTAATTGTGATGAGAAGGGTGTTAGTGGTGTGAGCAATAAACGAGGTGTATTAGTTGCGATATTGAAAAGGTTAAATTATGTAACGTGAAAGTGCAGGTGCTAAAACCGTGACAATGCAGGTCATGAGGAGTAATCCCGTGAACCGAGGAAAATCCGTGAGAAGGATTTCCGTGAGATTAAATCCATGAGAGTTAATTGCATGAGATGGATTTCAGTGAGAATTAGTTTCGTGAGATGGATTTTCATGAGACAGAAATCCGTGAGAGTTAATTGCGTGAGATGGATTTCCATGAGACGAAAATCCATTGAGAGCTAATTGCGTGAGATGGATTTCCGTGAGATGGAAATCTGTGAGATGGATTTCCGTGAGACGGAAATCCATGAGAGTTAATTTCGTGGAGAGTGGAGGTTTTTACCATTTCGATGAAACTGCAGGTTTGGCCGTGAAGTATTTATGTTTTGTATTTCTTATAGATTTGATTAAGGCATGATTGGATTAGACCGCCTAGCAGAGTTTCGTGGAAGGATGATTGATCACAGAGTAATGAATAACAATAAATACTTTGTTGAAAATGCAAGATGTTTGTTCGACATGCAAGGATTTGTGTGCCCGAGACATTTAATTGATTATGATCAAAGTTTTTAAAGATGAAAAGAAAAAGAAAAAACAAAGAAGGGCCCAAGCTCCCACCTCGATACGTAAATGTTGATTAGAATTCAAAGAAGCAAGGAGGGATGCGATGCAAGAAGACGCGATTGCGTTTGAGCACACGATGGAAGATGATTGCAAAATAACAGAAAAAGGAAAGAAATTTGAATTTATGGTGCAACCGTCGGACTCGGCGGCTGCCTTAATAAAGAATGCCACATGTCATCTTGTGATTGGTCTGAAAAAAGTAGCGGTTTCACGGCGTGAAGCACTTTGGACAGCTCACAGCGTGAGCTGTTTTACATCAATTCATGGCGTGAACTGTTTTGGACCAGTTCATAGTGTGAATCTTTTAAAGATTGGTTCACGGCGTGAACCTTTTAAGATTGGTTCATGGTGTGAAATTTTTCGGATCATGTATGTACAAGATTGATTCCTTCTATTTCTCTTCATGCTCAATCATTCAAACATGCATTAAAAAGAGTGAATGATAACTAGTTTTACCTTGTATCCATTTTGTGACTAATGGATACCTTCATCTTTTTATTGCCATGGGAACCAAGGTGGCACTTTGGCACTTCGGGGTAGGTGTTGTTGCAAGCGTTTTAACTCCGTGGTAGTGTTTGATTCTTCCCTCCACCCAACTGAACAGTTTTTCTACTAAGTCCTGTGGATTGGGGCTTGTGTCAGTGTCCATTTGTTGAACCTTCTTTTTTCTCCCTTCAAGGTCCTTGTCTACCTCCTTGATCAAAGTGGTTACTGGTATTGGTTTGGCTATGTTAGGTTGGCTTCTTCTTTCATACCAGGGTTGGTGTACTCTTAGCATTGGTCTTAGTTGGGAGTTGGTGCTGAATGCTTTTACTACCCTTTCCTTTGTAGGAGGTTTTTGCAAACGGTGGCCACTGGGTGTGTAGTAATAAAAGCATACTATCATATTGCCTTGGTAGTAACCTTGTGCCATTTGCAAATCCTTTCGAACCCATTGCTGACGAATGCCTTGTGGAGTGTTGATCTGTCTCACAGGAGTACTCCTAGTGCTAGGGAGTACGAGGTTTTTGCAAACGGTGGCCAGTGTGGGGTTTAAGCACCCATACTATCATATTGCCTTGGTAGTAACCTTGTGCCATTTGCAAATCCTTTCGAACCCATTGCTGACGAATGCCTTGTGAGTGTTGATCTGTCACTCACAGGAGTACTCCCGACTTACTTGTGAAGACCATTTATGTTCCGTGAGTCCCTTTTGAACCCTTCTTATTGTTTCCTTATTAACCTCCTCCTTCTCCTTGTGGAGCTGGTGTCTAAGTTGAACCTTAGGCACCCAATGTTGTGTACCCTGTGACTTGGGATGCTTTTTGCATAGGGATTGCGGAATTGCTGACTTTTTTGCTTCATGAGTTGATGTCACCGTGCTTGGTGTTTCTATCTCTTCAATCATGGCCTGCTTTCCCTGCCGTGTTTCTATCTCTTCAATCATGGCATGCTTCCCCGCCATGTTTATCTGGCTCCATAAGGGTACCGATATGAATTGTCGCCCTCGTTCAGTAGTGCTGTCCTCTTCTCCCATTGGATATTACATTTGCTGACACAAATCCAGGATCGTCCTAGGATTATTCCCTCTTTCATGGACCCTGCAAGCATGACAAACACCTTCCCAACCAAGGAATTATTTCTGATGGAAATGTTAACACTTAAAAATCCCTCTGCTTTTGTAGTTGTCGAGTGCACATTCCGTACTTGTCCATTGGTGGTTTCAAGGTGCAGTTTATCGAAGGCTACCCATGTCTCATATGAGATCAAGTTATGACTTTATCCCGTATCTATCAATGCAATGCTCATTGCATGAGATTTAGCCGTAGAGAATCCCAACCTGAGTTGTGCTAGTTGAATGTTCAGTTCCTCATCCAGAAGAGTTAGTGAAGCCATGTTTACGTGCAACATTCTCTTCTCGAGTATCTGCTTGGCTTTGGCCTCCCTTTCCTTAGCCTCTTCTTGAGCTTGCTGGATTTTTTCCCTTGTTTTAAGAGATGTTCTTGCAAGAGCATCTCTTGGGTCAATGCTCCAAAATATTTTTGAGTTTGCTCCCATTGACACAACCCTCCATTTGTATGCCCTCAATTGTCTCAATTCTAACCGATCCCTGAGGTGTGATCTCCGACACTCGCAAGGGTCCTAGGCCTCTTACTTGAATTTCTTTTTCCTGGTACTTCCTACATCATACATGAGGACAAGGTCCCCCGTTTTCAGTTCTTTTTGTTTTAAGTTTTTGTCGAACCAATTTTTTCTTCGTAGTTTTTAGACCATGAGTTTGTGCGATGCAATTAGTCTAGTCTCATCAAACTTTTCTAAATCAATTAGCCTTTCAGCTAATGCATTCTCTGTTAGACGTTCTTGCATTGCATCCTTAAGCTAGGAGCTAGGAATTCCATAAGCATTACTGCCCTCAACACACCATAAGCTAGGTGAAAGGGAGTGTATCCTATCACTACCTTATATGATATTCGCGATATGCTCATAAGGTTGCTGTCAGCTTATGCTCCCAGTCTAAGTTTTCGTCAAGATAGTACACAAAATCTTGTTTGTACTCTCTGCTTGACCATTAGCCTATAGATAATAAGGTGATGATTTTTGGTGGACTACTAAGAATCTAGCAAGTAAATGATCAATCACCTCATTAATGAAATGTGAACCGCGATCACTAACTAGTTCTAATGGACAGCCGAACCTCGAGATAATTTGCTCATATAAGAATTTTGCCATTGTTCGTATACATCAGCTCGCTTCAAGGGGCTATGGCTTCTGCCCATTGTTGAAATATACAAGTGAAAAGGGTGTGTGTGGGAACAAGCTCTTGGTTAGAGTCTGTAAAAGAGGAGATGTAATTGTGAAAGAACCTGTGAAAAGGTGAGAAGGATCTACTGGGAGAGAATAAAGGGTAGCATGAGAGAATTTAGGAGTGTGGAGATATTCTGGGAGATAATCAAGGAAAAGAGAAGAGGTGGAGAGAATCAGACAAAAGGTGGAGATATTCTGGGAGTAAATCATGGAGAAATCAATGGGATTAGATGCTTGATGTAAACTCTATAAATTGAGGCATAGCCCTAATGAGAATTTGCTGGTTTTTGAGTATCCATGCCTACATTAATCTATTTGCTAATTATTCACTAATTATGTTCTTAATCACTTTGTTAATGATGTTGATTCTAGTGTTTGATCCACCATAGCTCATCATTATGCTCAAATTTCAACATGGTATCAGAGCCATGCCTAGAATCAACTAGATTTATGAGCCCATTAGTGAATTAATTAGGATTAGTAGGTAATTAGCAAAAAATTCAATTTTTAGTGAGTTCTTCATCTTCCCCTTCACCCCCAGCCAGTGGAGGGTCTCTAGCACCTTGCACACATAAAATTAGGGCACAAGCTTTATACACAAGCTAGCTAACATCATTGGCTTCAAGCCCATCTAAAGGGAGCAGCAAACCGCCGGCGGATGCAGCCAATTTTTGCTAATTAGCAGGCGCCGTTTTTCTGAAGGGAACTCTAGATCTTGAGCTCATCAGTTCAAATCTTTCTAATTCCTCTTAGCCCAAGGGATAATCAAGCATGCTCTACAAGCTGGTGAAGACAGAAATCAATTTCATCAAGTCTATAGAGAGATCCAAGCTCTTCATCAAATCTGCAGGTGACTTTGGTAAAACAGAGATTAAGCTTTCATTATTTGGTCAAATCTTGTATTTTTTGGCTTAATCCTCTACTAGACTCATTGCTATTGATGCCTTTGAAAGCATTTGAGCTCATTTGAAGTGGAAGGCACCAGATCTGGGCTCCCCGCATACTCTGTTTTTTGCACACAAACCAGAGCATTAATTTGCTAATCAGTGATTAATCAATGCTAATCACTGTACTTTGGTGCAATTGAGGGTTCAAATTAACCATTAGGTATCTGATACAGATCCCTATAACTTTAGATTTCAAATCGGAGTTGGTTTGAGACTCCAACCATCCCGTACAAATTGGTTACCCTTAATTTAATGTAATTTCTAGGAAAATTGTGCTGATAAATTTGTGAAAATCATCATTTTGCATTTAACCCTTGGTTAATGCCTGTAAATCTCACTTAAATTCAAGATTATTCACAGCCAGAGTTGCATTTGGGAATGTGCATGAGAATGAATGCTATACGCATTATGTATTGGGCACATTGCATCAGTGTAAAAATGGGAACAGACACTGCCCTTGTCCAGAATAAGGCAAGTGGTAAGACCTCCCGCATAAATTTGGGTTTGCATTCCATAATGATACAAGATAAACATAAAAAGCCCAAAGGAACTGTCAACAAAACATTGAAACATGTTGCTCACATGGAGCAAAATGACCTGACGGACAAGCTCATGGTCCCAGCCATGGAAGAAGAAGAATATCTCTTCCCAAGAAGAGGATCCACACCAAGAAGATCTGAAGGAAGACATGGACACGAGAAGAGAAGCTGCCCCAAGAAGACTGAAAGAAGAGACAGACGCGTGGAGAGAAGCTGCCACGACAAGAAGACTGAAGACAAGAGAAGATGTGAGGCTCCAAAGAGTGAGGAGCCATGTGAAAATCTCTGAGAGAGAGAGAGAGAGAGAGAGAGAGAGAGAGAGAGAGAGAGACCCCACAACCCAATGTAACCTGCCCCAACAAAGTAAAACCACCTCTGAGCCACCGATGATGTAGGCCACGTGGTAGATGTATGTGTGAGCACTTTAGTCAAGGTCACGGGCACTTATAGTAGCCTTGGACACATAGAGAGAGAGAGTGTCAAGGACTATGGAGTTTAGGGACTTGAGGCACTGGTCGCAGGCTATCAAGTAAGAGGGAAACTTGGTATAGGGTCCAAGTGTGCTAGGATTATTCTCTTGAGGGGAGGTGTTGAAATATACAAGTGAAAAGGGTGTGTGTGGGAACAAGCTCTTGGTTAGAGTCTGTAAAAGAGGAGATGTAATTGTGAAAGAACCTGTGAAAAGGTGAGAAGAATCTACTGGGAGAGAATAAAGGGTAGCATGAGAGAATTTAGGAGTGTGGAGATATTCTGGGAGATAATCAGGGAAAAGAGAAGAGGTGGAGAGAATTAGGCAAAAGGTGGAGATATTCTGGGAGTAAATCATGGAGAAATCAATGGGATTAGATGCTTGATGTAAACTCTATAAATTAGGGCATAGCCCTAATGAGAATTTGCTGGTTTTTGAGTATCCATGCCTACATTAATCTATTTGCTAATTATTCACTAATTATGTCTTAATCATTTCTTAATCACTTTGTTAATGATGTTGATTCTAGTGTTTGATCCACCATAGCTCATCATTATGCTCAAATTTCAACACCCATTTGGTAAAATAGTCCGTGGGCCACGATTACATATCGGGCTTGTGATGGATGTGCCGACTGCCGTTGGACTAATGGATCCAACAAAATCAATCCCCCATTTCTTGAACGCTTGTCGTACGATAACAGGGGGAGCGGCATCCTGTCCCTTTGTTGTGGGATAGCAAATCGCTGACATTCCTCTCACCTTTGACAAACTCTATGGATCCTCGAACAACATAGGCCACCATAGTCCTGCTTGAAGTACCTTGCGAGCCGTAATCTCTCCAACAAAATGCCCTCCGGATATCCTTGAATGAGCTTCATCCAATATCGTGCCGACCTCATCTTCTCTCACATCTTATTAGGACATTGTCCTTGCCTAGCTTATATAGTTCTCCTGCAATTAATTGATAAGGTGCAGCAAGCTTGACAAGCCGCCGCATTTTATCTTTGTTTCAAGGGCGTTTCTTGTGGAAAATCATAAGCTAGATAATCTGATATCTCCTCGCTCCATTCGGGAACCATGTCCAGTTTAACCAAACAAGCATCCAGGAGGTCATCATCATCAACACTAATTGTTGCTGGCTCCCCATTTGGAATTCTTAACATATGATCGGCCAACACATGCTGTGTGCCATTTCTTACCATAACTGTAAAGTCGAATTCCAATAGTAATAGCAACCAACGTGTGATTCTTCCCGTGGTGCAAGGCTTGTTCACAAAATATAATAAGGCTTGATGGTCCATGAAGAATACGAATTTGTTGGCCAATAGGTAATGTCGATCCTTCTTGACTGTAGAAGCCATGGCCAACCCTTCTCGCTCTGTGTTGGTGTAATTCAATTCTACATCATTCAATTGACGAGACGACTAGCGAAGCAGACTGGATAGTCTAATTTGAACTCACCGGGCTATGTTAGTACGCATCCGATAGCAAAGTTTGATGCATCGATATACACATGAAATATGAGGTCCCAATTGGGGGTCTTAGAATTGGCGCGCTATAGCCAATGCTTGCTTCAATCGATCATATGCTTCATGGCACTCCTCAGTCCATTCAAAGACAATGAGTAGCTTGTACAATGGTCTGGTGATTTCAGCATAGAAGATTATAAAGCGACGGTAATACCCAACGTGGCCCATAAATCTTTGCACACCTTTATAATTAGTGGGTGGTGGCAGTTCCAAGATCAACTTGACCTTGCTGTCATCCGTGGGTATACCGTTCTTTGAGACAACGTGTCCCAATATCACATCGTGTTTGACCCAAAATTAGCACTTTAAAGGGTTTAGGGGTATACGATATAATCGACATCGCTCAAACACCTTCCTTAAGCAAGCCAGATAGTCTGCCCATTGAGAGTGTGCACACAGATCATCAATGAATACCTCCAACCACTTCTGCAAGTAGTCTTTGAAGGCTCTGCACATCAATCGTTGGAATGTTGTTGGGGCATTGGTGAGACCGAAAGGCATGACCTTGTATGGAAACATCCCCCACATTATATTGAAAGCTGTCTTATGCTAGTCCACATTATATTGAAAGCTGTCTTATGCTAGTCTTCTGGTGCTATAGACACCTAATTGTAGCCTGAAAATCTGTCTAAGAAGTTGTAAGCTTCTTCACCAGAGCCACTCTCTCCAAAACATGTTCCGTATTGGCTTCGACTCTTGCTTGTATCTTTTTAAGCTCAGCCTGTTCTTTAGCTGCCTTCTTTTGATGGATTGCGTGTAACTCCTCCTGGCTCAGGGGGTCATAGTATCTTTTGAATTTACTCCCATTAAGGAATCCAATGGTTTCAACTCCGTCGAGAGTCTCCACTCTGATGGTACCTTGCGGTGTAATTTCACATACTCTATACGGTCCCTTACCAGCATATTTGAGCTTCTTCTTTTCGTTTCGCACTCCATACATCAGGACTTTATCCCCAACCTTGATGTCCTTGTCCTTTAGATGGCGATCAAACCATTTTTTCCTTCTATCCTTCTCCACAAGGGCATTGTATACAACCAATTGTCTTTCTTCGTTTAGTCGCTCAAGGATATACAGACGCTCTGCTAAGGGATTACCATCCCAACCCTCTTGAGTAGCAACACGAAGACTAGGAATGACAAATTCCCACGGCATGACTGCTTCTTGGCCATATACCATTTTGAATGGTGTGCAATTAATAGCCACTTTGTACGCAGTACGATAGGCCCATAAAGCTGTCGTAAGCTTTAAATCCCAATCCGTGCGATGAGCTTCAACTGTCTTTGTCAAAACAGAGATTAATGTCTTGTTTGTACTCTCGGCTTGGCCATTCGCTTGCGGATAATAAGGAGTAGATTTATGATGTGATATCATGAAATTTGTTGTGAGCTCCTTAATCACTTCATTTATAAAATGCGTACCATTGTCGCTCACAAGTTCAAAAGGACAACCGAAGCGTGTGATTATATTTTCAAAGAGGAACTTGGCTGTTGTCCTCGCATCTGCCTTACGTGTCGCTTTCGCTTCAGCCCATTTGGTCATATAGTCAGTGGCCACAATAATATAGCGAGATTGTGTGTTTCGGGCCGCTGGACTAATTGGACCTACAAAGTCTAAACCCCACTTTTCAAATGGTTGGTTTACTTTGATCGGATGTAGGGGCATCTGATCTTTCCTCTGGGGTTTCTTATATCGTTGGCATTCATCGCAACCCTTCACAAAGAGTGATGCGTCTTGGAACATAGTGGGCCACCAATACCCTGATTGTAAGATCTTTCGCGCAGTTAAGTCTCCTGAGAAGTGACCACCGGCTACGCCCATATGTGCCTCTTGCAAAATGTATAGATACTCATCCTCTCGGGCACAACGCCTAAGAACATCATCCTTTCCTCTTTTATAAAGAGTCCCGGCTATCAGGCAATAGGGTTCGCATTCTTTGATCAGCTTCCGAGCTAGATCTTTACGAAGCTCCTTGGGTGGAAAGCCATTAACCAAAAAGTTAACAATTTTCTCACTCCATTCAGGCATTGTCTCTACCATGAACAGGGAAGTGTCAGGTAAGTCATCATCAACCCCCGTAGGAGCCTCACCATTAGGTATGCGAGACAAATGATCAGCCATAACATGTTTCTTGCCACGTCTCACAACAACCGTGAAATCAAACTCAAGGAGAATCAATAGCCATCGTGTGATTCTTCCTGTGGAGCATGGTTTGTTTACCAGATACAATAATGCTTGATGATCCACATAGAAAACAAACTTGGTGGCAAGGAGGTAATAACAAAATTTCCTTACTGCATATATCATTGCCAACCCTTCTCGCTCCGTAGTGGTGTAGTTCATCTCAGCATCGTTCAACTGGCGACTGGCAAAGCTAATGGGGTAGTCTAGCTTATGTTCTCCAGGTTGAGTTAACACACACCCAATAGCAAAGTTTGATGCATCAATATGCACATGGAAGAGTAAATCCCAGTTAGGCATTCTCAAGATTGGAGCACTCGCCAAGGCCTTCTTTAATAGCTCATAGGCACGGTCACATTCTTCGGTCCAAATAAACTCGATGAGAAGCTTATACAATGGTCGAGCTATCTCGGTGAAGAAGAGAATAAACCTTCGATAATAACCAACGTGGCCCATAAAGCGTTGGACTCCCTTGTAGTTGGTGGGTGGGGGTAATTCCAGAATGACCTTGATTTTACTCTCGTCAATGGAAATCCCATTTTTGGACACTATATGCCCTAAGATAACTCCGTGTTTAACCCAGAATTGGCATTTGAAAGGATTCAAGGAGATGCGATATAATCTACATCTTTCAAATATTTTTCGTAAACACATCAAGTGCTCGTCCCAAGAGGAATGAACACAAAGATCATCTAAGAAAGCTTCACAGAAGTCCCTTAGATATTCCTTAAAGGCCGTGTTTATCAATCATTGAAATGTTGCAGGTGCATTGGTCAAGCCAAAAGCCATGACGCGAAAGGCAAACACTCCAAACTCCGTGATAAATGCTGTTTTAGCTTGGTCCTCAACTGCAATTGTGATCTGATTGTAACCCGAGTACCCATCTAAAAAGCTATATGCCTCCTTGCCTGCCACTCTTTCAAGCACATGTTCAGAATATGGCAAGGGGTAATGATCCCTTCTGGTGGCTGCATTAACCTTTTTGAGATCAACGCACACTCTGAGTTTCCCATTCTTCTTTGGTACGATGACTATCGGAGAAACCCATTCTGAGTGCTCAATAGGGTATATGAATCCACATTTTACAAGCTTTTCAATTTCCTCTTGTACAATCTTTGCGTACTTAGGATTCATTGGGTAGGGACGTTGCTGGACTGGTTTAGCAGTGCTAATCATTGGAATCGTGTGTTGCACCACCGAAGGTGGAACACCCTTCATATCATGATATGTCCAAGCAAATATATCCTTGAATTCCTTAAGAAGCTTCGTAAGTGCAGCTTCTTCCGCCTTGGTGAGGTCTTGAGCAATAAAAACTGGTTTAGACTCCTCACCCGGATCTGCCAAGTCTATCTCCTTAACTACCGCAGGGCCATCGTAGACACCGCTACTCTCATTGGTAGGCATTCGTTGGGCTTTTGTGTAGACTACTTTACATTCCCCTGTGGGGTGGTGAATGATTTGAAATGCTCGGGTGCGGGGTGTAAGTCTACTGGTTCTTGTTGTGCCCGATTTTTTTCTTTTAATTCCGCCTCCTTTTGTTGTTGAGCCAACTCTTGGTTTTGCCGCCTTCTTGCAGTACGGCTTAGTTTTGGCTTCTCTTCGATTTCTAATTGGGCGACGTCATGAGGTTGCGGAATACACCACATGACACTTTGGAGGTATTGTCCCCAATTATCCGCTATCTTCCGATGAGCATCAATGGCTCCTACATAACTAAGCCATTCTGCAGTGGATCTCTCCTTATTTATTGCAGTTCGTACATTAGCTCGATAGCGTTGGCGCTTATGTCTCGTTTTCTTTTTACCAAGTTTTTGATTTTTGTTTCTATCCGATTCGGACTCACTTGGTCGATCTTCACTTTCGGATGAACTGCAGGAGGCCACTGTCCTAGGCCTTGAGCACCTTGATTCCACATTTGGGTGAATATTTGATTCATTTTTCCCATCAGGCTCAGGGTCAGTTTCTTCTTGAGATTCATACTCAGAGTTGCATTGGTCAGAGTCTTCGCTACTTTTAGTGTCGGTGGAGTTTGCCACGTTCTCGCCATCAGGAGTCAAGTGCAGAACACCCATCATGTT
Source organism: Cibotium barometz (assembly GCF_041138505.1). Classification (NCBI taxonomy): domain Eukaryota; kingdom Viridiplantae; phylum Streptophyta; class Polypodiopsida; order Cyatheales; family Cibotiaceae; genus Cibotium; species Cibotium barometz. The sequence continues at coordinate 30,679,661 of NC_141094.1, read as the reverse complement.
TATTGGCACTAACGGTGGCATATCTTGCCCCTCAGGTGTTACCCAACTTGTGCCTCTATTTCCCCATGTGTTTATGGTTGCCGCTAGGTGTACCCAATCCACGTTATCCGACTCAGTCATACCCGGTAGGACATCCATGTAAGGAGAATCTTTCCCATCATCAGTCTCTTTTTTGCATGTATAGCAATACCTTAATGGGGCGGAGTGAATAGTGGTATCTGATCGATTATCAATGATAACCTTGCTTCCTAAAGGATGTGCACGACCATTCTCAAGATCAACTCGAATGACAGAGTCCTGGAATTGTAGGTAGACATGGTTTTTCGACCAGTCATGCACCATTTGTGCTTCCCTCATGAAAGGACGTCCTAAGATCATTTGATATGACATAGGATGCTTGGAGAAATCCATTACAATGAAGGTATGTCGTACCTTGTATCCCAGAACCTTGATCTTAAGGTCCCTTAACATTCCAATAGGTTTAGCTATGGTTCCGTTTGCCATCTTAACCACTATGTTTGTGACTTCGAGGTGAGGCCTTCCCATAGATTCCCAACAGTTTTTAGTCACAATGCTCACTCCAGCACCACCATCAAGGATTCCCTTTAGAGTTAATCCCTTGGTAGTAATGGGGAGGGTGGCATTAGATTCGTCACCTTCAAAGTACTGTCCCAACTTGTTCACAGGTATTTCAACGACCGAATCTTCATCTAGGTTGGGTTGTAGATCCCAATGCTCCCCTTCATCTTGAAGCGTGTCAGGCTTATCCATATTTGCAAATTGTGGTAGCCCCGCCTTTAGTTCTCCATTGAGAAATGCCCGAAGAGCTAAGAATAGCTCAGGATCTCCGTATAATTTGGATATGATCGTGGTTCTGATCTCAGAGGACATGAAATCCATTAGCTTAGACACATTCAATGGTACTTTTCGAGACATCGCCCCTTGACTAGGGACTGGTGAAGATGGAATCACTTCCTCTTCGATGGGGTCAGGCATTCCCTCACTAAACATTCTTTCCAGCAAGAAGGGTATTTGCCCACTTCCGGATGTCCTATCCTCACTTTCTTCCCGAATGATACTAGGTATAGCTAACGGTTTATGGTTCCGGTGAGGCTGAACTTGCGTAGGAAACACTGTGTCTGGAATTTTGATTTTTCTCGGGTTTGGCTCCAGTTCTCTTTGTGTTTCTTCCACCAAACCCCTTAAGTGTTGCACTTGTTCAATCTCCTCAACTGGGTTTGGGTAAGTTCCAATCTTTTTCTTGAGGGTTCTTGGCCCACGTGGCTTGTCTTGGGGAGTCTCAGTCAGTTTGGGTGGTCGAGAGGGCATTGACTGACTTGGTTGTGGGGCCGAGGAAGTTTCCTTCTGTCTCCCCTTATTTATGCTTGATTCTCCTTCATTGAGCTCCCGAGTGGGTTCCTCCCTTAAGGTAGTGGCTTTGGTCCCCATGGTTTCTATGGAGTCGGAATCATCTTCAGGATCATTCATATACACGGGGTCGTCTCCTGTCCCTATGTTAGTCTTTGAACTGGGCTTGGAGCTCGTGGCATTAAGCGATCTCTTTCGTCGTGTTTTCTTTTTCTTTGCCTGAGCGATTGATGCAGTATCTCTCTCTTCAAGAATGTAGTTTTGATTTTGAAGCATTGACCGTGTAACTACATTCGCGGGTACAACGGGTGTGGTTCCTCGTGCTTGGTTGGTGACCTCAACCAAATTCAATGGCGTAATCTTGGGTGCATTAGGATTATGTGGACATTGAGCGATCAAATGATCTATGCCACAACGATTACATGTAAGTACCGGCATTCCCGATGTGCTCCCTTGATTTGGTTGCATCTGAGTAGAGATCTTCTGTAGCCTATTAGGGCACTCTGCTACACGATGTGGTCCACCACACTCGTAGCATTGAAGAGGTGGTCTCCTCGCCAAGATATTAAGGTTTTGCCCCCTTGTGGCGAGAGCAGCCGCTTGATATACAGGCTTAACTTGCCCGAAATGATCCTCCATGTAGTACTGGGGAATCATTTCAAACGTATCAATCCCGTATGGAGCAGTGGGGTCTATCTCCTCTTCATAATCCCCACATGCACTATGTGACTCACAACCCATCTGGTTTACAGGGGTAATCCTTGGATGTGGAGGTTGTGGTCCTAGCACTGGCGGTGGTAACGGCACAGACTGGACTACATTCGGATTCCTTGGAACTATGTGCTGTGACGGTTGCTCGATAGGTTGTGCAGGCATTAGCGCGGGTACTTGAGGTGTGTTTGACCAAGCTAGTGGTGCCTGGTTTGCCAACATTCGCTTAAGTGTTAGGCAATCTTTAGATTGATGGCCATACTTACCACATGCATTGCAATTCCCATTGAATTTGACTCTAAATGTGGGACATTCACTCGAGCTATGTGGTCCTAAGCACACCGAACACCATTGTTGCTCTCTTCTTGGGTACATATGGCTATTCTGAGGAGCTCGATTACCCCTAAAGTATTCTTGGAGAGCCTTAGTAAGGTCGGTCACAGACATTTCAGATATCTTGGGCTCCTTGGCAATTGGTTTTACCGTCATTGGCTCGTGCCCAGATACTTGCGAACTAACGGATTTTGTTTCTGAAGACACCTTTTTACCTGCAATCATCAAGTTGTCTTCTAACTGGATTGCATTGGCAGTGACTGCTTCCCACGTTGTAAGACCTCTAATGACTAGGCCATTGTAAATGTCCTCGTGGCGCAATCCTCGGATGAATCTATCGAGGAGTTGGTTGTTATTGAAGCGTTCATCGGGAGTGCAGCGAGAATTTAGATGCTTCAATCGACTTATAAAGTCTCTCACTGACTCCCCTTCCTCGCGTTCAGCTTTTTGGAGTTGAGATGCTACCCCCCAAAGCACACCCTCACGTATGTATTCCTTCAAGAACAATCTCTTGAGAGTGGGGTAGTGAGTGCGCTCTTCAACCCTTAAGGTTCGATACCAATCTCCAGCCTTCCCACTCAAGGTTAAGCCTAAAGCTTTACACTTATGCAGCTCATTGTGCTCTTCCAAGGAATCACACACGTGTTCAAAGACTTCAATGTGCTTCCTAACATCCTCGTTACCACTGAAGTTTTGAGTGAGCTTAGCCACTTGTACTGCCTTGCTTCTAGGTTCTCTCTCAGGCATACCCCGCATGTTTTCTGCAATGGATCGTCCGATCGTCTGAGCAAATGCTGCGAGATCACCTAAGTGAGCAGGCATAGTTGGTGGAGGCACTTCTGGGATAGCCTGGCTGATAGGAGTTGGCGTTGGTCTGAGTAAGTTGGCAAATGACGTAGGATATGATATGTGACTAGGCCTAGCTCCCCTTGGATAATGGTTATGATAAGGCGATCGTGGAGCATACGCCATTGGCATACTAAGAGGCGTAGGAGCTACCTGAGCATGAGTAGCGATAGGTACATAGGGTCGATAGGCACTGGCACGCACTGTTGTAGGTACTGTTTCACTAGGTAGCGGTGTCGTACTAACTACAGCGGTAACAGGTGCACCTTCAGCTATGCTCATCATTGGGGTAGGCATTGCGGATTCCCTAATGGAAAGTTGAGCCAAGGTTGGAAAGCTAAAGTTACTACTCGTGGGCTCAACCTGCATTGAGACTCCAGGCGAAACAACATATGAAGGGTCTATGGGACTCACCGAGGGAGTCTCCAATTGTGATAGGGTTGGTTGTTTTGCCTTGTCCATATCCAAAAATCTCATAGGGCCAGTGGAAACTAAGTTCACTCCCCTATTTTGCCTCTCAATTTGGATAATTCTATGAATCACCTCACATATCATGTGTTGTTGCTCCTCTAGATTAGTGGCACTAGATGTAGATCGTAGGACTTCTAACCAACCTACATGGTATGTGTAACCTGTGTATAGGTCAGTTAGAGTCTCTGTGTGTAGATCATATTTCCAATTTTCATTGAGAAATATCCCATCTAGACTTGGTGTGCCAAACGGTTCTCTTGAAGTGGACGCAATGTCACTTCTTATGGATTGGCTTCTAGGGACCTCTACTTTAGGAAGAGCATCGGAATGTGGTAGCTCAGTAGGGCCCTCATTAAACGAAGTGGGTAGAATATCCACATGGACACTCTTTGGGAGGGTAGGGTCTACATAAGATGTGAATGGCGAATCTACTACCCCTCCTTCCTCATTTACTTCGCTTGTCGCATGTTCAGAGCGTGTAGCTCTACTAAAGGTCTCTATTAAACGACTAAACATGCTAGATCCGGGTTGTGGGGCCCACACTGGCATGTTTTGGCTTGTCTCCTCAGGGTTCTTGGTAGGGTGTCCTTCCATGGCTTCTGAGTCAGAGGACGAGTCACTATCCACTATTCGTGGATCTTGGGTTGCACTCCCTTGGGTTCCAGCCGAAGGCCAAGATGCCAACGTGGAGGGATGGTGTGAGCCTGCGTAGACTGAAACGCTTTCTAGTGGCTCAGACTCCAGCACCCGACCAGAGCGTAGATGCATGTGACGTGGGTACCCTACGTGCGTTGGTAACTACCCTTGAAACTCACACAAGTGGTTTCTTAGGTGTTTCGCACCCCGTTTTTACTTGTTTTTGTGTTGTTTTTAACCCGTTTTTGACCCCCTTACTTACGGTCGAACTTGGACTAGGACGTATGATAGCTCGAAACGAGCGTATCGTTCAAAGGGTCCTAGTGTGCTTTACAGCACCGTGTTTGCCTATCTAGAGCTCCTGTAGTCCTCAAAACAGTCCGTTTCCCTTGGTGGGGGAAGGGGCAAAAGCCTATTTGCTTGTGGAGGAAAGGGTGAGGGCTTTATCCCACATACTCACTTTACTCCTTGGGGAGTGGGTTACATATAGGGCACAACTTCCCATAAGCTCTCACTTGAAAGAAAGCTATGGAGGCTCACTCTCCTATATATATATATCAAAAGACCGACACCGAGACCGAGGCCGGGGTCGGGGTCGTGGGTCAATTGGGGTTCTTTCTTTTCAAATTTTTTTTCTCCAATTAGAAAAGCTTTCCTCTCCACATGTTCGGTTCTTTCTTTGAAAATAAAATTTAATTTTTTCTTTTTTTTATTTTTTATTTTCTGTTTTTTTTTATTTTTTGTTTTTTTTTGTGAGATAAGTTTTCTATGGTTTCCTTAGGGTTCAGCCTTGGCCGCGGCGCAGTTCGCACACACAGCACAGATCTGGGGATTCAGAAATCCCTCTCACACGCAGAAACCAGATAACAGAACACACGCCCACAGGCGGAGCGAAAATATAACACAAGAAACAGAAATGCAACACAGAAACACCTTAACAACAAACACATAGTCGCTTTCCTACAGTGTAGATTAAACTTCACGCAGCAGCCGAGCTGCAAACTGGAGCTTGGTGCAGGGCAACTCCCCGGCAGCGGCGCCAAAAATGTGCGCTTTTGTCGCACAGGTCGTAGCTGGGGACTTGCCAGACACCGTATGCGAGCCACGAATGGCTGCAAGCATACAACCAGGGAAGGAAGCTCAAACAGAATGCCAAAGGGTGTGTCACTCACCGCTCAACCGCCGCCTTGAAGGATTCCCGCGTCGCAGCCGTGAAGGAGGAGCCGCCGTCGCCGCTCTACCGCCTCTCCGCCGCCGTGCCGCTACACAGTGCTCGATCGCTCTCTCACTCTCTCTCTCTCTCTCTCACACGCAGGAGAAGGAAACCAAAGAGATAAGGCAAGAGCACTCTTGTATTCACAACACATGAGAATGAGGATTTTAGGGTTACATTTGACTCTTATAGGTGACTTGGCCGTTCACACTTGGGCGCCCATACATGGCCGGCCGACCCTAACCCTTATCCTACTGATATCCAAGGTGCGCCTCTCATCGGCGATCACCCAATCCCTTCATCCTTAACATATGGTGCCGACAAGCCCGGCCCATGACTCAGAATATTTAAATTAATGATGTAAAACATAGTGCGTCCGCCATGGGTTAACAGTGTGTTTTAGGGTTCTTTCTGCCAGAGGTGACATAACATCCTCTGCAGTGTTGGCTGGCCCCTTAGTCCATCTTCTACCCATTCCTTTATGTCTGCCCATAGTGTTGGTGACATAGCAGTTGTCCCAATGGCATTTGCACAACCGTGGATAGTACAGCCGCCGCCAGGATTCCTATGTCTGGGTTTTCTGGCAACAATTGAGGGTTCCTTCCATGTGTGTGTCTCATATTCATCCCTAGGGAAGGAATGGATGGTCTCATCCTACGCATCTTCCTCAAACATTCTTGACATTGTGTTCCCTTAAGATCCCTCTTCCGTCTCTTCTGTAATTGGAGTAGGTACGTCCAATTCTCTTTCCCTTGTGGGCTCGTTTCTTGGATACATTGTTTCCCTGGCCCAGTTAGCCCTTAGCTTTGGCTTTATGAAGTTGTTGACATTCCTCTACTAATGCCCTGGCATCTTCGAGCTTCCTTATCTCCTCCGGTATTTGGGTATTCCCCGACTCTTTTAGGGGTTGATGGTCTTTCCCCTTACACCTCTAGTCAGGCTCTTTTTGGTTGACTGCTTGATCCCCTTCTTCTCTCGATTGGGTGGATCCGGTGTCAATCATATCTTCTTCGGATCCATCTTGGATTGTGACCCTGGTGTCACCCCCCTTACCCACTTTTTTCACTCTTCTTCTCCGACTAGTTCTGGAAGTGGTCGCATTTGGTCGGTTCTTCCCCTTGTCCCCCAATTGGGCCTAGGCTCGTGTTAGGACATTGAGTGGCATGATATTTCTAGGCTGCACACTAATGGTCCGGATGGTGGCCTGGTTAGAAGTGGAAGTCAAACCACTTGCGCGGTATGGACAATCCTTAATCAAATGATCAATGCCACATTTAGTACATGTAAGTACTAGCATGTCATTGGACAGAGCAGTCAATTGTTGGGGTTAGTGCATATGAACCACATTCTTGTTTGGGCAGAGCAGTCAATTGTTGGGGTTGGTGCATATGAACCACATTCTTGTTTGGACACTCAGCAATTCGATGCGGCCCACCACACAGCCAAAACACTGTAGCGGTCCTCTCCTCATGTTTGAGTTTATGTCGTTTCCCTTCCACTGTACCATGGTTTAAAACACAGGTACTAGCGTGTTATTCTATAGGACATAGAATTCTGGTGCGATCTCCACAGCTTTCTCATAGTACTCTCTACTAAGTTCTACTTCATGCACCACATCAATATCTTCTGATGGCTCTTCAATACATACTTGGTTGATTTTAGCCTATGGTGGTTGTGGTGGTAGAACAGGTGGTGGTAGAGGTGAAGTGTCCTGCACCAGAAACATCCCCCTAGGTAAATAGGAAGAGTTGGGCTGTTCTGCAGTAGCTGCTGCAGTGATTTGCACAGGTGGTGCTGGTTGGTAAGGCCAATGGAGCTCTAGGTGCCGACAACTATGCAACTGTTTGGAACCTTGGATATCTACACATTGAAGTGTCATGATTTCCTAATTTTACACAGTGAGCACAATAGAGTTGCTCTTAACTGTGGACAGTTGGTAGTGTGATTCAATCTGCACATAGAGCACCACACCAATTCCCTCCGGGGGTAAAGATGGGTATGCCCATGCCCAGATGTTTCTCTTCCCTTCTTTACCTTCAATTTCTCCAGTATTGCATTATTGAGCTCATCCACTATCATGTTTCCGACTTGCTTGCTCCAAGTTCCAATCTCTTGGTGACTTGAAACACGCGAAGTCGTTGTTGCATCTTCCTGTTGTGGCAATTTCAGCATATTATCTTAATATTCAATTGCCAGTTTGCAACATGCATCTAGAGTGGCTGGTCAAGCTAATACCAGATAATCATGCATCTTGTGGTCTCTAACTCCTCTCTGGAAGCAAGAAAATAACTGATGTCAGTTAACCTTACTCATAGTTTACACCTTGAATTTAAGTGCTTTAGTCGAGACACATAGTCTCTCATCGACTCCATTTCCTTTTGTTTGATATTGTGCAGTTGTGCCATAGAACTCCATCTGTCGCTACTTCTAGCAAAGCTAGGCACACACATTCTTGAATCGTGTGTGAAGTTAGCCTTGTCATGAGGTTTAAGGGTTCGGATGCGCCTTCCCTTCTAGGGTCAGTGAGAAAGCATGAATCATTGTTACATCACTAACTGGCCCGTAGGTTTTGCATGTGGATTCAAAAATCTCTACATATGTTGAATAGAATCCCCATCCCTAGAGAATTTTTGAATGAGCTTGGAAATGATGTGTGGCTTCATTTGAGAGGGTTGGGATTCTAGAGTAGTGTGATGTGTGGCTTCATTTTGGAGGGTCGGGATTCTAGAGCAGTGCCTAGTTCCCTGACCATTCCTTTGCCCATTTCTGTGGCCATATTCAACAGATCCGTTCTTATGGCTACATTAAGATCGATGGTTGGATCCACCCTTGGTCTTTGAGGAATTGCTCCCCCCCTTCCTAGACCTCATCCTCTTCCTATGTTGGCTCTTCTAGGCATCTCTGATCAATGGGATCGTCCTACCACTTCACTTTGGAATGGCTCATCATTGGCCGCCTCTGTACGTCTTTATAGAATTAAGAGTTCCATGTCTTGTAGGAACGTAGGATGATTGATCATTTGCTCAATGTCCTTTTTGGTGTACAGGCGGTCTTCCACTTTGCCCGTCGCTCTTGGTAGGTTATCCTCTTCTTCTAGGGTTACAAACCCTTCCTCCGCTCTGGGATCTTCATTAATGGGTTCTAAGTTTGGAATTTCTCCCTCACTTCTTCCCATGACTATTTTCGGCTCTTTACCCCATGATTGGAGTAAGCTTACACTTATCTCCTTTTGTTCGGTTCTTGCCCTTCGAGTATCGAGATCTTGTTTTCTTAAGCTCAACTCTCGTAGTTGCCATTATACCTCGATCCTTTTCAGATCTAGCTCTACTTCCTCTAAGGTAGGGAAGAATACTCTTGGCCGCACTTTCCATGTCTTTTCTCATTCGGGGGTGCCAGTGTTTGACAGCCTCGAATTTGACATTTGGATAGACACTTCCTACCTTGGACCAAGTCTAGGGCTGGTTGATGGACTCATGCTTGGGCGATATCAATGATACTGCTGGATCTAGTTGGGGAGGGTGGTTTCTCCTCTTCCCTAAACCCAGAGTATCGCAACCCTTCTTCTATGGATTCTTCACTACTAGTTTCAACGGTGGTTAGATTCCTTAAGACACTCAATTGAGTGCTTTTACTGAGTGGCCTGAACCCACTCTTTTTTTATAGGAAGATCCTAGGTGATTTGATGCACTATTGTCAGGAGTAAGGTCATCTCCGATGAGCTTTCTAGACCTCAAGTGCATGTATGTATGATTTGATAAGCTACTTTGCTGTCCCAATTAAAATTTGGTCAGATTCTGTCAACTTGTTTCTGAGGCCGTGAGATTGCAAAGAACAGTTCATGGCATGAAGTGTCAGAAAACAGTTCACATTGTGAATAATTTTCTACACTTTTACGTGTTTAAAATTTTTGCTTTTGGACTTAGAATTCCACGTTACCTTGTTATGATTTTCAATTTTCTCAAGACTTCCTTAGCCTTAATCTGACTATACCAAGTTTGTGAGTTTGATTTAATTAAGGCATGAAATTTCTTATGACTTCCTTAGCCTTAATCTGACTATACCAAGTTCGTGAGTTTGATTTAATTAAGGTGTGAAATTATAGAAAAAGTTCATGCCGTGAAAAGATAAGGTTTCATGTCGTGTAAAGCAATTGGTTCACGTCGTGAACTAAAAATGGTTCACGCCGTGAAGGGTTCTGAAATGGTTCACGTCATGAACTAAAAATGCTTCACACCGTGAAGTGCTCTGAAATAGTTCACATCGTGAACGATTTTCTACATGTTCACAATTCTTAATTTTATCAGACCTCGTGGTGTCAGAGGTGTCCAGATAAGGCTACCTATTTTTGGTAAGGTAATCCCGTGAATTGCGACGTTAATAGTGGCGTTGATGCCAGGAGCGGTTCACGGCGTGAAGTTGTAGAAAACGGTTCATGTCGTGAATAATTTTCCTGCAGTTTCACATAGGAACTTCCCGCAGCATCGACGACTAAGGTGATTTTGGGTGCAAAATACTTATCCAATTGTTTCCAAAATGATTGTGCTACACCTAAGGAGTGTAATACAAGTTCAAGGCACAGTCAATGGCTCCTTAGTTTTTTTAATTTTTTGTGAATTTTTTAAAAGAAGAAAAAATAGAACACCAACTTGCTCGTTCACGTTGATGACTCTCATGATGCAAACATCAAAATTAACTAAAAAAACAGTGAAGCTCTCTTCCAAGACCACTCCACCACACAAATACACAACAAACACAACCAATTTCTCATGATTTTTCACTTCCACACAAATCTTATACATTCATTTCCTACACAATGCACTACTAGAATGCAAAGGCAATCATGAATCTTATGCAATGGGAGAGCTGAAACACCAAGACAAGGGAACAAACAAAGGTGTTTCCCCGACAACGACGCCAAAAATGTTATGGGCTACCACACCTCCAAGAGAGAACTCAATGCATTCACCTAAAGGAAGAGCAATAGAACACAACTGTCATAGGGCACTTACCAATGCTTCGAGCTTGAGTCCCTTGAGGCGTCCAAGCTCACTTGTTAAGCTCCAAATCTCCAAGCTCCACCTCCAGCTGTCATCGTAGAGTTGCTCGTATCATCGCCGCATAAGGCAATCACTCTCTCTCACTCTCCCACACAAGCATGAAACATACAAGCATAGAAGAGGCACAAGTGCTAGAATGCTCTCTCTCAAGACACAAAGAAGAGCTCTCAATAGCACAAAGGGGGATTGTATCTATTTATTATGAGAAACTGCCTTATATACGTTTAGCCCTTATTCACACTTGGGCACCCAAAACTTACTTAACTAAGGCCTTGGGTGGCCAATATCTCATGATGTACAACTTTTATAGTGCCTTTACATGACACTTATTAATGTCCTCAATTGGAAAAGCATACTTGTTAAATGGGATTAACAACATGCTCGTGTTGCACCGAGGTCCACTGTGGGAGTGTCCTAGATATACCACCGTGGGAGTGTCCTAGATATACCAAAAGAGAGGGAGGAGGCTCTAATATCAATCCACATTCTCTCTAGCTCTAAGGGTCTCCAAGATGCTCACATACTTGTGCTAGGCTAGGTCCACTATGGGGGGGGCTCCCTTCTCTGTTAACTCACCAAAGCGTGAGTTTCAGAGCAAGAACTAGATGAGAATATATAATCACCTCCTTGATCCACTAATACTACATAAACTCGATGGTGCCCTTATGCATTTAACCTTGCACATAGTAGTGACCTCCAAACTGTCATGCTGTGGGAATCAATTGAGAATCCACAATCATCAGTCACATCACATCAAGGGTGCACTTGGACATAGTGCGCCACAAAATGTAGTAGTCCACCTCCTCCTCATTGCCCTCTTTGGCAATGATGGCAAAATATCACTCACTTTCAATATATATGTCAAACAATCATGATCTTCCCCTTTACGTAGTGTGGGAGGATCAAGAGCAGGGTGTAATGCTCTTCGCTCTAGCCTTAACACCTTCTCGAACCAAGGAGAAAACCACTCTTGTATCTCGCATAGTGCGTGTTGAAATGAGTGATCCTAGAGTGCCATGTCACCTAGCCAAAGTTATCCCACATGAGCTATCAAAGCTTTGTTGTACCTTCCTCATATAAACGGGGTCATTTTTAATCAATGAAATCAAGCAAGCTCTCAAGCCTCTTTATGAGTACAAGTCTTAATCTTGTAACCTAATTGTGCTTGATTCTAAATCTTAATTTTTTGTTCATTCATCATGATTGTTCTTAGGTATCACCCACCCTAGCTTAACTTAGCACTAATCACATGTAATTAGTATAGTTTTAGTTCACTTTCACCATCATCATCTCCATGGGATCTTGGATCCTCAAGTTCTTACATGGTATTAGAGTTTGGTTAGCTCTCCACCATGGCTGGTGTTTTAGCTTAGCTTTTCATCACTCTCTGAATTATTTAATCTCTATTAATGATAATCTTTAAAAATTAGCTCAAATTATGATATCGTCATCTTCTAGTTATGGCTGAGCTTGCAAAGCCCATTGCTCACTACTTACACCACCATTTTCCTTCAAACTTCAAGATCAACTTCCTCTACTCTAGGAACATAACTCCACTAGAGGGTTTCACCCAATTTGAAGAAAATCAGCAAAGTTCGCACTTCGGGTCTTGGTTTCTCAAGATTGGGCTTATAGGCTTCCCTTCTACAGTCTAATGACCCTCTAATACTAATGGGTAATTTCAACATAGTGGAGTCACCAATGGATAGGTATAAAAATCTAGGCCGAGTTGTTAGAGGCATAGAAAAGAAACAAAGCTCTTCACTCACTTCAAGACATGGCCTTCAACCTAGAGTTTACATGGGGAAACGGGAGAATGGGGAGACTCATAAGGAAAGCACGGCTAGACAAGTGTTACATATCTTGAGCCCTTATTAATGATTTCCTAAACTTCAAGGTTAAGGTGATAAGATCTATAGTCCTCTTTAATCACTTCCCTATCTTATGCTTGCTTGAAAAAACCAACCAAAAAGTTAGAGCGGGGTGGTTCCACACTGATCTTCTGCAACTCTTCTGTCTTCCTATAATTAAGGAAGATATGAAGGATAGCTTCCATGTGGGTATCTCCCTAGCTAGATCTTTGGTGTTAACTAAAGGCACTCACAAGCTATTGAAAGATATTAAAAGAGAAGTTCACTGTTGGGAAAATAAGAACCATCATATGCTGAGGTGTGGGAGCCAGAGAAATTGGTTGATGAGGGGAACTAGAATCTCTTAGAAGACCTAGTAAGGAAAAAGGAAGAGATTAGTAGTACCAACATAAGAAGTTCTTCTTGAGGAAGTTATGGGTAGGTAAGGTTGGTCCTCCCTCTCAAGAAATGTTCAAAAGGAAAAAGGAAGATTTAAAAAAGAGAGGAAGAGATTAGCTGTACCAACATGAGAAGTTCTTCTTGAGTAAGTTATGGGTAGGTAAGGTTGGTCCTCCCTCTCAAGAAATGTTCAAAAGGAAAAAGGAAGATCTAAAAAAGAGAGGAAGAGATTAGCTGTACCAACATGAGAAGTTCTTCTTGAGGAAGTTATGGGTAGGTAAGGTTGATCCTCCCTCTCAAGAAATGTTCAAGCTATTAAACAAAAAGGCTAAAAGAGATAACATCCCTTGCCTTCTTGAAAAAATAAGTAAGAAGATAGCCCCCATAGAAAAAAACTTGGATACATTCCAGGAGCATTTCTCAAGCATATTAGCACCCCCTCAACTCACTGAAGAGAGAGAGAGGAAGCTTCTAAACTGATCTTAGAGTAAAGGCAACAACGATGTGTGTACGGTAAAGAGAATGCAAGGGAGAGGTAGAGCTTAAATTCCTTGGAAAGCACGTGCCCACGCACAAGAGAGAGCAAGACATAAGACAGATGGATGGCTGAATTTTCTTCTATCTTATCTTCTCTACAACCATACAACTAGAAAGATAAGAGTACATACTATAGGGGAAAGTAATCTCCTACAATAACATACAATGGTCGGTCCATAGTGTGAACTCCACTTTATGAGCTGCTGCTATAACTAAGCCATAACTCTAGTACTCCAAAGTGGCTGTCACATAGCTTGTCATCCACCACTGGCAGTATATCAACCATAATCTCACCAACCATGCCAACTATCACCTAAGCAAGTCATCAATGTCTACAGCACTAGTTAAGCTTGATATCTCAACACTCTCCCTCGAGCTCAACTCCACACACTACACTCCAAGAGTAAATTCAAAACTATTGTAATGGTTGTTTCATCCTCAGTTGTCCAAATGGAATATTCCAAGAATCCTAAAGGGCCCTAAAAGGCCACAAAATGAGCTCAAATTTTTCCTAATGGCTGCATCATGTATACTTCTCCTTGGCAAATCACCATGCAAGAAGGCATTCTTTACATCTATCTGATGTAAGGACCAACCCTTCGCTAGAGCCGTCGCAATGACAACACTTACATTTGCCATTCTCGCAACCAGGCTGAATGTCTCCTCATAGTCAATGCCATAGGTTTGTGCATAACCCTTGGCAACCAATCTTGCCTTATGCTTGCTCATTGAACCATCTGCATTATGCTTGACCTTATACACCCACTTACATCCAACTGTCTTCTTTTCCTTAGGCAAAGGCACTAACTCCAATGTTGCATTTGCATCCAATACTACCATCTTCTCATTCATGGCATCTTTCCATTTTTTATTTCCAAGTGCCTACTCAAAACAAGTGGGCTCCAACTCCTGTATTTCTTTAAACATGTAAACATAATGATGGGATGTATATCCACCATATCTCAACTGAGTACCTAACCCTCGTAGACCTATGTACACCTGGATTACTCCTAGGTGTCCTCAAAATATCTCTGATTCTCCTTACACCAGGAGTACCCATAGACAAATTCCAAACTCCTCATCAAGGCTTTGCTCAGAGCCACTAGAGTTACCATCCACATATAAGTAATCTGCTGAAAGAAGGTTGATCTACCTTTTCCTTCTATTTGCGTGATACATGTGTATCTACATCTGCCCTCAACTTGCCTGACCATGGACTACTAACACTAGATCCAGTGTTAGAGGACTCTTCAGGTCCACTAAGCACCTGTGATTGCTGCTTTACATGTGGTGCAGCATTAGTACTTCTTACATCTACATCTCCTATTGCCCTCATTGGCGTATACCAGCTACTCATCTCATCACTTACTCGCATCTCACAAGTGGTAGGGTTATAACATTTATAACCTTTTTGCTCCAAAGCATAACCAATGAAGATGCATTTCTTTGCCTTTGGATCCAAATTTGTTCTCACTTCCTCAAGAACATGCACATATGCAATACACACAAACACTTTTAAAAGTGACACATCCAGTTTTATTCCTATAAACTTCTATTCAAGAATTATACATGAACAGTGGGAGTCCTGTTTATAATGTACACAGTAGTTGCTACTTCTTATGCCTAAAAATAATGTGGCTTATTCTTTTTAGACATTAAGGCATGTGCCACTTCTGCAATGGGCCTATTTTTTCTTTCTATAGCACCATTATGTTGCAAAGTGTACTGCATGTAAACCGTCTCTTGATTCCTTGCTTTCTCAAGAAATCGCTGAATTCATTGGAGAAATACTCTCCCCCACCATCTAGCCTTAGGCATTTTATTTATATGTCTTTTTCCTTCTCAACCAAGACTTTAAATCTCTAAAAGTTAGCAAACACCTCACTTTTCTCCTTCATGATCTAAGGGCCTTGCATTGACATGCTTTTCATTTAAGAAAGCATGTTTAGCGTGCTTACCAAGCTAGCATGCTTCACATATTTTATTCATACCTTTGTTTCTCGCTGAAGCTTGAATTTTCCCCATACAAAGTGTTTAACTGAAGACACGACAATTTTTCCATGTTTTGTATGTGTTGACATTCATCTTTGGACTTCCATCTCACCACAGTTTCTATCTTTCCATCAACCATCTTTTTTTCATGCACCTTCCCTACGTGCTTCTCTATGGTATCTAGCTTTAGTTGTAGCTTGACTTCATGGCCCAACTTCCAGCTACGTGGGATGCAAGTAGCAAATCTTGGTGGCTCCTCATTCTTGGACCTTAAAGGCTAGATAAAAGGAAATTTTGCCACCCAATCAGCTTGAAACACCCTACCAATGTCCCACTGGCCTCTCTTCCTCTTATTGTCTTTTGAGGTAGAACCTTGAGTGTTTTCCACCAGTGTATCCATATGGAAATACTTCGGAGTGTTACCTGCAAAGATGATTATAAGCCACCTTCAATTTGCATACCATTTTCCTAGCTGGGAAGTTGACAATGTTGAAACAAGGGCCATAGCTGGTTAAGAGGGTTGTGTTCCTTGCTTAAATGAAGAACTTCGCTCATGAGCAACAGAGATAGAATCCTCTACTGAAAAAAAGTCGAAGAGGGATTTCGTGCATTTCATTGAAGAAATTCTCTTCCCCTTAGGTAGCATTGTAATCTAGAAAAGTTAGGAGATAAACAGCCTTGCTTGAAAAAAGAATGATAATGTCAACCATGATGTAGAAAGCACATCTCTAACAATATTGTTTGTTCGATGTTCAAATAGGAGACAATAACAATAACATTTAACATCTGAATGAACACAATTTAATGCACAACTATGATTATGTGTTACAGGATCAATGTGAATGCAAGTGCTTCAAGAAATCAAAAGTACATAAAATGAGAGAAAAATGGAATATACACTATATGGTTCACTAGATGCTTGCAACTCGGGATGCACTTATGGCTATTTTTGTTCGTAGTAAGCTGGGAGGAGAGAGGATAACGATTTTATTTGAGTTAGGTCTAGAATAGATTTGATCAATCAAAGCTTATGGGCTTATGGCTATTTGTGTTCTTGGTAAGTAGGGAGGAGAGATTTTCTTTGATTTAGGTTCAAAGATAGATTTGATAAGTCAAATTTTCCTGGAAAAGTGTAACCCCCTATGCAACCAAAGCCCTAAATGTAGAAAACACCATGAGAAACCATGAACACACTGAATCCCCCCTTGAGCCATCTAGAAGCTCTAGAAGTTCGCCCACACTATATCCAACCCCGAGATTTCCTGAGAGATGGTGAGAATCAATAAAAGGCTAGAACCAGGACCAGTTATTAGACAATTTTTTGGCCAGAATGAAAAGTAGTCATCGGGCTGTAGCTCAGTTGTTAAGGTGTTTCGTTGTCAAAACCCAGGTTATGGGTTCGAACCCTGCTGGCTACCCCGATTGATGCCTTACCCTTGTGTACCGATTGAAGCTTGCCCCTGCTTTGTGGGATAAGGGGGTCCCATGGGTACTAAGCCCGCTTCCTAACGCCCAACTTTTGAAAAAAAAAAAAGTAGTCATAACTTTCTTGTTAGACGGGGTCTAGATTATAGGTTTAGGACGTGCCTTTGGCAAAAAAAAAAAAAAAGTGTCATATAAAGTAGTTTATTAATTTAAGTATTGGTGTAATTTGGGTGCACTTGCTTGACGAGCTTCTCTTTCGGCATGTAGTCTCTTTGAATGCACAAATCGCAGGATATGCCCAACAAGGGCATGGTGAGGGTTTCGAACTCATGCAATGCGAATACCTCTCACCCAACACAGTCACTTTTCCCTGCATCTTGAAAGCCTATGGCCCAAAGCCTGGAACATATGCAAAAAGGAGCTCTCCTTCATTGGCAACCTAAGGAGATTTGGGGGAATTCTCCACCTGGACTCAGTCTCGTCCTCCTTAGTCCCAAATAAATGTATTAGAGAAGTATATATCCATGCCCCCAAGCTTTTTCAAAAAAGGTATTCGATGCTGGGGTGACTTATCGTGCATGGATAAGCAAAGATGGTTACAACCAAGTTAAATTCTGAATGGACAAAAGGGATGAGAAGCTGAGTTCAAAGTCTGATTGAGCTTTGGGACCTCGACATCGCCTCGATGTTACAGGGCCAAGGACCTTTTCTAATTAAAGCCTTTTCGTGTGGAAAACCTAGTGCAACTCATCTCTCATTTGCCCTACCAAGGCCCTACTTTGGATTGCAATCTGAATGATAGATGGCACATATTGTGGGTTTGTAGATAATGGGACTACTCTTAGGAGTGCTAGCTTGGGTGTTCCACAGCAATGTGGAACATCATTAGAGTTGAATACATATGGATTGTGTGGCTAGGCACAAATGCATGGATTTTTAACAAATAAAAAATTAACATATTCCAGTGTCTAAGCAGAGACTTGTCTATGCAAGTAAGTAGGCTTCAAGATCTGCAAAGCTCAATACACTATGCATGACGCGGATGAAATGATTGAATTGGGGAGAGCCAGGGCTGAGTTTCAAAATCAGATCAGAACCAGCAAGACCGCCTTGAGAAGGATTTATCTAGAATGGAGGTTTGTTGGTTGTGCCCAACTCAAGTTGTTTTCATGCACAAGTTTTTACTTTTTTGGTCAAAAAGCATGATGTGATGGTTTGAACTTTCCTTCGGTTCTATATTTTAATGTAATCGCCCTTTTGCTAAAAAGGAGGAGGAAAGAAAGCTCAAAATAGGCAATAACCCACTAGCATTTCTTCGGTGACAAGGAGCACATTCCCATACGTCAAAAAAGAAGGTTGTGTGATAACTCATGACCATGGTGCCATCCTCAAGGTCTCGGTAGGGCAAAGGCCATCTACCCACCATTGACTGCTGCCCGCACATGCTCTCTCTCTCTCTCTCTCTCTCTCTCTCTCTCTCACGCACACACACACGACATTATGACATCATAGCAAAGCCGGCTTGTCTGGTTTAATGACCGATTTTATCAGTCCCCCAGCCACACATTAGAGAGAGAGAGAGAGAGAGAGAGAGATGAGAGAGAGAGAGACGAAGTATATAGTGCAAATATTTTTGCCTATGGCACATTATGAACAATCCTGTAAGTCTAAATAATCTTCTAAAACAATTTCAGATCCACGAGGCTCGTGTTACATGTATCTCAACTGACTCTCAGGTTTTTGTTCTCTAAACATGTACTATATGGCTTTTCCTGCACTAAGAGAACTTTCATGTCACTAACAGGTACTATAGGGCTTTCTTTGCAGAATTATAACTTTTATTTCACTAATAGGTACTTCCCTTCTCTATGTACTTCCAGCCTGTGCTCCATTTTCAAGTACTATATTGCCCTGATTTTGAGGCTTCATTTCCAGTGCCCTGCCTTCCTCACTTGAATTGTCTTTCGTGTCAACTGCAGTGTCATAGGAGGCGTGCAATCCAAAAAGGAAGTAGTACACAAGTATCAACAGTGTCCACACACCAAACCTTGCAAAGGATAACTTGTCAATTGACCCCAACAAGAAAATATTCATTGCAATGGAAAGGGATGGAATCCATGGCACAAAAGGAGTGCCCCATATTTGTGGCTGTCGAGCTTTGGGGACAAATATAGCCAGACCCAGAGTTGCCAAAAACCAGATGGGTAAGGTGATCACATAACCTATCCATCCATCACTCACAGCCCAGTAGTATGCAGTAGCTCCTGCAGAGAGAAGGATTATGATGATGCAGAACTGAAACTGCCGGAGTTCTCTGACAGTGGTCTGTCCTGATACATAATAGCGCCTCACAAGGAGCGCTACAGACACCAACATGAAGATGAAGAGTGTACTGATAGAAAGCAGATTGGCTAGAACATCAAGGCTGCTGAAGAAAGCAACAACAGCACTGGCAGAAAACATAACTGCTGTAGCTCGTATAGGAGTCCCTGTTCTCTCATTCACTTGAGCAAACCATGGGGGGATCATATGGGTCCGAGCAATGTGTGTTAGATATCGAGCTTGACCCACCGCACTCACTAGTAAAACTGTAGTCATGCCTTTCAGAGCACCCAGGGCTACCACAAACCGAGCCCAATTCCACCCTGCTCGTGCTGCAAAGGCTAGAGAGAAAGGAGCATTGGGATCAATATCAGTGTATTTCTGCATCATTGATAATGTCAAAGCCATGAGACAATACAGGACTGTGGTGATTATCATTGAGCCCAGCAGTCCGATGGGAATGTCTCTTCCGGGGTCTTTTGTTTCTTCAGCCATAGTTGCCACAGCATCAAACCCAAGGTATGCAAAGAAAAGCACTGATGCTGCCTTGAAGATACCTCGCACCCCAAATGGTAGGAAAGGCTTCAAGTTTGAAGGCTGGGCTTGAACTAGCCCAGCAATTATGACAAACAAAATAATGCCCATGTTTGCAATCGATGCTACTGAGTTCAGCAGAGAGGTAGCACGTGTGCTCCAAGTTGCAACAAGGCCTGTGATGATCAGAGCTACCACGGCAATAGGGTCAAGAAGGTTGAAATTGGCTGCCAAATTTGTCTTTATGCGAAAATCATCTGAGGCGTGGTTGCATAGAGTAGCAAAGTAGGAGCTCCAAGATCTTGCTACAGCAGCTCCACCTATCACATATTCTAGTATGATGTTTCCAGCAGCAATAAATGCAATAAAATCCCCCAGTTCAACACGCAGATACGCAAATGAACCTCCTGTTAAGATGAAAGTAAAGAGTTGGATCCACATGTAGCATAGTAAAAAAACATTAAAACCTACAATCTTTGGTAAAATTTAAGCACCAATTCAAGGAAGAAAAGGAAAAAGACAGACATTTACGGGTGCTGCATATATACACCAAGCAATATAGGCACCAATTCAAGGACGAAAAGACAAAAGACAAGAGTGAAGGGATACACAGTTACAAGGCATTCATAAACGTAAAAGATTGGGGCAACAAGATTACATCAACTAGCAACATGGCACAATTTGGTAACGTGTGCATGGCAAAACTAAAAAACCTTCTGCTGTTCAACATCTCAAACATGCAAATGAGCATCAAAGGCAATGCACACAGGTTGTGAATCCTATTTATTTTCTAATTGAAGAATTTCCTAGGAAGGCTTTGTCTGTGCAAACCTGATGGAAAACCATGTAGGAAAAATTGGGACTTCCCGTGTTAATGTGGGAAAAAATAGGCACTAAAATGGCAAATTTGGTCTTTGCTCATGTCCATCCCACATGTTTTTTCATCAGGTTTGCAGACCTAAACTTCGCTCCCACCATTAAAATTCCCTCATTCAAAGGTAAAATAAATCATAGTTATAGGAAACGGCCGAAAATGCTGGGCTACCTGTCACATGCATTAGCCCTCTAATGCATGTGCCATGACTACTGAGGCTTACAGGGCAGACTAGGTGAGTGTTAGCTGCTTGTGAGCCATAGGAACAAGGCCCTTGATTGTACAAACATGTAGAGATGCAATAGGATAGCAGTCATTAAGAGCTCACTTGTCACTTGTGATGGGAGTTTTAACTGTCTAGCTACCTGTCACATGCATTAGCACTCGAATGCATGTGCCATGACTACAGAGGCTTACAGGGCAGACTAGGTGAATGTTAGCTACTTGAAAGCCATAGGGACAAGGCCCTTGAGTGCACAGACAGGCAGAGATGCACTAGGGTAGCAGTATAAGAGCCTACTTGTCACTTGTGATGGGAGTTTTCATTGCCTGGAGGCAAAGGCCTGTAAGAATGTACCAAAAGAGCACGGAATGGACAGCAAAGTTGGAGCCAGAGAAATCATCAGCAGTTTGGGCATTTCTTGTGCTTCGGGGTAGATCATTCATGGTGCAGATTATAAGAACACATCCATCCATCTAATTATCTGATTCTTCTTGCCATTTATATAATGTGTATTTGTAGAACATACACACAGACACACACACACACACATATAAATGTGTACGTACATATGCTCTCTCTCTCTCCCTCTCTCTCTCGACTAGCTTGTGAAAGAAAGCTTACCAGCAACAGGGATTTCTATGGCGAACTCAGTGTAGCAGAAAACAGACAGCATGGCGGAGATGCCTGCAGCAACATAGGAGAGGATGACCGCAGGGCCTACATCTTCATGTGCTTCTTGACCGGTGAGGACGAAGATTCCGGCTCCAATAATGGCGCCGATTCCGAACCACATGAGGTCCCACCAGTTGAGCGTCTTCTTCATGGCATGCTGGCTACGGTGGGTCATGCCGTGCGTCTCCATGAAGTCGGAGGACCTAGCGCACAGCCGGTCCCGGAAGCGGCTGGGCGTGGCGGCGATGGCGCCACGGTATGCTCCCCAGCTCTGGAAGGACGCCTCCGGCAGAAAGTCCTCCTTACGGGGAAGGAAACGCGGCCGTCTACGGGACTCCGTGACCATAGCCATGGGGAAATTCTGCAACAGAGAGAGAGAGAGAGAGAGAGAGAGAGAGAGAGAGAGAGAGCACACTGCTGCTGGGCTGCTCGGAGAACGGCTGAGCGGTAAACGCGTCGGCCCGTGCAGATGAATGCAGCGATCAGCCAAGAAGGAGGAGGAGGTCTCGGCGTGAGCTGTGCAGAAGCTAGGGTTAGGGTTCGGAAAAGGTAGAGTTAGGGATTCGACGCGGTTCCAGTACAGAGGCTGCAATGCAGCTCGAGGACGACCACCGTCTTGGCCACCTATTTATACTATTTCTGAAGTTTGAAGTCAAAATGGTATCTACTTCCAAGTCCCTTCAAAATACTTTCGAAAAGTCAAAAGTCTTCCCACTTCCTTCCGACCCTTTTCATACCCCTTGATGTTGCCCAATGTCACGTCCCCAAGCTTCAGGAAAAGCTAAGGTTTAGCTTAGGCTAGACTTTGCTCAATTTTCAAAAAAAAAACCCTTCTTTATTGGAAGGAATATACCACCTCAAAATTCTAAAGTTTCAGTTATAACTACATTACAATCAAAAGAAAATGCATGTTCTAAATTCCAATTCCCTCTTCAATTTGTGGTAAAAAAGGATTGATGCAAGGCTCCATAAAAATAGGTTCCCAAACACCATACAGCAATTTAAAAACCCATCCTATTGACAACAAACTTGCAAAAAAAACCAAAAAAAAACTCACAGAAAGGATTTTGAAAAAACTAGCAATACCACTTCACAAAGAAATGCAAGATTGAATGAGCCCTTCAAATGAAATCATGGTGTCACTCGCCAAATTCTAGGGTTGTTTCTCAACACATCATAATACCTATGGCTACACAATTTTATTGAAAATTGGCACAAGTTCTAGCTAAATTAGCTACCTTGAATTTTGTGGTTATTTTCCCAATTATAATGGGTAATAACGAAAATATGGCACGTCCATTGCATATAATTTCCAAGGTTTCTATGAACATTCTCTTTTTTACTTTAAAAAAAGCATATTGAAAACATACATTTAAAAAAACTATTAAAAAATAAATACATTATAATTAATTTCAACAAGACAAGTTTCAGTATGGTATTTATTATATACTTACACTTAATGAAGTCCTTGCATGCCCTTCTACTCCAAAAAACATAGTTGGAGGAGAGAAAGTACCCCACAAAGTTCATGAATATTGATTACTCTTGTCAACAATCCTTTTTGCCCATGTAATGTTGAAATTCACTAACTCATTATTTAAACTAAAAAAACCTACGTGGGATCTTCTAAATCAAGACCATCATGATCTAATCAAGAATCAAAACACGATTTTTCATCTCATTATCAAGTATAAAATAGGTATCTTGTAACCTTTTAGTGAGATGTCCATCAAGTGTAACTCTATAGATAACTATACATTACTCCTTCAAAACATGTGAAATGTGTGCTGAACAAATAGGGAATGTCGAGGGACTCTCTTTTATCTACAAGATGTTTTCACTCTTAATTAAGACACAAATGAACCTTATGAAACACAAAACTAATAATAAAGTTTTTCACAAGGTGGTTGTACTTTAAAAGGCCAAACTTATTATGTTGATGCAACATAAATTTGGTGGTGTGCTTTGATCAATGAAACAAGTAGAGTTAAGCTCTACTTGTCTAGTAGTTAAGCTTCAAAAAGAAAACATAATGAGGCTTC
Organism: Cibotium barometz; assembly: GCF_041138505.1. Classification (NCBI taxonomy): domain Eukaryota; kingdom Viridiplantae; phylum Streptophyta; class Polypodiopsida; order Cyatheales; family Cibotiaceae; genus Cibotium; species Cibotium barometz. The sequence continues at coordinate 30,656,156 of NC_141094.1, read as the reverse complement.
CTTTTGAAACCATTGAATGCTTATGTATAGGGTTTGAAAAGAATAAAGATGGACATGTTGAGAAACATGTTTGTGAAAAAAGGAAACCCCATTAAGGTGAACATCATGAAATGGATAGCTTCTTGTTTAATGATATTGTGTGATGACCAACAAGAGAATAGACTATCCATTAGGTTTTTTTCCCATATTTTTTCATACACAAAATAAAGGCATGCTTTATGCATGCCTTTATTTCATACACAAAATTCAAACATATACCCAAACTCCTTTTTCCATAGTTGAATAAAGTAGTTTCCTCCTAGTTCTACATTCATGTGTTTAAGAATTATAAAAGTATGTCTACATATTATAAACATTTAATAATGTTAAGGGTAGCAAACATTACACCTATACTATTTTAAATTAAAAAGGAGGCTTTAAAAATAGTCAAAAAAAAGTAAAGAATCTCCTAGATATGACGTTTGTGTGTCACACCAAGGTGCTCAATATTCAACACTCAAGACAATTAGTTCCCATTTATTCTCAACAAACACAAGTCACAAAGCGATTAAGAGAAACACTTTGCGCTCCATGCTAATAAAAGCATTCTTCTTTTTTAAACAATCATTTCATTTCACAAATAAATCCAAATAATGTGTTAGCCTCTACTAATTTTATGTCTCCGATTCCTTTTTACCATTTGGAACAAGAGGAGAGGTTGGCTTGTTGTCTCATCAAATACCATCCTTCAAACATATCCATAATCTATCCCTATGTGTGTGTGTGCACGCGTGTGCAAGTTTGTCAGTGAGTGTGTGTGCAAGTTTGTGAGTGAGTGTGTGCATGTGTGTAAGTTTTTGAGTGCATGTTATCTATATGGATTGTTTATTCCATATCATAAGGCATGCATGTACCCCATGCTATGAAGAGGCCTCACGAGCATCAATTATCAAAATGTATCTTATGAATAGTTCACCACACGAGACTATTTCTCAAATCCAACTTCTAATGCTTTCATAAGTGATCCCGCATTGACAAGCGCACAATAAATTTTTAAAAAAGAGGAAAATGTATACACACACGCATGCACATGCACACGCGCACACACACACACACACATAGAGAGAGAGAGAGGAGGGGGGGATTATTTGTAGTTTATGTGCCTATGTGTCATAAAACCTATAAATTACAACCTTAAATTTGCAGTTTATCTTTGAAAATTTATAATACTTGAAGCTATATTTTAAAAGTCTCAAATTTAAAATTTTAAAAATGAGAATTTGGCATGTTAAAAAGAGAATGTTGTGGATGGTTTGAAAGTTCTTGTCACACATAAGAGGGCATTTTCAATCTATTACGTAACTGATAGTAGAATAATGTGTACTATTATGATACTTGTCTATTAATATTAAGTGACTTGATGTGACATTAGTGGCTAGCTTTTTGATTCTTAGGCCTTATTTCAAAGATTTGATCAAGATAACCGCCGAAACAAGTTGACTTTTTTCTTTAGAAAAGTGTATGGGATATACAAGCGGAGAGGTGTATAACATGTGTATTAAATATTAAACTTCTATTCATACTATAGATTTGATCAGGATAACCGAGAGATATTTAATATTAAACTTCCACTCATACTATAGATTTTAGGGTTTCCCTATCTCACATGAGCCAAAATTATAGTTTAGGAATAAATATACACACCCATTCACTTCTCTTAGTCTTTTTTTGTGGACACACACACACACACACACACAAACATGCTATGACATTGAAAGAATCACCTATCACCTTGTCAAAATATATCACCTTCTTTTTCTATTTCTAATTTATATATATTTTTATGTACAAACACAAATACATGTGTGCACATCTCTCTCTCTCTCTCTCTCTCATCATCTATTTCCACGTTTACCTTGTGAAGTGTTTTGCAACTATTTAATGCTTTAAATTTTTTGCTTAGTGTCTTTCCTTTTCTAACCATGACTAGTCATACTTTATTATGCTTTTTTCATTAATCATCGAACATTTTGTAACTAAGTTAATATCATCAGATCACATATCTTCTCTCCTTTAGAGTTTTGAAATATGTGAAAACATTTATTCAACTTTCTGTGATTGACTGGGTTACATTTGATGAAAACTTGACGTGTTTCAAGTTAAGAGTGTAACAATGAGTAAATTTCTTTTAGAAGTAAAAGTGGCCCCCCATTTTTCATGTTCTCATCAACACACACATAAAGGAATAGTGAGTAATTCTCTATAGTGAAGAAAATGGTTCAAATTAATAGTGCAAAATTCACTATAGGGCTACAATAAATCAAAATTTGATCATAAAATTAAGAAATCTCCCCTTCTAAAATATATAGCAAAACTCCACCCTTTGCAAGAACCTTTTCCCATTTCTCTCTCTTATTTTCTAAGGTTCTTTCTCGATTTTCTATATAAAATGCATACATGGTGTCTCTCAAAGACAAGTCTATCGTAAACTCTTTTAAGTCAAAATTAGGATCTAACTTGAAGTTGAGAGAAAAAATCTAAAATTTAAAAGATAAATATAAATATTAAACTTTTTTTCCAACAAGATGTTTTCACTAAGAGTGTCACGAATACATCAATAATAGTTTCTAAGAGTTCAAAACTTCGAAGGATAAAAACCAACATCACTATACATATGGAGTCAATTCAGGAATTATTCTCATAGGAAGCCACCAATAGGAAGCCACCAAGACATGTGAAATTCTTAGTTTGTGAATATAAAAAAATGTAGACTATGAAATTCTTCTTTAAGGAGTATAAAAAATCGAGAAGATATTATAATATAAGGATAGTATAAAATATTACTATCTAGTAATAGAATAAGACTCCCAATATAGATATGCCAAAGGGAAAAAATGGTTGTTGCAAGATCAGGGTGTCTAGATTTGTCCAGTTTATGTTGGAATAGCACAATGCTTGGAGATAAAATTTGAGAGGGCAAGGTACTTCAAATGAGATCTAGCAACTAATAGAAAATACACATGTACTTCAAATTTGGGAGGGCCAGGTACTTCAAATTTGGGAGGGCAAGGTACTTCAAATGAGATCTAGCAACTAATAGAAAATACAAATGTACTTAAATCAACCCAATATAACTTCAAATACAAATGTACTTAAATCAACCCAATATAACTTAAATTAATATAAATTAGTCTAATTAATCAAAATTAAACAAAAATATGATGAAATGATTAAAAAAATGATCTTTCCATACTTAGAGTGATCCAATGTTTTTTTCCATAGATGCACCATTACAAGTACACTAGTCCTTATAGATTTTAGATGATTTACATCAAAAATGTAATTTTACTAATTAGATTATTAATATTTACAGGCCTTCTGATAGCCTGGATTTTTTTAAGAAAAGAGATCATTAAAAATCCAACCATTGGATTTGCAATTTTTACTAACCACCACATTCTAATAATGTCTCACTATCTACCACTCTTTTGATCTACAAGATTGAGCGTTTTAAGTGGTAGTTATTGTGGGTAAAAAAAGGGGCGTATATTATAACACTTTAAAGACCTTGAAATATTTAAAGAAAAGAGACAAATAGCTTAAAATTTTCTCAAAAAATTAAGTTAAGCTCTATATTATGTGAACATCTAAGGTACAAAGTGGGAATCTCATATGAGTTTATATGTAAAAGATATTAGCACTTTATGAAATCAGCTCAAATTTGGGACAGGCTATATACATTGACTTTGTACCTATGAAAATGAGGACTTTTGACTATCTAATGCTTAATCCGATTCTGCAACTATCTTCCCAACTTTCAATGTGATGTTCCAGCAAAAGAACTTGAAAGGAAATTCCTTCATTTGCTAGGAGAGATTAGCCACTAAAGGTAAACAAATGCCTGTTTTTAAAGTGTTTACAGGGTGCCTGAGTGGACAAAATTGGGCACCCTGATCCTGCAACCACCCAAAACCAAGTGCCACGGTAAAAGAAAACCTATTATGCTTGATTCCTATGTGAGATTTTTCCTTTTTATATCATATTTTATCAAGAGAGGTAGGTGATACATAAGATTTTTCTTCTTGTTTAGTTTTGCTAAGCATGCATTGAATTTTGAATACAATGTTTTATCAAGGGAGGTAGGTGATATATAAGATTTCCCTTCTATAGTCTTGTTGGCACCCTTAAGGATTCAAAAACTATTTTTATTATGGAGCTAGTGCTAACACCATCTGCATTCCTCTATGATTTCCAAGCTTCTTAAGGGATTAGCACTGGAATTCGTCCAATTTTTGGGATTTGAGAGGACTAACAAAAAAACAAAGACTTGAAATACAAGGTCTAAAAAAAAAACTCCATTCTTTCCAAGAAAATGGGAGGTAAGCACACTCAAACACATTGAAGTTGACAAAAAAAAGTACCATAAAAACATTTTTAAAACATAGTTTACCGTGGTCATCATTTTTTATAAAATGTTTTAATTTTTAAGTTTTGATTTGGCAACACATTACAAATACAATGCTCTTCTACATGGACTAGAACATGCTCCAAATACAATGTAGACACTCTTCTATATGTATACTAGGACATGAAAACACTCTTCTATATGATGCAAACACTCTTCTGTATGTATTAGAACATGCTACAAACACTCTTCTATATGTATATTAGAATATTCATTACAAAAGAATGAGGTTCTAGCTACCAAAAGAATGGGGGATATATATATATATATTAGAACATTCACTGCAAAAGAATGGGGGTTCTAGTTACTAGAATCAACCTCGTAATTTAGAGAGAGAAGGGAGTGAGACATTTCATGGTACGCATGCGGTTATCTTGTGGTTATACATGGTGCCCAACCACAAACTATCCACGTATATAACCACATGTATAACCACAAAAAATGGATTAGGATGTCATCGCATAACACATGTACAACCACTCCCTTAACTCTAGGTACAACCACTCATTTTCTTGATGAAGTCCCACATTATTCCTTTCATGCAAGTATTCATCTCTAATTAATAATTAATCTCCTCTATCCCTCCTATCTAATCACTCTCATTCCCCTCCTCCCTCTCCCTTCCACAAGAAAGCAAGTAATATTCCCTCTTCCCTTCTACCATTAATCTACTCCATCCCTCCTATTATTAATCTCCTCTATCCTTCCTATATAATCATTCTCATCCCCTCTTCCCTCTTCCTTCCAAAATCAAGCAAGAAATATTCCCTCTTCCATCTTCCTTCCCCTCTTTAATCTTGCACTCTCCTATATAATCTCACTCCACTCCCCACTCCCCTCTTCCCTCTTCTATCCCTCCTATCTAATCACTCTCATCCCCTCTTCCTCTTCTCTCTTCCTTCCAAAAGCAAGCAACCAATCTTCCTTCTTCCTTTCCCTCTTCAATCTTGCACTCTCTTATATAATCCCACCCCACTCCCCTCTTCCATCTTCCTCTCTCCCTATTCTAATCTCCCCCACAGTATCAATCAAGGTAATCTCCCCCCACTCAAGAAAGCAAGCCATGAAGCTCCATCAATCAAGAAAGTAAGGAAGCTCCATCAAGGAAGCAAGCATAAGAGCAAGGTGAGTGTATCTTTCAACCTAGTCTTCATTTCTTTCATGGAATCTTTTATTCGCTATTTTTGAAGATAAGCTTAAGGAGAAAGTAGAGTAGAGTATTCACTCACTTCCATAGGCTCCCTTATCTTCTCCTTAGAAAGCAAGAATGTTGAAATAATTCCTTATATCATGCATGTAATGTAGGCATGATTGTGAGGCCTCGAACCACTTATGCTTAGGTCCTCCACCACTTGGCATGCATGGATTGCCTCTACTTTGGTCCTAGAATTCCATCACCATGATACCAAGGGGGTAGGTAACTCATAGCATAAGAACCACCATTGAGACAATTTTTAAAAACCATGATACCAAGGGGGTAGGTAACTCATAGCATAAGAACCACCATTGAGACAATTTTTAAAAACATAGATAACATTGATTCATTTTATTTATTATTACGAGAATATAATTAAGTAGAAAATCAAACCAACAATGCAAGTATCCTATATTTTGTACATCATGCTCATGCTCATGCATCGTTATTACAAGAACTTTCAACTTTATTTATGTTGGAAAAAAAAGCACCAGATTCATCCGGTCCACCCAACCCCATAGGCCAGTATGTTGGTCAAAATGCTCCCCTTATTCCTATTGTTTACTCCATGGTGCCTCGACTATGGGGCCGACCCAGCTACTAGGGAGCTCAATACCTCTAGGAGGTGCTTTGCTGGAGGGCCTCTCAGCAGTGAGTCCGATGCACTTTCAAGGTTGGTTCTCTGACCTCACCAAAGCCTGGGTGGAGGACCTAAGGATTGTTCACGCTTTAGACTCACCCACCCACATCAATCTCATTGGCCGACTCTAGTTCCATTCCTTATTGTTAGATTTAATACAGTTTCTTTGAGATAACAATTGTGCAAAGATATTATTACAATATCATGAAACCATAATAATATTTATAATATTATTCCAATCATTGGAAAAGAAACTCTCATAGTGTTTTGATAGATTCACTTTTCCTCTTTATCTCACCCACAAAATCATTCCTCTTCAAAAGATTAGCCCCTATGTTCAATCTAAACTTTCTTGAACTTATAGCTTATAAGTTTATCTCTAAATAAGAAATAATAAGTCCTAAGTTTTCCTGTTTTACTCTTGCACACCAACCCTTTCACTGAATGAGGAATAAAATATCTTTTTTAATCTTTTTCACTCTCACAAATCCCATGTTTCTCTCATAATACAATCATAGGGAAACCATTCTTGCCATATGCCTAATACAAGGATAAACCAGCCTCACTCTATCTCAATTCATTTACGAATGAAAACACCAACCCTTTCACTGAATGAGGAATAAAATATCTCTTTTAATCTTTTTCACTCTCACAAATCCCATGTTTCTCTCATAATACAATCATAGGGAAACCATTCTTGCCATATGCCTGATACAAGGATAAACCAGCCTTGCTCTATCTCAATTCATTTACAAATGAAAACATCCTTTCTCTACTTAAAGAAGAATCTAAAACTTAACCTAATTGATGATAATACCACATAAATCCAGTGATATAAAGTAATAAATACTCTATTATTTTTGGGCAAGTCAAAACTAGATTAATCTCTAATCTTTCCATGATAAAACCATAAAATAGATAATTAGAGAGATGCCTAGGATACTTATTAATTAGAGAGATGCCTAGGATACTTATTAATTAGGAAAGCGTAAGACCATAGGGAGAATTCCCAGAACTAGCCTAGGATCACTAAGAGAATGATTAAGTCATAGAGTTTTCACACAAATCTATTTCTCATAATACCCTAATCATTAAGTATAATTCTAATCTAATTAATTAACTTCTCTATTTTCATGGAAAAGAAGCTTCGAATTAAAAATTGAGAGCAAGATAAGTAATAAATGAGAAAACTACAATAACTAGCTTTCTTGGACACTCAATAACACTCCACAGCTCATTAATGGCATAAATAACACTCCACAGCTCATTAATGGCACAAATAAACCCTAGGGAAGGCATGATTATGAATAATAGCTAAAAATAAATTATTATTTAATAAATAGCTTCCTTGGGCACTCTAGAACTTTCCATAGCTAGTTGGTGGCACAATTAAACTATAGGGAAAGCTTCCATGGGCACTCTAAAACACTCTGTAACTCATTAGTAGTATACTTAAGCCCTAGAGAAAGAATGATTAATGAATAATTAGTTGAAAATTGTTAATTTCAGCACCCAAAGCTTGACTTTAGGAGATAAGGAAGTGATTCCCTTGCTCAAGTATTGGCTTCAAAATCTCTTGGGAGAGTGGAGGAGATAGCACCAAGAGGCAATAGGCACAATAATAGAGGCTTGGTTGTAATCAAAAGGTCACACCAAGATGGAGGAAAGTAGGTTCATTTTTCGCCCTAGAAGAGGGAAAAGAAGAATCCAAATTATCCTAATCATGGAGGGGAGGAGTGTGGTGGCTTCCCAAAAAATGAGGAGAGTAAGAGGTGAGGGGAGGAGTATCCCTCCCATACTAGAATGAGGAGAGCAAGATGTGAGGGGACGAGTATCCCTCCCATACTAGAATGAAGTAGGGGGGACACATGGCTAAGAATGGGTAAGCATGCCACTCTAGCCCCTTAAGTAGAAATCCCCCACACTAGAATGAAGTGGCCGGACACATGGCTAAGAATGGGTAAGCATGCCCCTTTAGTAGCAAGCCCCCCGATTAATATTAAAGTCTAAATAGCTAAGGTTACAATCTATGCACACCTAGGTGCCCATATGGCCACCTAAACTAGGCCAAAATTTTCCCTTAAATAACAAGCCACTTATTAATAAAGTCTAAATAGCTAAGGTTACAATCCATACACACCTAAGTGAGCAATTTTTTTCTAATTTTCAAAGATAGTTTATTCTTTTCTTGTAATAAATTCTTAATTCACCTTAAGCAACCTAAAATCAAGATTCATCACCATGACCCCCTATAATGATATGATTAATATACATAAAACTATTTATTGCCCAATATTTACACTCTCCATTATGAGAAGTAGCCATGGTGATGAATAGCCCGGGCACTCGACATTCTCGTATTCCCATTACCTTTATACAAGGATCCATGCCATGATATAATGATGTAGAACATGTACCATTAATATTTTATTAGTGTTATTTTGGTCACTTAGCCATGGATGGATATTATATAATTTTTCATCATACACACAAACACACACATAGAGTCAATGTGATCTTTGCTCTACATCTTTTTATTTTCTTTGTGTATTTTAAAAGGACACATAAAACATTGGATGGAGAGTTCTTACTTGCCCAAAAGGTAGAGTAATAATCAAAACTTTCAGTAGTTTTGTTAGTTAATCAAAATATTTTACTAGTTGCAAGCTAAGGTTCTCGAGTTTTATTTAGTGGGTGCCCTTGGGTTAGCCTGAAAACGAGTAATTTTTTAAGAAGAATGGCCAATCTCTTTGGCTAGTTAGCCAAGGAGTTTCACTTCAAGGTCTTTTAATGAAACATTACATGTAAACTTGGGCAACTAAATTTATAATCTGATAGAATATCTAATAAGTTCAAAGCCCTTTTGTTTAGACATAAAAATTATGTACATGCCCTATCCCAAGTTTGGACAGATACACTAAATGTGAGTAAATTGCCTATATAACTTTTAAATTATTACTCATATGATGTTCACACTTTGCATATCGTAAATTCACATAACGTAGAGCTTAACTTTATCAAGTAAATTTTTGATGTTTTTTCTATTTTCTGTATTATTTAAAAGGCATTAGAACTATCAAAAAACTTACTATTTTGTCCTCCCACCACATCTACCACCACATCTACCATTTAAAATGCTCAATTTGTATGGATCTGGTGAGGATTGGATTGGGTAAGATTAGTAGAATGTGGAATTACAAATCTAACGATTATATTTTTGTAGATGTAATTTGTTCTAAATGTCAGAGGCCCATTAAATCAATGATAACTTGTTTTTAGAGAATGAAATATTGAATCTTTTGATCTAAAAACTCTAGGAATTACTACACCTGTTACCATAAATTCACTTAAAATTTTTGACTTAATGTGAGTAGGCGAAGGTCTATTTTCAATCCGAAGTAAAAACTCCCATGTTGTGTCCACTCTCCCCCTTTTTTAGTCTAAAACGAATCCCAATTAGGTTTGGAAATCTAGGCTTAGTAATCTTCAAAGCCTAGAGATCATGCCATGTGTGTGAGCCTTAGGTGGGCACAAATCCTACATGTACATGCCACTTTTTTCCACATCAGCTTAGAGAGGATAGCTTAGAGAGGATCCACATAAGCACCATGCCACCTCCACCCTCCATGTCAACATGGTCAACCTAGTTGACTTTCCCCACCGCATCATCCTAGTCATCATTAATGTCACATCTTCTTATCACCTTTGCATGTCATCTCGCACTTGGTGACATGGCATTTTTGTGCATGCGCAAGGAGGATGTCCATTACAATATGATGCCTTGTGTAGAGAGTAGTTGCACATCATGTGGTTCACTTGTATGGCTACAGATGATAGATCTTGATATTCAAGTGACCAAGAGATAGTGACATGGTGATGCTATGAGTTTGTGGCACATAAACTCTAGAGTGGTGAGCAGTCTAAGAAGTCATATACTGTGTTGTCACTTCACAATGACATTTAGGAAGCAAATCATACTCCTATATATGACACACTCATTGTGCCAAGCAAGATCATTAGTTCCGAGCATGCCTGACGAAGTTCCCTATTGGTGTGGTTGTCTCTATTGTTACTTTTGCAGAGAATTACACCTTCATGTGACCTTTTTAGAGATACAATCTGAGAACTACTTCTCAGAGCAAGTAATGGTTATATTTCATATTATTTGTTTCATATTTGAGCTATATTACTTAATTAATTTTTGTGACCTAATCACATCACCCCCTAACCTCACCAGGTTACTATTATGGCCCACATTAGCTATCAACACGTAGAGGCACATGTAGATTGGATAGCGAGCACCCTCGAGGACCATGCCATTATTCAGGAGTATCACTTTTACATCAATGATGATCGCTCACATGACGCGCATTTTGTGCAACATTGGTTCCCTCTCTATGATGATTTTTATAAGATCGTGGTGTCATGTAGCGTCAAGGAGAGGACGATGGGTTTGGTCATATGGTTGTGGTGCACTGCTCAAGTATGAATGATAATTTTATTGGATGTACAAGTGGTACTCATAGTTTGAGAATGGTCATGGGAAGGGTGAGCATGGTGGTGCGGGCATGGGTATGTGTATGAAGCGCGCTTTGAGACATCATCAATTGCGGTAAGACGTTGAGCGTTTCATAGATGCATGCCACGTGATCGAGTGGTGTCCCAGCATTTGTATGGGAGCATAGCATCTCTCCCTCACGTGATGCACAAATTTTCAAGAGAATTTGTTATGTGTGGATGGTGGCCTTATTGACCATAGAGTCCTACATGATTGTGATACAGTATTAAGCACACCTTGGGCATGCATTCCATCAGGAGCATGTGACCTTAGAGGCCCACATGATTGTGACAAAGTATTAAGAACACCTTGGGCATGCATTCCATCAGGAGCATGTGACGCCCCTCACTATTCACACACAATGGTTTGCGCTTTTATGGAGCATGTATGGATGGTGATTGGTTAGATTGTCCCTCAGGAGGATGGGTAGATGCATGGATCCTGAGCATCCTTCACATTGAGTGTTGTCCAATGAGCACAATGGTCCTATGTTCATGGTTAAGTATGATGAGTTGATAGATTTTCTCTATGGGAGGGTAATGTATTTACCATAATTGTACTGATGAGGGCAATAGCAAGGGAGTAGATTACTATCTCATAAGTGGCACTATGCCAAAGTGCATCCTCAACCAAGATACGATGGATGATCATGGTTTTTCTTTTGATTCCCATAGCATGATTGTAGCAGGCTAGTTCGGCTAGCAGATCAGACATCGTTAGGGGAGTCTTGAGTTCTAGTACTGGTGGTAGCAGTGGGTGTTAGAGGCATTTCAATACTCTCATCTAGTGCTTGTGATCAGGCTCACGCTTGATTGAGTACATGTTGAAATATATGATGTACTCTCATCTAGTGCTTGTGATCAGGCTCACGCTTGATTGAGTACATGTTGAAATATATGATGTACAAGGTTAAGGATGAGAGGAAGAGGTAATGGAGGTGTGAAGACACTCAACTAAAGTGGGCATGTGAGTGGAAAAGGGATCTAGGGTTAGCCTAACCATTAGGAACTCAATGGAGTCTTTTTGGGCCCTTTAATTTGCCATGAGGTTATGGAAACGTTTAACTTTTTGACAAATAGGAGCCCGCCATGTAAGCAAAAACCAATGGTTTGTAAGAGAGGTGTAAGAGTGGTCAAAGGGTGCACTTTTTCCCCCAAAAAGGGGAGGGGGCAATTTTACAATTTTCGGACCTCCATAACTTCTACATACAAGCTCCAATTTGAGCGGAGATTACAGATCCGTGATCTACGCATCAAGAGCTTTCCATAGATATGTTACATGATATGGTTTTATCCGCTAGATTTTAAATTCCATTTTCCCCCCAAAATTCAAATTTGAATAAAGTAGCCGTTTTGAAGCTTCAAATTAGAAAACGTTTCTTCTTAAGAGAAAAGGTTTGACTCCCTTAAACTGCCAAATAAAAGGGCCCAAGAAGACTCCATTGAGTTCCTAATGCCTAGCCCTTGGTGGACCCTATATAAAGGGCAGGAAACCTACTTTTTGTAACACATGAAGGAGAAGGGTAATCTAGCTTTGGAGTAGTTGAAATAGAAAGTAATACAAGAATCTTTCTATACATCTTGTTTCCTCTCTCAAGCTATGGTGTCTTCTTCATGATGATTTAGTAAGTTGTTTATGCTTGTTCATTCTTTCATACTTGCTCTCCTCTTGTTTGCATTTCTTCTTCTATTGCATTCTCTATATACCCATTATTCTTAGCATGGTTTCAAAGCCTTGCTAAGGTTAAAATCCCCTTCATTCTATCTCTCTCCCATTCACCATTCCTAAGCAAGAAGGTTGTCATAGAAGAAGTAGAGGAGCTTCAAGAAGGAGTGGAGGAGAAAGCAAGTTTTCAAGAGCTTCATCAAGAGGAAGCTTGAATCATCAACAATCTCTTGAAGCTTGGAAGGAGATTTTCATCGGCAAGAAGAAGAAGAGAAGAAGGAGAAAAAAACACTGCTGTAAGTTCCATCAAAATTTTTTATGCTTGTGTTTTTCCATTGACATCTCTCTTTGGAGCCTTGGAGATTTGAAGAAGAAGCATTGGAGATTCTTTGGAGCCTTGGAGACTTGAAGAAGAAGAAGAAGAGAGCGTCTAGGAGGGTTTTCTTGGTGTATCAACACAGGCTGCCACCACAGGATCATGACCGTTCGTTCGATCCTAGCTCTTGTGCACAGTGAGCATCGCCATCTTACTTTAGCAGGTTGTCTGGCACCGCCAACATGTTATCAACACCAAGCATTGGGCCATGCACTATAGTGTAACGAAGATTGCATTTTTCTCAGAGAAAAAAAAAATCAACCTTTTACAAGGTTTTAAAAACCTTTCTTATCAAAGGTTTTTTTAAAAACCTTGGATAAGGTTTTTTTTAAAACCTTTCTCTAAGGTTTTTGTAAACCTTTATCTCTAAGGTTCTTCAAATCCTTTTATCTAAGGATTACAAAGACAAAAGATTTCACTTGCTCTTGTTCATCAAAAGTTTAAGAGTTTTTTTTTAAATCTTTGAACCCGCTTCAAGCACACCACTCTTCAAACTTGATTTTTTATTTTTCTCCTTGGAAATGGAGTTAGACACTACCCTTGTTTTTACAAGTGGTAAGAACTCTCCTACCGCGATCAATCATGTCGAAGGAGATGGGAGCCTCGATTGAGAAGTTTGATGGCGAGGGTTTCCATAAGTTCAAGTAAAGTATATGCTCATGCTCATGCTCTAAGGTTTATGGCCTTTGATAAAAGGCATGAAGAAGAAGGTGGACCTTGAAGATCCGGAGGTCGTAGAAGATGATGAGAGGGCTCATGCCATTATTTCCCTTCATATTCATTAAAAACTCATTCATCTTGTGGTAGGTATAAAATCAGCAAAAGAGTCTTGGGATGAGCTTGAGAAGCTTTATGGAGCCAAGGCAAAGCATTCAAAGATTGCACTCAAGGTCAAGTTTTTTTGTCTTGAGTTGCAGGAGAGAGGCTATCTTGGAGACTTCATCAACAAGATAAATAGCATCATGGTGGGAAAACTTGGAAGCATTGATGCCAAAGTTGAATAAGATGATGCTATGTCCGTGCTCTTGAAGAGCATGCCTCCATCATTTGATAGCCTTGTAACCACATTGAAGCACCTTCTAGCTCCAACATTTGAAGGTATTGTTGCAGCACTTCTTGTAGAAGATATAAGGGTCAAAGTAGAGGGCAGATCTACATCTACATCAAAAACTCAAGCCTTTGTAATGAAACATGGTACATCTAAATCCAGCTTGAAATTTACTTTTTGAAAGAAGAAGGGGCATGTTGAAGCTCAATGCTTCAAGAAAGATTCGTCAAATAAAAAATGTAACAAGTGTGGTGAAATAGGCCATTTTGGAAGAGATTGTACCAAATATGTTACTAAGGTTAAGGGGAATTTTGTAAGTTCCTCACATGCCGAGCAACTCTTCTAGTTGAGGAGTGAAACATGTTTGCTAGAATTGGGAGTGAACCACATTACTTTATAACTCATCTCTTTTGTAAAAGCCTATCATGTAAAGGCTATCTACCTTATCTTCTATCCTATGGTTGAGAGGGGGTATTTTTTCGAACGTGTATGTCCAATTCTCACCTTGTTCCATGGTGGCTGTGAGGTCCCTGCTCCCTCCGCGGTGTACTTGCCGGTGGCGGAAGCAGCGTCGGGCCTCCCACGCGGGGCGGGGATCCACACTCTGGGCCTCGCCCGTAGATGTCCGAGATGAGAGGCTAGACCGGGTGGTCCCTCCAAGACCGGGCCCGAAAGACTCCCCTCGCCCGCGGATGTCCGAGACGACAGGCTAGACTGGGCGGTCCCTCCAAGACCGGGCCCGAAAGACTCCCCTCGCCCGGAAGGCACGGGCAATTCCGTCATCATGGGAAAAATCTTCTAACGGCGGGGAATTACTCTAACGAGTCAAAGTCTTAACTAGTTAAACTAACTAGTTAAACTGATCTGACCAAAACCTGAAGTCACATAGTCAGATCAAGAAGAGACTTGCACAAAGACTTTGACTCGTCTTAACTAGTTAAACTGATCTGACCAAAACCTGAAGTCACATAGTCAGATCAAGAAGAGACTTGCACTTGGTCCATGGAATCACCACTTTTTTCCTCATTTATAAGGCACATCCGCTGATCCCCTCGCACAGAACAAGGTCTTCTGAGGATTTAAACTAATTAACGTAACTAATCTTATCTAGTTGTTTCTCAGGAATCCTCCGATCTAACCTAACCCCATGCGGCCCATGGGTTAGCCAACCACCCGACCACTGTATTGGTGGGATTCCTTTATAAAGAATTGGTTGTGTTTTTGCCCGGGTACTGAGGAAAAGAGTTCCCAGGCCCCCTAGCCGGCGATTCATGCAAAAATTTAGGTAGGCATACCAAGTACACACCCAATATGAAATTACCATTTATAAGACATTCGACTGGCTTTAAAATAATCCTTCAATAGAAATCATAATATTTCTGATCATCATTTTTCAAAATTCCGAGTCCATTGTATTACAATAATATCCTCTGGACTCTCCATTGAAGACTAGCTGGCCAACCCCAACGAGATCTAGTATCAAAATTTGGTTCTCAAAAATCTTTCCTTTTTGTCCATCCAAAATTTTCCTCGACGTACGCATGGGTGTCCTAGCAACCGCGAGCCCGTGCATCACTTGGTCAGAACCTTCTAGGATCCTCCTTAGGTGTCCTAGCACTTCACTCAGGGAGTGCTTCGTCGGTCCTCGCCCATTGTACTGGAAGCGCACCATTTTAACCATACCGAGGCTGGTCAAGACCTCGGCAGGCTTTGCCACGAGCGACGTCCCTTGATGACTCCCTACCAGGTGTTCCAACAAACCTCCTCTTATAGAAAAACATAAGCCAAATGCTTCCTCCAGCATTCTGACGTAAAACAGTCCTTTGAATTTAAAAAAAAACAGTGGTTCCAATGCAAGTAAAATTCTAATTTGAGATTGGTTCCAAAAACCCTTTTTCCATAATTTCCAGTTTCATAATGAGGATCCTTGATCTCTCATCAGGGTAATCTACCCAACATCATTCAGTCTGATTGTCCAACTAGATTCTTGGTGAGTTCGGTCAGGAAAAACTAGCTTAGTTTTGGTAGTCTATTCTTTGTGATTAGAAACTGGAATTGGTCACATGAAGTTTTTACTTCATTCAGATCGAGAGATGGACAAGTAGGTTTACTGTCCGTCCTTTTTGTAGTCTAACCAAATTCATTTGGTTTAGTTCTACAAGGATTCCCTTCAGAGCTAAACATCTAGTTTTGGGTAAATATCCATTTAGTGATTTTACCAATTAAAATATCCAAAGATATTCCTTCTATCACATAATTTCTCAACCTTAATTCATTAGGTAGAATTATGGTGGAAATTCATCTTTTGACACTAAAATTTAATTCAAATCTCTCTTTTCTTAAATATCATAAAATTTCTTCTTTTAACTAAATACCAATACCTATTTTTTTTTAATAAACTTAAAATCCCTCTTTTTCTGATTTTAATGAGTGCAATCGAATTATCATGGGAATTCCTCTTTTACCATAAATTAAATCTATTTAAAATTCTTCTTAAAAATTACATAAAAATATCCATTAATTCCATTAAGCTAGAAATTCCAATTTTCTCATTCAAATGATTTAATTCCAAATATGGTGGAAATTCCTCTTTCATCATTTAAACTTATCTATGCAAAAAGATAAATTAAACCAAATTTTCTCTTAAAATTTAAATAAAAAGCTCCATTAATTCCTTTGCACTAGGAATTAAACTTTTCTCATTTAAATATTTGAATTCCAATATGGTGGGAATTCCTCTTTCATCCTTTAAAATTATCTATGCAAAAAGATAAATTTAACCAAATTTTCTCTTAAAATTTAAATAAAAATCTCCATTAATTCCTTTGCACTAGGAATTACACTTTCCTCATTTAAATATTTAAATTCCAATATGGTGGAAATTCCTCTTTCATCATTTAAACTTATCTATGCAAAAAGATAAATTTAACTAAATTTTCTCTTAAAATTTAAATAAAAATCTCCATTAATTCCTTTACACTAGGAATTACACTTTCATCATTTAAATATTTTAATTCCAATATGGTGGGTATTCCTTTTTCATCATTTAAATTTATCTATGCAAAAAGATAAGTTTAACTAAAATCTTTCTTTAATTTTTAAATAAAACATACATTATTTTAGCATCACAATTTTTCTCTTATTTCATTGGAATGCATGGATTTCCATTATCATGGGGATTACTTTTTTAACATAAAAATGGATTACTAGAAATTTCTCTTTTTCTTATTTAACTATTTATGTATAAACATAAAAATTAAAATTTCCATGATTATAATGAGAATCATTCAATTAATCTAGGATGATTAATCCTAGAATATGGTAGAAAGTCCTCTAAGCTCTTTTCATATTATGAATGAAAATGATTTATGTGTTAATTTTTCAGAAATTTTACCATAGCTCCGCTGCTATTAGTGTTAAATCTCAATAATTTGAAAGCATAAAGTTTAGTAATATCCCTATGATTAGAATAACCATTAATTGGATCAATATCCAATTATGGACTTGATTCTTAATTAAATAGCATAGAAGCATTAAAAAGCCACTTATTTGGTCTCTAATTGGACAAGCATAGAAATGACTTTTAGATTAGATAATTGCTTCATAAGAAGCTTCATTTGAATATAGAATAGGTCATAGGAATGACCATTCTTTGGGGGAGAGAGAGAAATGCTTAAAAAACATTATAATTTAAGCATAAATAAAAATTTAAGCATAACTGAAAATTTATGTGTTTTATCACTACAATTTCATTAAAGAACTTTTATTGTATTCAAAAGCCATTCAATTGAATGCTTCTCAAGCTTGAGAGGGGTTGAGAAGAGAGAAACATTTGGAGATTAAAGAAAAAAGACCATAAACCACATTTTACCTTCTAGATTGCTTGATTCTTTGATCAAAGTAGAGGCCCCCAACGAATCAATTGTTTGGTATGTTGATGAAGTCTCCAAGGAAGATTGAAGAGAGAGAGAAGCTCCAATCTCTTCAATTTGTAGAGGATTTTTTAGAGGATAATAGAAAATAAGCTTATCTTAGAGTAATACCAGCATAGTTTAGTTCACAGATGAGAATACAAAAGAATGAGGGTCTATTTATAGGTGAGGGAGGCCACTAACTGAGTCCAACTGAGTTCTATAATTTTTCAGCTTCAGTTTGGCTGAATTTGGACCAATTTGGCTCCCTTTTTGATTTGGTTTGACCTAGGAGAGAGGAGAGATAAAAATATCCTATTATTTTTGAGTTTAAAACTCATCCACACATGTGAAATAGGCGTCTCCTTGAAGGGCCCCCTTCTCCTTACCAATGTGTAAAAAATGAATGATTACTCTAAAATATCTCATTTTTTTAATTAATACTTCATAGTTTTTAACTAATAAATCTAGTACTTAGTCAACTCTTCATCTTATGTGGGCATTTACTCATTTTTGTGTATTTTCTTTTATTCTTTGGATTTATCTTATCCCAACACTTGGATTAATCTTATTGGTCCAAAGGAACCTTAATCCAAAATTTTAAAAAAATCTTGACCCTTAGGCTAAGGTCTTCTAAATCATTTTTAATTAATTCCAATTGCACCATGGAAAATCTATTTTGATTTTCTGTTTCAGGAAAATATTTTTTTGATATTTGTAGAATTTATTTATCTAAAAATATCCCAATATTGATTTACCTCTCTTTAGAAATTTTTTATCTCATTAGGCCAAACAAGGAAAAATCATATTTTCTTGTATTCAGAAACATAGAATGATTACAAGGGATTGAAGTAGAGGCTTATTTGTTATCCAGGCTGAGGAGGAATCTTACAGTGGCATTGAGAGGGTGTGCTGAAATATATGATGTACAAGGTTAAAGATAAGAGTAATAGGTAATGGAGTTGTGAACACACTCAAATAAAGTGGGTATGTGGATCGAAAAGGGATCTAGGGTTAGCCCAACCCTAGCCCTTGGTGGACCCTATATAAAGGAAAAGAGACCCTACTTTTTGTAACACATGAAGGAGAAGGGTAAGCCAACTTTGGAGTGGATAAACTAGAAAGTAATACAAAAAGCTTTCTATACATCTTATGTCCTCTCTCAAGATATGGTATCTTCATGATGATTCAGTAAATTATTTATGCTTGTTCATTCTTTCATACTTGTTCTCCTCTTATTTCCATTTCTTCCACTATTGCATGCTCTAGATACCCATGATTCATAACTATACAGAGTTAAAAACACAGATCTCACCCACGTTTTCAATTTTGAGTGGATAACCATGAGAGCATTCTGTAGCATTTGAGAGCTAGAGAGGGTGTTGATGACTAGATCTCTATCATGATAGGGAATCTACTTACCATTATAGTACTTTTGTTCATTTCATGGTTATACTTTTAGAGGCATTTCATATTTTCTCATGTTAAAATTTCTTCTACCTCAATTTTATCTTTGTACCGTTATCAGTGCGATTGATCTTGATTTTATCTTTGTACTTTATCAATGTGGTTGATCTTGATGAGATCAATCATGTTCTGGTGGTTATGGCTCCAAATAAGTGTCTTTTTTATTTTGTATACCAAATTTGTTTTAAGATTTCATATTGTTTATGGTCTCTTCCACATTCTTGTAAAAATGCACACTCGACACTACTTGGCATATCAAACATCATCCAATAGTGTGACCAAACAAATTTTGCTTACTATTAGACGATGTTTAGGGAAGAGCGGGATTTTCCAAGGCCTCTCAAGCACTAGGAGACTTGAAAAATGCAAAGTGGGTGCCACTTAACATATGAAACATCATCTGATAGTAACCAACTTTGCAAGTATATGGGTGGGACCCCCTGCATGCTTACAAAGTTTGGTCACCATTGGCAAATGATGTTTTGGTACGATGGCATGGGAAAAAGTGGGGTTTTCCTAGGCCTCTTGAACATTAGCAAACTTGAAAAATGCATACTTGACATATCAAACATCATTCGATAGTGACAAAACTTTACAAGCATGTGGGGGGAGTCCCCTCCACATGTTCACAAAGTTTGGTCACTATTGGATGATGTTTGGGTGCAATGGTATCAGGAAGAGCGGCACTTTCTATGGACTCTCAAGCACTAGGAGAATTGAAAAAAGCACACTAGGTGCTACTTGACATATCAAATATCATCTGATAGTAGTGACCAAAATTTGCAAGCATATGGAGGGGTCTGTCACCAAACCTTATGTACTTCTTGAAGAAATAATTGAAAACTCACAAATATATCAAAGATTAAAACATAGACTTGAATGAAATTGATACAATAGAGCATAACATAGCATAGCATAGAGTTGAATCAAATTGGTACGATAGAGCATAGTATAGCATAAAACAAGAGAAATAGAACAATATCACCATCAAGGCACTATTGGGTGAAATCTCCCCCTTCATACGTGTAGCTCTACTTCCACGACATGAGTATTTTGAGAATTGTATTCAATTTATAGCCCAAGGAGCTATTAATAGTTTTGTGTACAAAATTGGGCTTGCTTTTCCACTTTTACAAAAGTAGATCAAACATTAGAGCTTTTTCATACACTAAGTGTAAATAATCAAAACTCTTCTAACATATGTGCTAGGAATATAGCAACGCCATGCACAAGTGTGCATAAATATTGTGTACAAACATTTGGCACATGGCCAACAAACTAATATAGAATAATAATGTTCCGAGATGATATTGACAAGACCCTCCATATGACATGCGCATTGCTCATCACCTATCTCACAAACGTAAACACATTAGTTGTTTTAATTAATTTCTCTTCTCTACAATTAATCCAGCTGAAGTATAATGCATCTACATCCGAAATGCATCCATCCATCATAGCCATCATGTGAAATCCCCATGGCTCATAGGAAAATCCACGTGCACCCATGCCATGAACCCATGCTAGATTATCGCAAAGGCTCATCCATCACACCAAGGACCATATGTCTCATATGGCATAGGTCACATCCAAAGGTGAATGCCTCGGCTCCATAGAACATAGGGTCATTGTGTAGCATAGGAGCCAAATGAGCATGCCTCATAGGTGGTATCATGCAAAAACATATGTGAATCCATGTCCTCACTGCATCCATCACCATGCATAGGTCCATAGGCATGATCCACATCACAAATGATAGCCTGAGCATAATCCATATGTACCAAGGCATAATCCTCATCACTATCCATATAACCCTCGTAGAGGTCACAATCATAGACTCTCCACTCATCTCTCAATAAAGGGTCATAGATTGGGTTCCCATAGAACCTCCATGAAGTATCCAATAGCTACTCACTACTAAATGCATGAATAACCTCATCATCGATGTCATCCACATCATCAATGTCATCCACATGCTCATTAGCATCATAAAACTCATCCTCATCATATGTAGCATGTGTATGCATACTACCATCATCCACATCAACATAAATGCTCTCCTCATCACAAATAATGATGGTAGATGAATCATCAACACTTGCATAAGCACCATCATCAAGATGCCTAATGTCACCATGATCAACAATGCATATGTCTGTGACCATATGTATAATCTTCATTCCCATGTGCATGGCATATGTCAAATGCATCCTCTCATAAGCATGTGCATCATCACATGAATCATCATCCCTTGTGTCAAACCCAATTGCATGCACATCCAAAATATCCTCAATGATCAAGTATTTATGATCTTGTAGCATCAAATCATCATCCCTTGTGTCAAACCCAATTGCATGCACATCCAAAATATCCTCAATGATCAAGTATTTATGATCTTGTAGCATCAAATCATAAGCTGCAAATGTATTTTCAACATGAGCTGAAGCATTCCTTCCCCATTCAAACATGAAATGTAGCCAAGAATGGGTACCACCAATTGAATCATTTCTATCTTGCTTAGCTCAACCATCTTTCCCTTGTGATTGACCCTTTGGGCATGCATGTGGACAAGTCCCATCAACACCATGATCTCATCTAGACTCGTATCCTAATCAATTTGCAAAATACTTTGAGATAATTGCATGAAATCTTTGTCCAATCTTTACACAAAACTCTCTATACTCTCCTTCTCTTTGATGTTGGAAATGAAGAAGGAAAGGTACCAATATTTCTCCATATAGCCAGATAGAGAGTCCTCATATGAGAATACCATATAGCCAAATAGAGAGTCCTCATATGAGAATACCATATAGCCAGATAGAGAGTCCTCATATGAGAATACCATGCATCGATCTCTAAAGCAATTTTTGTCTTGGGTGGTCGCAAAGTATTACACAACATCATATGCCAAATTCAGCCAATCCCAGTCATAGTTGTGCACTTCCTTCAACCACCAACTCTTCCTTTGAAATGAGAAGTCACTTTCTTCACTTTGGCAAGCTCGTCTCACAAGGAAAGGCATGAAAATAAGCATCCCAATTATGAATCCAATCCTTGAGTCCCATGCAAGTGACTCCTTTGCCACATCGAATGCAAACAATATTTGTGCAAATGGCTCACCTCTTTTGATCCATAAACTACTCACTTGAGTAGATACCATATAATCAAGAAAAACTTGCACCTTCATTGATTCCAACAACCTTGTATGCAAAAGTACATGCATCATGGCAAATCTAAGGTTTGCTTTTGCGCCATAATGTTCTATAATCTTTATGTCTTCATCAAAAGTATATTTTCCTTTGTCTCTTGACTCTCAAATGATAAAGACCTTTGATAAGAATTTCCATCCATTGCCTTTGAAAATGAAGAAACTCTAGTTGGCCTTGCTTGAGAGAAGTCGTTTCTATGTACACCAAATGTGCTTGAAGAAGGTTGCTCGGAAAAAACATTTCTTCTTGCTTGCATGTCCCCAAAATCCTCTTCTCATCACTATCCTCTACAAAATCCTCATTCACCATTTCCCTATCTTCCCTTATCTCTTGGAGTTCCATCGCTTGCATCTTAGGTCCATCATTTGGATGGCGATTCTCCTTGTCACCATTGTCCACATATTCATTCTCCTTGTCACCATTGTCCACATATTCATTCCCACAATTGCTTCTTGCATTGGAGGCACCCCCCATGATGTCTTTGTGAGATATGGCAAATGCATCAACAATGAAGGCTTGTTGATCCTTCATCATCCATACGGTTGTTGTACCTTCATTGCTCTTCTAACATTTTTTGCATGAACATCATCATGTCATTAGTTCTGGTTGGCCTAGCATTCCCTTCATGCATTTGCGCCCTTTCATAAACATTTGCATATCAACATCGTCCCCATGCTCATGAAATCTTTGCTCATCATCATGGAGATCTTGCACAATGGCTTCATCCTCAATCACATTGTCCCTTGTATCATATTCACCAAGCCCCAAATCATTGGTTGCATCCACACCCTTCCATGGCTTGCCCTACCCCCCATGGCTGAAAATTGAATTTTTGGGTTTGGATGGCGAAAAGTTATCGGAATCGGTTGATCTAGGGCTCTATTGAAATATCTTGTGATGTAGAATGCAAATATGCAAGAACAAAAGATTTTTGAATAGCCATAATATTCTCAATTTTAGGGTTTTTACCGCACTATAGAGAATGGAAAAATGGTCCTCAAACACAAAATATGGGTCCAAATCAAGTACTTCTTGGCTTGTTGGATAGCACTAGGGATATGCCAACTATACTCCAAGTGGTTTGACCAAGTCAA
This sequence comes from Cibotium barometz, assembly GCF_041138505.1. Classification (NCBI taxonomy): domain Eukaryota; kingdom Viridiplantae; phylum Streptophyta; class Polypodiopsida; order Cyatheales; family Cibotiaceae; genus Cibotium; species Cibotium barometz. The sequence continues at coordinate 30,632,549 of NC_141094.1, read as the reverse complement.
AGTTCAATCAAGACTGAATTGACTTTTTGTGTTTCATCACCATCAGACGATGTTTGGGTATGATGGCATGGGGAAGAGTGAGATTTCCCTAGGCCACTCAAACACCATAGAGAAGACTTGAAAATTGCACACATGGCACTCCTTGACATATCAAATATCATTCGATAGTTACCAAACTTTAGAGCATGTGGAGAGGTCTTTTTGCAAGCATGTGAGAAGCCCCCCCACATGCTTGCAAAGTTTGATCTAACATGACAATTCTAGTTGTGTATTTTTTACCATCAAATTCCTCTGTAGATTTTGTTAATTTTTATCATTATTTTATGGACTTCAAAGTGTTTGTAAATATATATTTTTCATTTGCAAGATCATGATAATTAAAAGTCTTATTTTAAGAGATCCAACGGTGATAAGATAGAGGACGGGTGGTAGAATGTGGCAGTAAGGTAAATTTGTGATTTTAATGGTTCAATTTTCATGGATCCTAATTTGAAAATTCATTCAGACTGTTAGAAATATTGTTAGATCTAAATAATTTAGTTATAAAAATTTATAATATTAATGTAAGTCATATACTTTAGAATATTTATAAAGATAAATTTATGAAAAAAGGGGGTTAATATTGAGTAATGGAGGATCATTTTTTAACCATCCTAACGTAATATCCTTATATTGTGTCCACTATTTCCTTCCAAATTATAAAACCAATCCTCATTAGGTTTGGGCATCTAGACTTGGTAATTTGCCAAACCTAGAGCTTATGCCATCATGCGTTAACCAATTATCTTTGGTATCGTAGGCTTAGGGGACACAACTCTATATATGCAGAGTCCACATAAGCATCATGCTTACCTACCACCTTTGTATGTCATCTCCCATATGCTAACATGGCATGTCAATCATGTCATGCATGCATGCTTAATAGTCTTTCTATTTCAAATAAAAATATGTGTAAATATATATATATATATATTTAGATAATAAAAATACTAAATTACATACATCCTAGTGAATATTTAAATTATTATATATATAGTTAAATATATATACATTTTAATAAATATATTTTTTAAATATATTTTATAATTAAAGTATTTTGATATATTAATAAATATATATTTCATTAAATATATTTATATATATTAATAAAAAATATAAATACATATTTATTAATTGATAGATACTAAAAATTATATACATATTATTTCATAAATATATGTTTAAAAATTCATAAAAATATGTAAATATATATTATTGATTAATATGTTAATATATATTATTGATTATATACTTATTATATATATATATATATATTATTGGAAATATTATGTATATACATTATGTAAACATATTTTCATAAATTAGCAAATGAAAAGAGTTTATGAAACTAAATATAGTAATATAAGTTATGTATTCTATGCCTTAGGTGATCGAGCACCACCACCTCTATATAAAGAAAGTGCCAAAGATCCCCCAAATATTTTATCTCAAATTACAACTTTAAAAGCATCTTGACATCATGCATGTCAGCATTGCTATCACCATGATAATTAAGTCATCTATATGACTAACTATATTAGCATGATCTATATTGGATATCTAAAATCCAATGGTAACAAGATACTCCTTAATCTTATTTAACCATGCTCTGAGTGTTTGATTCAAGCCATACAAGGCTTTGACTATATCGCATCTACCATGGGTGATCCAATAGAAACAAGGGCATATGCAACTCCTTTAGCCTCTTCACCAAGTAATTATTTATTCTCAGCTTCTAGTCACATTATGCAATTCCTACTTTTAGCTACATATTCTAAGCTTGAGAGTTTATATTGTATATCTTATGAGCTTAAGAGTTTATATTGTACATCTTATGAGCTTGAGTGTTTGTATTGTACATATTATGAGCTTGAGTGTTTGTATTGTACATATTCACCATTCACCAAGGTTTCCCAAGCTTCTTTAGGCATTTATACATCTTATGTATGCATAATCATAGAGTCGTTTATCATCGATCATAGTGGCAAACAACTAGTATGACACCTTTTTAACTCTTTCATGACATACTTTATATATCTACACTTACTATAGGGTGGGATTATCTTCAACATTATGTGGCACCTTTTCATCACCTGTGATGAACTGCCAATATTCTTTTTCCATAAGAAAATTGGTCATTCTAAACTTCAATGTTTAAAAGTTATTCTTGTCTTACTTATCACTCACAATGTGGGATAGACTGTCAAACTTAATTACCTATAGGTAACTTACCAAATACTGCTTGCAAAAGCCTTTACACTTACATCAAAGCTATAATCTCCAATGCAACAATATTGTAAACCAATTATACTATAATTGGTTTATACTATATCTAACTTATCGCTCACAATATGGGATAGACTATTAGTTATGATTACATGTAGCAACTTACAAAATAGTGCTTGCCAAAACCTTTGCAGTTATAGCAAAGTAGCAATCTCCAATGATTCTATAATTGTATATAGAATAGTCACACAAACATACATCTACCTACAATCTATAAATCTTAAATTCTCTGCACAGACTGCCCTATAACCAAATGTTTACCATAACTTTCCACCAAACCAAAAATTGGGCACACGCAATCAAAGTCAACACCCTCAAAGAGTCTAGAGTTCCTATATAAAACTTGGAGAGCAAAGACAGGACCCGAAATGGCCTTGAATCCAAACTTTACTTCATCGGCGTGAAGGGCATCTTATGATATGATTGTGCACCTTAGTGTTGTGCCTGCCTAATACTCTTGCCTAGCTGCTTACAAAGATTTATTTCCAAATTGAAGGGATTCGAAAAGGATGGCGTTACCCTTACCCGTGTATTGATTATTTTGCTTTCCTCTTTAGATCTTTATTCAAACCGGCACTCTAATGCCATGAGAAGAATGCGGGAGAGAGGATCAACTTGAGCTCCTTGCAAGAAAACACACATGCACAAGATTAGGTAGGCACACAAGAGTGATGGATGGTTTAATTTTCTTCTATTCTCTTCTCTTCTCTTCTCTACAACCAAAACATAAAGAGATAATAGTACACACTATATGGGAAATTACTCTCTTACTATAAAATACAAAGGTTGATCCATAGTGTGAACCTGACTACATAAGTTGGTGCTATAACTATGCCATAATTTTAGTATACCACATGGCATGTAGACCACTATCGGTACATTGCCCATGATCTCATCAACCCAGCCACTGATGGTGGTGGTGTAAGTGCTTGTTAAAATAATACAACAGAATATCATACATGTGACATTGGGGATATGGGCATATAGTTCTATGGTCTAAAGGCCTGAATTGGTACAAGGTTTTTGGGCATGACCACACCTCCAGGACAACCATACCTCCAAGACAACCATAGTTTATATGGAAGAGATCTTAGGTTACACTCTATTCTAGGCAATGGGTGCTCTTTTTTATGCATCTGTTGGATTAGGAGGATGCTCTTATCTCTAATCATGTTTTATACCAAGCCAATAAATAGGTTGTCATCCAATAATTATTTACAAGTCTTTCTCCTCTCTACATTGTCATTATGCAGAGATCTTGATTAATCATATTTTCTTAATCCTAATCACTCTTTATCTAAATTCATCATGCTTAATCCTCTTAGTTAGGATCTTGCTTCATCTACCATGAATTTCAACATGGTATCAGAGCCATGGTCTCACTAATGTCTTCATTAAGCCATGACCACTTCTTTATCTCTCTTCAAAAATACTTCAATGTTACTCAAAAGATACAAGGTTTGTGAGATGGCACCTTCACATCACAAAAGAAAGCCATTATCATTAGCAATATGGAGACTTCTTCATTAAGCCATGACCACTTCTTTATCTCTCTTCAAAAATACTTCAATGTTACTCAAAAGATACAAAGGTTTGTGAGATGGCACCTTCACATCAGAAAAGAAAGCCATTATCATTAGCAATATGGAGACTTCTTCCAAGCGCAAAAGATACAAAGGTTGTGAGAGAAGGCACCTTCACATCACAAAAAGAAAGCTATAATTATTATCAATAATGAACAAATAAAAGGGCACCAAAACATAACATAAGTCCCGATGGGTACTAAAAAAATAATAATAATACAATGATTAAGAAAATACCATGATCCATATGTACCTCCATAGGTTATGGGGCTTCTCTTCAAATTTTATTTACAAAGAAAAAAGACTATGATCCATATGTACCTCCATGGGTTATAGTGCTTCTCTTAAAAACACATTTTCACAAGGAAAAAAGGTTTCCTATCACATCTAGAGACCAAGGATTTGAATAACTTTTTACAAGTAAGATAAAATTTCACTCTTTATTCATGTTATTACACTTTCTAAACACTCTTGCCACATGGCTTTGTATCTTGAAATACATTTTATAACCAATAATTTGATGGTTACTTCACAAAGGTATTTCATGAATTAGAATCACTAGCAAGGTTTTTTTATGATGCTTGACTAGTTTTTTTCCCAACTATCTTGGAAGAAAATGCAAACCAATGGTATAGCTAGTTCCTCGCCAACCAATTTTTGGATTGGACTACCCTAAGGATATAATTCTTGGTTGACTTTGAGCTAGGGAACTACTATGACCTTAACATCAAAGAGTTCAAACAACTCATTAGGGGAAGGTTGAGGTCTATAGGGGCCCTTTAAGATGCCATGTGATTAAAAGGTTATTAAGGAAAAGGGCCAATCATGTGATGCCATGTATACAAAAATGTTGGGTGATTAAAGGTGGTCAAAAGATTCTCTAGAAGATGCCTTTTTGTATTTTTCTTTCCCAAAAAGTGGGGGGAAAAGTTTTTGAAATTTCGGACATCCATAACTTCTACATATGAGCTCAAAATTTGTCAGAGATTAGAGATCCAAAATCTACTCGCTGAGCTCTTTCCATAGATATGTCACATGGTATGGTTTTGCCCACTCAATTTAAATTCAATTTTAGCGGGAAACTTTAAAATTCAAACTTCTAGCCATTTGAAGAATAAGAAGGTATCTAAAGTAAAAGAAACTTAACATTTTAACAAAAAGTCATTAAAATCATAATATGGCAGCTTAAAGGGCCCCTATAGACCTCAACCTTCCCCTAATGATAATTCTCAGTCAAAGATTTTGGTAGCTCGGCTACTTCAAGACCCTGACAACTATATGCTTCAACAATGGTTGCTCATATGGGAAGTTTCCAATTGCCTAGATAATGACTCCTATTTCCTAGCTAGAGTTTGAGATTCCCTAGATGACAACCAATATTTCTTAGATATATAAGATTGATTACTTAAGAGATTTTATTCCCTAGCTTTGCATATGAGATATCCCTTTTATGTAACTAGGAAATCTCTAAAACTTTCCTATGTATTTAGATATTCCCTACCTAGGGAAACAGTTAAAAGTTCCTCGTGCTTGTAACAAGATCATGCACATCACACACATGGGCAATCAACCCATCTACTCATGGAGGATTTATAAGGTGATGCATGTATACGAAGATTATATAGGTGCAACGAAGGCAAATTTGCAAGATTATATATATACATAATAAAAGGTTTGTGACTGTGAGAGACATGGATAGCGGATCACATGGCAAGGACAATTATAGTGTGTCTCTAGTTTACCTTTATAACCACTAGAGAGAGTCTTGAGGCCTTGTGGAAGGTTCTATACACCTAGTGAAACCATGTAGGCATGCACATAACAAAAAGCAAAAAAAGAGTGGTCTTGTGGTTGTCATGTTATTGAGTACTTGTTATTGAGTAGAACAATCCATGTAAAGGGCCTCAACTAGTCGGGTCATGAGAGGAAGTATAGTGCTAGAAGTCAAGAGTATACATAAAGTTGGCCTCACTGGTTTCAAGAAGCATAATGAGTGTGAAGGGAAATAGCCTTAATAATAGAAAAGCATGAAGAGGCATGGCATGCAATTATAAACATAAGACCAGCTAAGTGACATTGTCTCAAATTATCCAATATTTATAAGATAAATTCCTTTAAAATTTATCATGGAGGATAGCAGGGACCTTGTAGAGATGGATGTGAATATGATGATGCAATTGATTGAAGAGTAGATTATTAAGCTTTACAAATTAGTATATCTATCCTTTTATTTCAATTTTAAATCAAAAATAAAAAATGTTAATTTTAATAGTGTCTCCACGATAAGCATCTTTTTACTATAGGGAGAGGCATATGTGAGGCCTATTTTTCTCTTAATTTCTTAAATAGGTTACATAAACATGAGACAAAAGATGAACACATTTGTGTTGAGAAAAGAAAATTTTGATTTTCTAAGGTTTAATGTAAATATATTAATATATGTATATATATAGCTCCTAAAATGAGAGCATGAAGAGTTTAGGAAAGAAGAATTTGATTTTGTAAGGTTTAATGTAAATATATAAATATCTCGTAAAATGAAATTATGAAGAGTTTATGTTTAGAGTATTTTTACACATTTAGAGGTCGTGCATACTAAAAATATAGAAGAAGCATGTGTTTTAAAAGATGTCACATTTTTGGTCATATACAGACATTTTTTCTAATTCTTCCAAACAATTTTCATATCTGCCCCTCTATATTATGACATGGGAGTATAGAGATAGAAGCTATTGATTTTGTTGTCATTTGTTAGGTTGTTTTTATATTGAAGACTGCAATTTGGTATTAGAGTACTCTACTTGCGATTAAAGGACTCTACTTTTACTCTAAGTGTGAGATCAAGAAATTCATATGTGATTATTTGTCTTCGTGCTATTGTAATTCAGGTGGAACCTCTGAGGGAGACTATTGTGAGTGCGAGAGAGTGAGAAAGATTGAGGGTGGTTAGGTAGTTCGAGCTCCGCCATGGAGTGCACCTTCTTAAATTATCAAACTTCTTCACAAAGCAATTGCAATTTATGATATATGGTGTACTTTCTACAATATTTAAGTTTTGTGAGATTTTTGATAAGATGTGATTTTCATAGAATTTCAAGTTTTTTGGATGATGGTTATGGTGATGAGAGTGAGGAGGCCCTGATGAATTTTAATTTCTATATATTTTTTGTATTGGTGTTCATGGGTTAGGTAGTGCCTTGTAATACATGTAATAAAAATGATTAAAACATAAAACTAAAGACCATATTAAGTGCTGGTTGTCTACCAAGCATTATACGAGCATTATACCACTTGCTCTTAAAGAACATCTAATTTATATGCACACAAGCGCACATAGACACACACACACACACACACACATTTTATTGCATTATATGTAGTCAAATATAACATTATAATATATGTAGTATATAATAATATAAATAGACATAGTATAATCTTAGGAGGGCTTACTCTAGGAAGAAGTGCTATCTCCTATATGGGTCTACGTTGAATGAGTACTAAAAAATAGCTATAAATAGACATAGTATAATCTTAGGACGGCTTACTCTAGGAAGAAGTGCTATCTCCTATATGGATCTACGTTGAATGAGTACTAAAAAATAGCTATGTATACATGGTTTTAGCAATATATATATTATTTCCAGTAGGTATACTTTTTGTAGTCTCAGCACACACATTAGACGAGTCTAATTGGGAAAATAATGTAAAATCCAAATATATAAGATTTAAGAAAATGCGTGTTTGTGTCTCTGTACAGTGCATGTATTTATGTATATATATATACATACACACACACACACACACACACACACACACACACACACACACACACACAGACACACATATATATATATATACATACATACACACACACACACACACACACACACACACACACACACACACATATATGTATACACACACACACACACACACACACACACACATAAGGAACTTCTTTGAAGGTATCTATTATATAGGAGGTTAGTCTTCATCATGATAATAGCTCGACAATCCTATTTATCTTGACATCCTTAGTATAAGCAGTTTGCTAGGTTTCCTAAATCACAAGGGGCTATAGAGATTGAAAGATTTAACACAATACTAATGGTTTCCATTCTTTGAGTTGAATCAAAACTACACAAAAATTGAATAATTGATCTTGGATCATACTAACTTCCTAGTATCAAGAAATAAAAAAGCTGGTAGCCTCGATATCTTTTGGTGTATGATGATTATATTAGTTCAAGATCAATTAAAGTTTAAATAAGTATCCAAACCTTAATAAGGTTGGTGATGAAAAAAGGAGTCATAAGTTTTGCATCTAATTCCTATAAATGGGTTGATTTGGTGGTTAACTCTGGGGTGTGCCAACTACATTTTTCTTTTTGATGCTAATCTATAGTTGCACACAATTTTTTTTAGTGGTCTATTTTTATGTGGTTCTACCATTGAGGTACTCAAAACTATAATCACCACTCTGTGTAATGGTGATGCATTGTCTTCCCATCTCCTTATTATGAGCCCACTAAATGTCATCCACTAAATGTTAAATTCGCGAGGTATAAATAAAGACCTACGTTACACATGTATGGGGTGTAAGCCAGCATATAGACAACTTACGAGGCATTATTGTCAATTCCTGTCTATGTTCTCGATACTCACTCACACACATGCAGGATGCAGGTAGATGCTAGGTGTATATATATATACACGCATATGAATGTAGCGTATGAATGCACACAAAAACGATTGGATTTCTAGAACGTTTCAAACCAAAGAGGTCCCCTTACCGAGTCTATGTGAAATATGCCCCGTACTCTCGGAAGTAAGAGGTCCGGCCTCTGAGTGTCCCACCCATTGCCCGGCCCCTTAGTAGGGCCCAAGTGAAAGAGATCCCCTTGCCCCCACCCATCATCGTCCAACTACATGGGCAAGCACACATAACCACACATGCTCATGGACACAAAATGGGTTAGAGCATAAACTTCCACCCTAAAGGTGAAGTCAATCTTAAACCTCTCCCCTATTCCCTGTGTTCGTGTCGTCTTCCCATTGCTCGTTTCTTCTCACGAGAGAAAATCTATATGACGCTGAGTGATCTCGAGGAGGGTAAATGTATTGATCCTTAAGAGCTGCCGCTCGAGAGCTTGGCAGAAATTATGAATCATGGCGCCGATCTGACTGAGTTTGGGGGAGGCGGGGTCGTTCATGGCGACGTGCAGGTAATCACCAATTGCGACGTTGACGCTGCGGTTGAATTTATAGACGCGTCTCGTGAAGGTTCGCCAGAGGCAGGATATGTTGCACGCAGTCAAGACGTAGCCCACCGCCCTATTGCTCACACCATTGAACGGATCGGAGTCGTTCCGATGCAGGAAATCGTAAACGCGGCCGTTGTAGAGGCTTTCGAGAAGCTGGGCTTGCTCTGTTATCAGGTCCGGAATATCTACGGTAATCCTTCTCATCAACTGCCTGTACGTATCGCCATCTCTCTGCTGCAAGTTTTCATCAACGTAGGCGTCCGTCAGAAAGTATGGTATCGTCACGATCTGGCTTGCCTCCGCGCCCGAAGTACACCAAAGGTGGTCCGGCCATTGGTCGAGGTCCATTCGCTCTCTTTCTCCTCGCCTTCTCTCCGGCGTAAACAGCCAAAGAGCCACAGAGGAAAAGAAAACAAACAAACGGACATATCTCTTATTACACTTTTCTCTTTGCTTTATACACCCTTTCGAAACGGCGTCCGTGTCTTTCCACGTATAAAACGTAAGGGCGTTTATTGACTCTAAAAGGGAAGAGGGGGTTGTGTGTGTTTTTTTTTGGGGGGGGGGGGGGGGGCGTTCTTATATTGGAGGACTCCCATCTCGATGAAAGACACCATTCCCTCGAGAAGGCATCTCTTACAATCACTTTAGTTTACCAAAGTTATGGCATAGTTATAGTGCCACTTCGCTATGGATCAACCTTATATATTTTACTAGGAGACTCGCTTATATTATGGACTCTTATCTTTATGTTATGCTTATAAAGAAGAGAAGGCAATGTAAGAAAATTCAGAGTTATGGCATAGTTATAGTGCCACTTCACTGTGGATCAACCTTATGTGTTTTAGTAGGAGAGTACTCTTGCTTATAGTATGTACTCTTATCTTTATATTATGGTTATAGAGAAGAGAAGAGAATGGAAAAAAATTCAGAGTTATGGCATAGTTATAGTGCCACTTCACTGTGGATCAACCTTATGTGTTTTAGTAGGAGAGTACTCTCACTTATGGTATGTACTCTTATCTTTATGTTATGGTTATAGAGAAGACAAGAGAATGAAAGAAAATTTAACTATCCATCTCTCTTGTTAGCTTGTCTACTCTTGTGTGTGTGTGTTTTCTTGCTAGAAGCTTGAGCTTACCCTCTCCCCTAAATTCTTCTCAAGAGAGAGAATAAATTTTAATATTAGATTTATTGTGGTAGTTTTTGAAATTAAAAGTACTCAGATCTAAATATGTAAGTTATCTCCATGCTTGTGGACATGCTTGTAGATTACTCAAAGAACATGCTTTAGAGGATGATTTTGAGTCTTTCTCTAGTAGAGGGGACTATTTCTCCTCTCTTAGTGATGGTGGTTATTTTGATAGAAATGAGAACTTTTGGACATGCTTAATATCTCCATGCTTGTGGACATGCTTGTAGATTACTCAAAGAACATGCTTTAGAGGATGATTTTGAGTCTTTCTCTAGTAGAGGGGACTATTTCTCCTCTCAGGGTACTTAGTGATGGTGGTTATTTTGATAGAAATGAGAACTTTTGGACATGCTTAATATCTATTTGATATTGTCAAGTTGGGATCTAATTGCTTGGATCTTACAGAATTGACTTGATATGTCATTTCCCTTGCACATATACTAGAGATAGAAATTACAGATTAGATTATGGCATTACCTTTACACACATACTAGAGATAAAAATTGTGAGGATATTCTTGGAGCCATTAAAGGAAGAGTGAATTAAGATCCATTTATATTGACCTTGTATTTCTCTCTATGGGTTCGAGATCTAGATTAGGATCCTAATACATATATATTTTTAAACCAAGCTCTATTTATGAGGTGGATGGAGAGAAAGTGTGACCATTCATGAGATATGTGTGTCCAAAAGGAAACATGTATCCTTTTGGTGTGACCAAAAGGAAACATGTATCCTTACTTATGAAAACAATAAACTGAAGTGTGCCAATTCATGCGACATGTGTTGGTGTGTGACAAAAAAGGAAACATGTATCCCTACTTGAAAACAATAAAGTTCCTGGCACCACACACGTGACTTTGGTAAATGACCATAACACTGAGAACTAAGGGGGATGAGAGATGAATAATTACTCAAAATGAGACAAGAGGAAGGCTAAAATCATCTATACCCAAAAAGAAACATAGGTAGTCATCAATACGGCTAGTCCTTCGCTAAAAAAGAAAAGTGTGCCAATTCATTAGATATGTGTTATTGTGACCAAAAAGGAAACATGTATCCCTAATTATGAAAACAATAAAGTTCATTGGCACATGACTGGTAAATGATCATATAATACTTAGAAACAAGGGGGATGAGAGATGAATAATTACTCCACATTACATTCACATAAGAATCAAAATGAGGCAAGAGGAAGGCTAAAAGTATCTATACTAAAAAGAAACATAGGTACTCATCAATACTACCAGTCCTTCGCTAGGCTTTTCATTGTAATGGGAATCGGGTGGCTTTCTCCTCCTTTATTCATAATTGGAGTTAGATTTTATCTCGGGAATCTATTGAAAATGTTTTGGGATCTCAAGAGAGGTGGTATGGAAAGCCTTCAATAAATGGATAAGTTTATGCTTATGAGTTATTTCTTTAGGTTAACATTGTTAAAATATACAAGTGAATAGAGTGTGTGCGGGAATAAGCCCTTAGCAAGAGGCTATAAAAGAGAATATACAAGTGAATAGAGTGTGTGCGGGAATAAGCCCTCAGCAAGAGGCTATAAAAGAGAATCTGTAAATGTGAGAGAAGCTGTGAAAAGGTGAGAAGTATCTACTGGGAGAGAATAAAGGGTAGCATGACAAGATTTAGGAGGTGTGGAGATATTCTGGGAAGAGGTGGAGAGAATCAAGCAAAAGAGGTGGAGTGAATCAAGGAGAGATCAGTGGCATTAGATGCTTGGATGTAAACTCTATAAATTGAGGCATTGACCTAATGAGAATTTGCTGGTTTTTGATTATCCATGCCTACATTAAGCTATCAGTTAATTGCTCACTAATCATATCTTGATTATCATCTTAATTGCTCACTAATTACGTCTTAATTATCATCTAATCTCTTTGCTAATGATGTTGATTCTTGCATTTGATCAGTTAATTGCTCACTAATCACGTCTTAATTATCGTCTAATCTCTTTGCTAATGATGTTGATTCTTGCATTTGATCCACCATAGCTCATCACATCGTTACAAATTTAACATGGTATCAGAGCCTAGCCTAGAATCTATCAAATTTATGAGCCCATTATCTTGCTAATCACCTAGCTAATCAGGATTAGTAGATAATCAAGTTCTTTTAACCTCTTTTTCAAAGAGCTTTTGTACCCCCAGCTGGTGGAGGAGCTCTCTCTCCCTTCACATATAAAATTGGCCCAAAACCTTTTAGCCACACATAGCCACAAGCTCTGTGCTTTAGCCCATCTACTCAATTCAGCAAACCGCCATCGGCGCATCCTGCAGATCTCCATGTTTTTCCACGCACCTTTTTTCTGAAGCAAATCTGAGATCTTATCTACACCAGATGCAATGGCTCTAATTCCTCTTGGCCCTGGGGGGTTTTCAAGGGTGCTCTGCTCTGGTGAAGACAGTTTTTGATTTCATCAAGTCTACAGTGAGATCCAAGCTCTCCATCAAATATGCAGATGACTTTGGTAAAACAGAGATTAAGCATTCAATGTTTGGTCAAATCTTGTGTTTCTTGGCTTAATCCTCTACTAGACTAATTGCTATTGATGGCCTTGATGAAAGGATTTGAGCTCATTTGAACTCTAAGGCCCTAGATCTGGACTCCTCGCGCATACTTTGTTTTCTGCAACAAAACAAAGGATTATTTTGCTAATTAGTGATTAATCAACACTATATTTTGGTACAATTGAGGGTCCAAATTAACACTATAGTGATTAGTGATTAATCAACACTAATCACTATATTTTGGTACAATTGAGGGTCCAAATTAACCATTAGGTATCTGATACAGATCCCTATAACTTTAGATTGCAATTCAGAGATGGTTTGATACTCCAACCATTCAGTATAGATTTGTTACCCTTGGTTTAATGTAATTTTTGGTGAATTTATGCTGATAAATCTGGTGTAATCATCACCTAAACATCAAATTGAGTTATAAAAGGGTAGACACTGCCCTTGAATCTTGAAATTGAATCAAGAGGTAAGACCCCCTTCACATCATCATGAGCACAGCATAAGAGATAGCCAAATTCAATGGGGAGAAGTTTTACACATGGTAAACAAAAACCATGTATCTACTCATGAGGAAAAATCTGTGGGGGGAGTAGTTGAGGGAAGAGATGAATGCCAAGAGGTGAGTGGGGAAAATGAGTGGAAGAGCAAGAATGAGAAAGTATTAGGACTTATCGCACTCAGTTTAAATGATGAAATCATTCATCACATCACAGGGATACAATGGGCAAAAGATGCATGGGATGAACTCAATAAATTATTTGGCACTCAAGCAAAAAATTCAAAGATAAATCTGTTAATGCAATTCTACAAATTGGATATGAAGGAAAGTGAACCTTTAATCATACACTTGAACAAATATAAAAGCATTAAGCAACAACTGGCAGCCATTGGCAAGAAGGTAGAAGATGATGAGGCACTAACAGTGCTTCTGAAGAGTGTGGACAAAGGTGAATATGAAAACATTGTAGTAACATTAAAGAATGTACTTGAATTGAAGCTGCACGAGATAGAAGGAGCTCTACTAGAGCAAGAGACCAAGGTCAAAGAGAAGAAATGGCTGGACTCAACAGCTGAAGAAGAAAAAGCATTGTTCACTCAAGGAGGATTCTCTCGAGGAGGACGAGGAAGAGGCAGAGTAGGAGGAAGGACCTTCACTTGCCACCACAACTGAGGAAAGCCAGGACACATGGCAAGAGACTGCTATAACAAACCCAGTGAAGAAGGAACGACATCCGCAAAGTTCATGGAGGCTCCTAAGGAAGTGGAGTCAGATCATCTTTTCTATAAGAGAGAGAGAGAGAGAGAGAGAAATCCCATAACCCAATGTAACCTACTCCTATTGCCGAGTTCTTATATAGCTACTTGGTAAGGCTTATCCAAATCCTTCTCCTTTCTTTTGTTTGGCCTTTCCTCCTTTAAATCTTTCTCCAAGTCCACCTCGGAGCTGGGTCTTCACTCTCATCCCCTTTCTTCTTCCACTCTTCAAAGGATTTTTGAGACAACCTCTGGTTTCTCTCTCTAGGATGACATCACTCAATGCCCATGATTTTTTGGTTTTTTAGGCTATTCATAAACCAATTAGCTTGTGGATTTTACTCTAGTGGTGTGGTACTTGACTTGGTGCACCATAATTCCTTTTCTTATCGACAATTCCTACTCCATTTATGCCACTATAGATTCATATCCTACTTGTACTTCTACACTCCATAATTACCTAATCTTCACTAGCTCTACTAATACTCTATAGCATAGAAACCCTTGGATAAACAAGGAGGCTACCAAAGCAGAGGTGATGAAACCATGTCCACCATTATAGAAGTAGATAACAGGGGGTACATTTTTGGCAAGCTTTCAAAAAAAATTGGTGAACCCAACAGAGTAAAACCACCCTCTGTGCTACCGATGATGTAGGCCATGCGGTAGATGTATGTGTGAGCACTTTAGTCAAGGTCACGGGCACTTGTAGTAGCCTAGGACACATAGAGAGAGAGAGTGTGTCAAGGACTATGAGTTTAGGGACTTGAGGCACTAGTCGCAGAGTATCAAGTAAGAGGAAAACTTGGTATAGGGTCTAGGTGTGCTAGGATTATTCACTTGAGGGGAGGTGTTGAAATATACAAGTGAATGGGGTGTGTGCGAGAACAAGCCCTTAGCAAGAGGCTGTAAAAGAGAATTTGTAAATGTGAGAGAAGCTATGAAAAGGTGAGAAGTATCTACTAGGAGAGAATAAAGGGTAGCATGAGAAGATTTAGGAGGTATGGAGATATTCTGGGAAGAGGTGGAGAGAATCAAGCAAAAGAGGTGGAGTGAATCAAGGAGAGATCAGTAGGATTAGATGCTCGGATGTAAACTCTATAAATTGAGGCATTGGCCTAATGAGAATTTGCTGATTTTTGATTATCCATGCCTACATTAAGCTATCAGTTAATTTCTCACTAATCACATCTTAATTATCATCTAATCTCTTTGCTAATGATATTGATTCTTGCAGTTGATCCACCATAGCTCGTCACATTGCTGCAAATTTAACAAACATGGCATTTGACTAGTGTATGTTTTGAGGTACTTACATAGGTTATCTCATGAATCTATTTGAGATATTTTTGCCTTTTAGGAGAGGTGGCAATGTAAATTCCTTGGCAAATATTTAGATGACACTTAGAAATTGTGTACTTGAGTTTATATTCATCTTTCACAACATTCCACACATGTATTTTGCTTTAAAGAAAATAAAGTGAAAAGAAGGTTTCAAGCTCAAGCCCTTTCATTTAAGTCCTTCCTCTTTGACCCTCCAAGTAAAAAATCTCAAATTAGTTTGGAAGAGGAACAACAATGGCATATGACTTTAGGTCAAGTGGGGAGCTACCAAAACATTTCTCTTTGAAGCCTTGATATTAGCTTACTCTATTAGTTTACTTGAAGAAATTTGAGGTGTAGAAAGTAGAAATTTAAGGTAGGAGATATCAATCACGTGCAAGACATCAAATTCACGTTTTTAATTCTTCAATGAGAATAAAAACCTCACTATTTAGGTAGGTATCTCTCGTGAAAAAACTCGAGGGTTGCACTATTAAGAAATCCTATGTATCACTTGCAAAATCAAGGGGTATTTAAAAAACCCCTTGCCTGTGAATTTTTCATGAATAAAATGACCCCTTTTTCTATATGGACTTATGTGTTTTTTTTCAAAATCGATTAAAAGAGCTCTTCATGTGAATGTATTTCTGTAAATTTACCTTAAAATTTTGAATTAAAAAACCACTTCATTTGAACTCACATGGTATACTTACATATTTTTAGGTGAGCCCGCCAAGTGTAAAAACAAGCAATTACACATGATTTTGAAAGTATCTTTAGATAAATAAGAACCTTGAAGGTATTACATAAAATATATTTGCATTCAAAGAGAGCACCACAAATGTAAGCTAATTTGTAACCTCAAGAAGAATATAATTAAAAAGCACTATATATAAGCAACAGCTATGCATGCATAAATAATAATTATAAATATATAAATAATAGCTTTGCATGTATTATATGTGTATGTTTTTGTTAAACTCGTAGTGACCGCTTCATACTTATGAACACACACTAAAAATTCATGCAAAAGACAAACATGATATTCTTGTAAGGTGAAATTCAAACAAAAAGTGTACCATTTGAATTGGGAAAAACTGCCATACTTGACAGGGGTTAAGGTTTCTAAAAACCATTTTGGAGTTTCCAGTTATGGGGTTAATACAATCTCCTTCTTCAAAAACTAGAGTTGATTTCTATCCCCCTCTCAAAGAGCATTGCCTTGGCATTGACTATTTCAATGGTGAGATGTGGCAACTCATTTTCAGGAAAGTAGTAGCTTGTATATTGCATTAGGGCCAAAAGTGAAAAAAGGGCCTTGTATTAAAGTGATTAACTTGTTAATTTAGTAGGGGTTTTTAAAGGTCAAATGCCTCCAAATATGACAGTTTGGATTAGATTCATAGATAGATTTGGTTCAAAAAGCATATCTCTACATTAAAAGCAAAGATAATATTAACTTATCTCATAAGTCATTTTTCCTTGTTTTGTGTACCATCATTACATTTTTATAGTTTGAATGATTTGAATTACCTAATGAAAAATTACCTAATGATTTGAATTACCTAATGAAAAATTTTGATCATTTTCCTCCAACGTATTTCCCTCTCTCAACTTTAGTTTTGCGCTCTTCATGCTCAAAGCATTATTGAACCTTTCCATTCTCTTTCACAAATTTTATGACCTACAAGAGTTTTGCTTCCTTTGCAAGTTCTACTGTCTACTTCAGATATCCCCTCCCAAAGTAAGTTCCATATGAACATCAGGCTTGATCTTGAATATGCAACTTGACGAAGCGCAAATCAAAGATCATTGAAAGATACAACTACAAAAAACTGACTTCGGATGGAACGGAGGAAACACATCGACCTATGATTGATGGTTGTCTCTACCCAATTGATCCCTCAATTGGTATGTGTCCTTCCTTTTCACCGATTCATGATCTACTCTAGTTTGTAGGAGATGGTGTAAATGGTCTTATGGGTATTGTTTTAGATTATTTCAATCAAGGAATGAACATGTTAATCATATTTATAACTTAAATAGAGCTATATTAAATTTTCAAACCTATATTGTTTTAGATTATTTCAATCAAGGAATAAACATGTTAATCATATTTATAACTTAAAAAGAGCTATATTAAATTTTCAAACCTATATTTGTGAGCTTGAGAAAAAAGTTTAATCTCTTGAAGATTTGAATGAGAAGTTACATAGTTGATTGAATAAAGTTAAAGTCATATCCATTGGGTTAAGAGAAAAACCAAAGAAAATAAAACATATAAATAGACTACTAGAGACTTGTGGGGCAAGAAAAAGAAGGTTGAGACTTGCTGAACTTTATGCCACTCAAATTTTTGGTCTAGATATTTTAAATTCAGAAGATAGGGTAAAGAGTTGCTGTGTGACAGGATTTTATTTCTCTTATAGATCCTTCACACATTATTGTAGAGACATGTGACAAAGTTGGGGTTAGTAGAAGGGGATGTCTGGCTTTATTTGGATTATGGTTTTAAAATTGAAACAGCAAAAAATAAAGCCTTTTGGATTGCCAAGGCCACACAAGGTCATTGAAGCACAAAATTAATTGAATCTAGAAATTCCAAACATTTTTGGAGATTATTTACATATAGAGGGTTTCATGCCATATGAAAAACAAAAAAAATAAGATGTTTTTGAATATACTACTTTTAATAACATCTGGATGGACCTTAAAAGGGTATAAATTGCCATGGTGCAGCTTTATAGAATAAGTATGCATGAGTGTAATGGGCATCTTAAATTTGTCTTGAAGTTGGATCAAGCTCATATTTAAAAAAAGCCAGAAAATGGAAAGAATAAGCATTTCTCTCATGAATAGAGCATTAGAGTATAGCTAGGGCATGAGAGCAACCCCTGTTCATAGTGTGCAATTAGAGATGGAGCTATGGTGGATTGGCTCTGCTTAAGTACTAGTAGAAAGCCATTAAACACTAAAATGGCTTTTTTTTCATGCTAACATTCCAAGCATTATTGAATCTCAAAATGCAGGTGAATATCTGAATGTTGACACTGTTGGTGGTAGTTTTAAAGTTGAATAGCATATGAATGCTTATTTAAAGTTTTAAAGTTGAATGGCATATGAATGCTTATTTAAAGGCATTGAAGTCAATATTTGGTATAGCTGGTGATGTTAACTCTAAGTATCCTTGCCTATACTGTATGGCAAGTATGGGGACAAAAGAGTGGTGTGACAAAAACACTAATAGAAGGCCACCATCAAGAAATAGTGTAGATTTATCAAAATTTACCAACACTGAAATGATTTGGGATCCATTCCTCCCCATTGAACTTAAGAATGCTCATATTTGTACATTGCATGCTAAAATAAGAATACTAGATAAACTTCTTAATCTTCACCTAGACTATGCATATTCAATCAAGCCAACAAAACTTGCAGATGAATGCATAGGTAAATGTGAGAAATTGGTATCAAACATGGGTTTTCATGGTGGTCAAGTTCACCTTAGAAAAGACCCAAATGTTTCGGGGAAGTCAAGTGATGTTCTTTGCACATGTATCAATGGGAGGATCAAAGGCCACAAGATTTTTGAGCAATCATGACAATAAATAGGTGATAGTAGTGTGGGAATGTTAGAAAGAGCTTTGCCAAATAACAAAAAATGTGGCAAGTAACGAGCAAGTAACCCTCAAGTAGCAAATAAGAGAATGTAAGTTTGGAAGCTTCTTGAAAACTTTCTATTTGAAAACTTTCTAAAGCTTCTTAGAAAAGAAGTAAGTACATTAACTTATGTAGCAAAGTTCAGAAAAGCAATAACTTGTCTAATAAAGGCAATTTAGAAGGCATTGGGAGAAAAGGACATTACGTACTACTTTGTAAGCTCAGGGGGTTCAACTAAAAATATGTAAGTGTAGCACGTGAGTTTATCAAGAGGGGCATATTCATTCAAAAAGTTACAAAATTACATTTATAGGAGGGGTTTTTTAAATTTTAAAAAAAATCATAAGCTTATATGAAGAAAAAGGGGTCATTTTATTCATAAAACTATGTAATGCTCGTGGGAAACAATGTTCTCTGCCTAAGCACTATGAGCTGCCATGAGTACCGAGGACAGAAAGGTAATGGATAGATGGTGAACTCGGGGTTCCCGATGAAACCAGTGCCTGCGATGTTTTGGTAAGCTACGCATCCGGTACATGACCACGCACCGATCGGATGGCGAAGACGATGTTACACCAAGTAGCAATTCAATACCCAAATCGGGGTCTCTATCTCGTGGTTGGCTTGATGAATCATCTGCTGAGATACCAGATGATTATCAAAGAAAGGAAAATGCTCGTAATAAGAAGGGATGATCTTCCTAAACCGGCGAAGGCCAATAGGAGTTTGTAAGGGTTTTTTTAAATACCCCTTGAACGCACGTGATACATAAAATTTCTTAGAGGTGACCCCCCAGAGATTTTGTAAGACATATAAAGATATTGTTTACTTTTGATTTGCGAACCATCTTTCTTTGTGTATAAAACATAAGTAACTAGCTACCTTTTCTTATGCAGCATATTCTATATGTTCATGGGCCATTCTTTGTTGAGAACCAGGGACCACTAGCAACATGGAGTACTCAAGTCATGGAGAAATCACACTACTAATCCCGCACATCATTCTTTTGAAGTATAAGGCATGGTGGAGGGAAAACAAGGAGTAATACAATGAAAGAGATTTTAAATTGGTTCTATAAAGGCAACTTAGAAGAATTCTAGCTATTGAACAAGGCATTTTGGAACAAGAACAGACTGCTCAACAAGCAGATACTTTTCAAGAAGAGGAAACCACTCAAACAGAAGCATGAAACTAAGAATCAGTTGTTGTCTAAATACAAAACTCTATATATTTTAACCTTTGGAATTAAGAAACACTGCAAATACAAAAATTATTTGTCTTTAAATATACTTGAGCTTCAAAAGCTTACAATTTTGAGGGAAAAGTATTTCTTGAGTTTCTTTACATTCATGTCATCAGCAGGAAAATCTCTTATCTATCTTAAAAATTTCTCTCTTATATCCACCAAGAAGATTAATATCTATCTTTTGAGCTACCAAAGCATAGGAAGAATAACAAAAAAAGTAGCCTACTCTTGAAGGCCAAAATCCAAGTCCATAACCAAAACTCCCTATGGCCGCTATTTTCTCTATGAGCATCACACTATTGGCATTGATTTGAATGGGGATGTAACCCATGAACCTTGATAAGAACTTGAGGGTAAACATGAGGACATCAAAATTGTCTTCGAAGACACTCTGAAAGATTAGAAACACCTCTTTGTCTAAAGAGGGAAAATAGTGTGTAAGAGCAGTGTCCTTCTTCATTGAATCCTTATCTCGTGCACCTCTTGAACCCTTTACAAAAAGTTGTTAGCATCTTCAATTTTAATCTGCATTCAAACCACACCCAAAAATAAGGAAAAAGAAAATGACAAAATCCAAACACAAGAAAGAAAATTATTGAATGAAAATAATAAACTTACTTTCTGATTTTTATCCTCTTCAAGAAGCTCATCTCTCCATAAATTAATGGAGCCTTGATTTTCCTCTTTAGGCTCAACATACTCTAGATTCTCTTTTCCAATATTTACTATCCCAAGGACCTCCAACCTCTCCCCAAACTCTTCATTGGATAGAGGTGGAGCTTCCTGTGTAGCTCTTTTGATACAAAGAGCTAAAGCACTAGATGCATCAATGAACTTTTCATTGGAAGTCTTTGTGTTCAGTGAAATAAACTCCTCATAAGGCTCATTTTCAACATCTATAAACCATGAGGCCACATCACATCCCTTTGCAATAATGGTGGGGCAGTAGTCCTCTCTCAAGTTAAAAAGCTTCTAGATATGAGCAATCAAAATAAACTCCTTCCCCTTGATCTGGAAAATGAGGGGAGGGATGGAAGTGTGAAAGAAGCTTGACATCAAACTCCTCTATGGTGGCAGGAGGTTCTTTAATTATAGTTTGAGATTTGAAAAGTGCAACGTCTAAACCAACACTATCCTTTCTTTCTTCTTCTGGCTGTATGGGTTCAAGATTTCCTTCAGAATTGACAATTTAAAAAATTCTCATTTGAGGATGCACCCTCCTGTCTCATATTAATATTTCCAAATAAGAAGAAAATGAATATGCAAGGGACTTCAAAAGAAGTTTGCAATCTTGCATGTGCAATGGGCATGTATCATTTGAAGGTTGGAAGAAATCATCCAGTGTCATTGACATCATTTTCTTTGTCACCTTTCCCTTCTCTGCTGATGTTTCAGAAATAGAAGACATATGCACATAAGAATGCTCATTTTGAAATGATGATACCATCTTTCATAAGCTCTTCAAACAACTTTATCCACTCTTCATTTAGAAAGCCTTTGCCAATGATCCACAAGGACTATTGAATTGACTGTAGTATTAAATATCTCTCTTGCCTTGTTGAAGAACCTAGGATCACAACCACGTTTGAGGATATAGTCAAGCAATTCATCACTTGGTGTTTCATCTAATAACTCCATGAATCTAAATGGTTGTGCTTTGTCCTTGGTTTTCATTTGAAAAAATTGGTTAGATACAAGATTAGAAAAAGATGGAAAAAACGACGTGAAAAAGAACTTCTAATCCTGGCGGGCAGACAGATTAACACCATTTGGTTAGAGCTTAGAGACAACAATATAGCATGATTTAAAGACTTACAATACTAGTGGAATTGGCGGAATCATGCCTTTGGTTGGAGGCTTGAGAGTTGAACAAAATGTAGCAAAAGCTGGTAATAAAGCAATGGCAAAAAGTAAAGAAGTGAGGTTTGAACAACGTGAATAGCTTGGGGGAATTGAGTGCATAAGAAAACATATGAAAGAAAAATGGTCACCCAAATTTATAGTCGTGTGATGGACCAATCATGATGTGATGCCATGTGCATTGACCATTGAATCCACGTGTACTACCACGCAGACTGACTGTTGATGCCAAGTGTACCCCACATGTATTGCCATGTGTCATTACCATTGGACCCACGTGTACTACCACGTA
This sequence comes from Cibotium barometz, assembly GCF_041138505.1. Classification (NCBI taxonomy): domain Eukaryota; kingdom Viridiplantae; phylum Streptophyta; class Polypodiopsida; order Cyatheales; family Cibotiaceae; genus Cibotium; species Cibotium barometz. The sequence goes on along the minus strand of NC_141094.1, from coordinate 30,610,013 downwards.
GATAAACTATTGAGGCCAGGTGTACCCCATGTGTACTACAATGAGTGGCGTCCTTCCACATGTTGTTATCGTCGTTGGACATGTGGCACTTCTACTCCTATGGCAGCTCCACCAGGGCCGGGGAGCCATTGGTTATTGTCCTTATTCACATGCAAGTTAACCGACCTTCAAAGGTACCATCACTAAAGATGCGGAAGGACGCCACTGCGGAAGCTCCTCACTATGTGTGACTCAAGTGGGCTCAATATCAAGATAATGCATGCTTGGTCTTGTTCCTGACAACGCTCAAAGAAAGTGTAGACTGGTGGTACACTCAATTCCCCACCAACCACATCTTAGATTGGGCCACCCTCAGGCTATAGTTCTTGGCTACCTTTTGGCTTGGGAACTACTTTGACCTCATTACTCAAGAGCTCAACCAAATCTCCATGAAGGTGGGGGCATCAGTGGCCCAACTTGTCACAAGAGCTAAAGTTTTGGTTGCTCAACTACCCCAAGATCCTAGAAACTATATGCTGCAAAAGTGGGTGCTTCACGCACTCCCTACTTAAATGACGATGAAGATGAGAGAGAGTTTTCCACCCCAAGGAACCAGGACTTCCAAGACAGAGCGCCACAACTAGAGAATGCTCCCCGCATAGGTGGAGCTCAGTTCCTCTTGGTCCCCACTTATCCTTGGCATGTCTTTAACTCCTTCAATGGTTCCTCTATCCCCGATGGTAGGTTCTACATCCGCTTCCATGGACGAGCTCACCACCAAGACCAAGAAGGAGCTTGAAGATTTCAAAAGGTCAAATCTAGAGGACGTGATCGTGGGCAGCGCTGAGGAAGGAGATCGAGTAGCTCAAGGCCAAATATCCCAAGATGAGTCCATTTTGCTTGGTATGTAGTTCCCAAGACCATCTTCTAAGTGATTGTCCCACTAAGAAATATTTTTCATTTTTCTCAAAGGCGGGACATGAGGATAAGGAGTTTTACTACCTCAAGGGACTCCAACTTATGCAACAATAACTTAAGCAAGGGGCCACCCCGCATAATCCCTTCGTTGAAGGTTACATGGTGACTCCAACCCTGTAGTGCTTGAACTTCTGCCTAGGTCCCTATTCACCAACCAAACCCAACACCCTTCTTGAACCATCAATTAGTAGGAGTAGCTATCCCCCAATCCCAAGATTATATTAACCTTATCACCACTGGCCCCTCTTACTTAGCTCCCCTACATACACTCCCCTCCCCCATGGCTACTTATGTACAAACCCCTCCACTACCCTAGGACACATCATCTTAGCAAGGAGCTCAAGTAGCCATGCTAGCATACACCAATACCCCTCATCTCAGAGAAATACTGACATAAAATCCCCTGCCTATGCAAATTCCATATCAAGTAGGCACTCTCCCAACCTATCAAGTTTACCTCCCACCCATGCCATTTCCACAAGCACCTCAAGCCTATCAAAACCCACCTAGTCCCCCCAGTGGTCTATGCTGCAGCTCCTCTTGTACCTCTAACCACTAACAACATGTATGGGCCCCAACCTAACCAAAAGGTTCCCCAATCACCATCCTCCCAACAATCCCACCCAACCCCTTATATGCTACTGTTGTGGGGGGAGCGGCCAAGCTCAATGTACTATACTAGAGGGTTGGTGCCCATGCCTCCATTGCCCGAAGAGCCAAGACTACTACACATGGGATTTTCCTAAAACCCCGCTGTGGTTAACATGGTGGAAGAAATGGTGCCATATCCCAAGGTTGACATTCACCCGGTGTCCTAAGGAGCACCAAAGACACGAACTCTTTCTCCTGATGGTATAGAGCACCCATCCATTGGGGAGCAAGCTTATAAGGAGACCGTGGAGGATTTCACTCATACATCACCCATGAAGAAGGAAGCAGCCCCTACCTTGGTCATTTCCCGAACCACCATACCTTCAAAGGCAGGTGAGGGGTCTACCCATCTGAAGGTGAGTAATTTACATTGGGAGGCAGTGTTGGTAGGGGCAAAGGTGGAAATCCCCCTTCCTCAATTATGTAGTTTGAGCCAAGAAATAGGAGAGAAAGTGCTATGCGTAGTCTAGCATTGGGTGGATTCGAAGGTAATTGGGGGGGAAGCCACATCTAGTAGTAGTGGGCGCGGCGACGGTCCAAGTAGCAAGCAAGGGTATGCCTCACTGCCACCACAGGGGTGGCTGATCACCAAAGCTCAATGGTGATAGTCTCCGTGGGAGGAACTCAAATTACAGGGGCCATTGTGGATGGTGGTTTTGGTGTTAACATCATGCCTGAAGCTACTAGGAAAGCCTTGGGTCTCTGAATTATCAAGCCATCTCCCTTCATCATCAGAGTGGAAGACTAGAGGGAAGTGATGCCCTTGGGACTAGTTAGGCAAGTTTTGATCACTTTTGAGGGATTGGTATTTGAAATGAATTTTGAGGTGTTAGGTCTCCCACTAGCTAGAGGGGCCTATAGCTTGCTCATTGGAAGGCCTTGGTTGAGGGAAGCTTGGATGATCCATGATTGGGGCCTGGACAACTTGCATATCCCTAACCTAGAGGGGACGATGACCTGCCCTTGGAAAAAGGCCCTCATGAGAGTGCAAGGGACACTACCCTACATGACAGGATTCCCATTTGGGAGGGAGGAACTAGTGATGAGGAACAAGAGGAATGGCAAGGATTACCATTGGATGAGGCCTAGGATCCATTTGGCTCTTAGAAGGAGAGGAGGCATGACCTCTATAGAATTGGTTAAATTTCTATGAGGGGTTCCAGTGCAATATGGTGGACATAGTGGAGTTGGACCCAGCTCCCATTCAAGAGGTGTCCCAAGAAAGAAGAGCTCTCAAGACACAGTAAAATAGGATTAGATAGAATCCTTGCTCACTCTGGCCTCCTCCTCTGCACTTGTGTCTCAATAGGAAGAAATAGGGGTCATAGGTTTAAAGGAACCAGATTTTTCTAGAAAGAAGTTCTCTGTAGAGAAGTCATCAGACACACTCGCAAGAAGAGGCACGCAGAGCACCTCAAGACTAGGGAGGAAGACTTGCTAGTAGAAGAGATACCCACTGGCTAGATATAGGAACACATTGGTGATTTCCCTTTGGACATCACTCGATCCCATGACCCCTTATCTCTCCATCAAGAAGCACTAGGTAGCAATAGATCCTCTCTTCCAACCACCACTTACCAACCACGAGGAGGTGAGAGAGCTGAACTTGACCATAATAGAAGCACTAGGCAATAGATCCTCTCTTCCAACCACCACTTGCCAACCACGAGGAGGTGAGAGAGCTGAACTTGGCCATAATTTTCTAGAAACAAAAAATCCCCCCTCTTAATTTTGTTTCCATTACAAAACACACAAAAACACAACAAAAAAACAAACCAACAAAAAACCCCCCCTATACGTATTTTATTCTTTCAAAAGAAACGAAAAAGAAAAAAAACAAAACCAAAAAAGCCTCTCTCCTTGTGCTCTCTCTCTCTCTCTCTCTCTCTCTCTCTCTCTCTCTAGCACCATCTCTCTCCCTTACCTCTTCTCTCTCACATTGTCACCCCCCTCTCCTCTCCATTGCACAACCCCCCTCATTTGCCACCTCACCATCCCCCCCTTGCTTCACTTCCCACCATCACTCACCCCCTCTCTCACCCTCCCACCCTCACCCACCCCCTTTTCTCTCACCCTTCTACCGTCACCCCCCTCTCCTCTCTCTTGTGAAACCCCCCCCTCGCACCTCACCACCCCCCCTTTTTCTTCACTCGCCACACCACCGTCACTCACCCCCTCTCTCACCCTCCCCACTATCATCCACCCCCCTCTATTCTCTCTTGCACAACCGTCACTCCCCCTCTCCACTACCCAGTTACTCTAGTAAATGAGCCTTCTAACCTTAGAACAAGATACTCTAAGGTATCACTAAGGAAATCACACTAAGAATGGATGCTAGATAACATATTTTCTAGCACCGTCCCTTGATCAAGAATCCATACCACACAGGGTGTGCTTGGATCAAATCTACCACTAAGATAAAGATTCAATAAACATCACTAAGATAAGAAATGCCCCACAAGCTATAAAATGTCATACAAATGTAATGTCATCATCAACAAATGTAATGTCATCATCAACAAATGTATCATGCTGCCACTCATGCTTATTTGAAGAAGTCCAGAAAGGTCTTGAATAGGAGCATGTTGTCACCCATGATGTCTTCAAGAAGAAATCATCACAAAGAAGTCACCAAGTCGATGTAGGCACCACCAAGGTAATCATGAATGAAGTCCTAGCTAGCACATAGAAATGGAAACACCACTAAGATTTGATCTCCATCAAGAAGTCGATGAAGTTCACCATCACAAAGGATCCTAATCTCACATAGAGACCATAAAGTAGTGTCACCTAGGATCTCAACAAAGGTTATGTGCAAAATACATGTGCTCACATAGAGAATATACCATAAAGGTAACATAGACATAACCACTAAGTAGAACTCAAAATGTATGCAAGTGACTTCCATCTCACACATGGAGAGTATCACATGCAGTATCACAGGGTCGATCCAAGTCCTTTATAACATGAGGACATTACAAAGTTTTTTTCAAGGAGTTCACATGATGATGACAGAACCACTTCCTTCTCGATCAAGAAGTGTCTAGAGCCACCAAGATACACACAAAGTAGATGAGAAGATGACCATGTTGCTACCATCTCACACATGGAAAGAATGAGGTCACCATGTCTTTCACAAAGATAAGAACCACCAAGGAGAATGTGTTCCCATCTCTCACACATGGGTTGCACATTATGTATCATGTGTGCTCACGTTAGTGCTCTCAAAATCACAAAGATATCCTAGGTTTGAATAACCCTTATATCACAAAGTTTAAACTTTTCCTCCTAAAATTAAGGAAGAACATGAGTGAATTGGGGGGAGGCTTGATTCTCCATGGATCGTGGTGGAGAGAATGCACCATTTTTTTGCTAGATGAGAGCTCAGTTATTTGCGCCAGAGGGAACACCACGACTTGCCACTAAATGCCACCTAGTTAGGTGCTCATTAAGGCACCAAAATTAGCATTTAGTTATTGTAGAAGGGGTAGTAGAACAATCTCCCAAAATCGCACACAGTTGGCAATTTTAAGGTAATTTGGTACTTAGCGAGGTCGCCACAGATGGAGCTACTAGTACCTGAAGGATATATGCATTTTATGTTGCAAATTTGGGTGATTCAAGGCCTCCAAAAGCACCTTCTTCTCTTCTTAACAGAGGTTTGAATCCTTTGTCACTTTCTGAAGTGTAGGCAGATGATTCCAAGCTGTTTGGGCAAAGGCTATGCATTGTCCTCATCACCCTAAGCTAGGCTACAGAAGCCCCAAGAGAAGCTATGGAAAATATCCCCACACAAGGGAAATGGAGAGCTCCAAAAAGATTTAATTTGCACCGTTTTCACTTAGAGGAAAAATAGCACATAATACCTTGCAGTGCTGATGTTCAATTTAGTTTTGAAGCTGATTTTTTGAAGCTGATTTTAATGAAGTAATTCTTCTCTTTCCAATTCTTTAGAAGATCCTTTGAAACTCCACCTTGCACTCTTCTCTCAAATGAGTAAATCTCTCTCTCTTAAGAGTTTGATCACACCCATAGTGGTGTGGCCCTATTTGATAAATGAGGAGCAAGAAAAGGCCTCAAATGCCATAGCTGAAGACCAAGAAGATAGTTCTACTGAGGTTTAATGAATTGATATTCTATTTTGAAAAAATCCTTTTATGATAACCTCTTTTGTATCATTGTTCCATCTTGTAACTTCTATAATTACAAGTAAGATTACTTTTTTGATAATAGAAAGCTACTTTTATGAAAAACTAATGTTTTGTTTATTTTGTACCTTTGTACCCTATTCTACTTGTATCATTAAGACATTTTGGAGGTCATTTGGAGAGACTTGGAAGAAATTCACTAATGTCTAATTTCTCTCACTAGTGAAAACTTAAAAAAATACCAAAATGTCTGAATATCAAAATGTATATGTTATTCCAAATACCAAAACGTCTGAATGTCAAAATGTATATGTTATTCCAAATTACCATTCTGATATTTAAGAAAGGTTGCACTCTGTGGCCAACAAGGAAATCAGAATTCTGGACAACAACAGTCCAATGATTCACAACAAACAATCATACACAAGTGGAAGAGGCCAGTCTAGAGGCAAGGGGAGCCAAAGAGGCCGAGGTGGTTGGAAAAAAAATAAAATGCGAACAGCATAGAGTGCTATTACTGTGGAAAACCAAGACACATGGCAAAGGACTGCTATAAAAAGCAGAATGACATTAAAAGTGGGAAGTTGCAACAAAGCAACTATGCAGGATGGCAAAATGAAGTACTTGGGTGATGTACTTCATGTTCTAAATATTACAAAGAACCTAGTTTCTGTGGGACAGATGGTTGAGCAGGGTCTACAAGTGAGGTTTAATCCTCAAGGATGTTTTGTGGAAGACTTCAAAAATAAGTGTCGCTTGGTTGTAAAGGGTAATAGAAATGGCAGGATGTTTACTTTGGATGTGAACATGCCTGAGATAAAGACAACCATGTTTGCGCATGGAACAGGTGTCATTGTTATAGATATTGGTATATGACACAAGCGCATTGGTCATGTGAATGTACAGCAACTGAAGTCTATGCAGGCCCACAATATTGTTGCAGGTTTGCCAAAGTTTAAGGTTGATGGTATGCATATAAGTATGTGAAGCATGCCAACTTGGTAAATAGGACAAACATGCTTTCCCACAGGAAAAGCATGTCAGTGCAAGGCCATTGGATGTCATACATGCAAATGTATGGGGACCGACCAAGACTGCAACAATTGCTGGTTGTAGGTACTATGTTATATTCATTGATGATCACACTAGGAAAGTGTGGGTTTATTTCATGAAGGAGAAAAGTGAAGTGTTTGCTCACTTCAGAGATTTAAAGACTTGATCGAGAAAGAAAAAGGCATGCAAATAAAATGCCTAAGATCAAATGGTGGGGGAGAATATTTCTCCAATGAGTTCAACGATTTCCTGAGGAAGCAGGGAATCAAGAGGCAGTTTATGTGCAGGTATACCCCGTAACAGAATGGTGTTGTAGAAAGGGAAAATAGACACATTGCAGAAGTGGCACGTGCCTTGATATGCCACATTACTTTTGGGCAAAAGCAGTAGCAAATACTGTGTACATTATGAATAGGACACCCCCACTATAGCTGTTCATTGTATGACTTCGGAACCAGAAGTTTATAGGCATAAGACTAGATGTGTCTCACTTGAAAGTGTTTGGGTGTATTGAATATGTACATGTTCCTGATGAAGTGAGAACAAAGCAGGATCCAAAGGCATAAGACTAGATGTGTCTCACTTGAAAGTGTTTGGGTGTATTGAATATGTACATGTTCCTGATGAAGTGAGAACAAAGCAGGATCCAAAGACAGAGAAATGCATCTTCATTAGTTATACTATGGAGCAAAAAGGTTATAGTTGAATCCATTGGTTCTACTCTCATTGACTGTATTGGAGACAATTATTAAATGTAATGTTGTTCTAGGTCTCCTTGGCCTTTCAACTGTTTCATTAATATCCTCAAATGCAGGATAAGCCCGATGTTCCCTTACTTGTTTGAAGTTGAATCCATAGGTTCTACTCATTGACTGTATTGGAGACAATTATTGAATGCACTATTGTTCCAAGTCTCCTTGGCCTTTTAACTAGTGTTCTAGGTCTCCTTAGCCCTGGAACTATTTCATCAATATCTTGAGATATAGGATAATCCCGATATGATACAAAGTGATGGGTTGTAGCAATTTCTCAAAAAATAGATCACAGAGAGAAGAAGAACATGCTGATCAGTAGAGCAGACATGAAGAAGAAGATCAAAAAGTGGGAGAGTATTCAATTTTTTCCCTCCTCTATAATATTAGAGAAGATATGCTTTATAAGATATGCCTTGTACTTTGTTAGGAATCTTGAATGCCATTGGCCTTCATTTTCTCCAAAAAGGTATTACTTTTTAGATGAATACGGTGGTTTTTGAATATACTATAAAGTTTTTAAATGTATTTTTATACGCATTTAGCTATTTTCCAATGTTACGTTTGCATCTTGTTGATTGGTGGGCTTCTATTTTCCAATGTTACGTTTGCCTCTTGTTGATTGGTGGGCTTCTATTTTCTCTCTCTTATGAAAGACCCTCTAAATGACCTCCGAAATGTTCTAATGCAACTTTAAACATCAACCAAATTTCAGTTTTTCTTATAACCTGAAATGCATGCTTTTATTTGAGAATAAAAATAAGTTCTGTAAATATCAAATCTTCTAATTTTTTCTTATTGATAATGGCTCAAAGGCTACAGAAATTGGGGGCAAGCATTTCATACAGAGATGGTTTTTTCAACCCTCCTCTTCTAATAGTAGCATCATTAAGCTTGAACATGCATTTAGAGTTTGTACAATCACAAGAAAGTTAAAAGATTCTCTGATATCTTTTAGGGTGTGGTTGGCATTTACAATAAGCTTTCTAGGGTCTTCAAACGGTGAAACCTTAACCTCAAGTTCAAAGTATGGACAATTTTCTTTAGAGTCTAGGGATAGCCAGCCATTTCCGCCACCTCCTATAATCAAAACCCTAAAACCAGTGATTGGTGAGATATCTAGTAGGAAAGGGCTAAAGAGTTAGGACTAGCCTTGCACCTCATGGTATCACTTAGGTGGAAGCTCTCCGTTGGCTTCCAAACATCTCCAAAAATAGTGTCCATGCCATGTTCAACCAATCTTCTATTTAGCCACATTGTCTTTTTTCTTTGCAACTCCATCAACCTAAAACAAGCCACAAAAATGTGAAGAGGAACAAACCATGTGAACTAGATTTTTCTTGACATCTTCCTGGTGTCCTTGCCTTCTAAATGTCATGTAATATTTTAGCTTTGAAGCTTGACATTGTCGCTGTATCAGGAATATCCTAGTTGAGTGAAGTCAGGTATGGGATAGGAAGATCTTCAAGCTCCCCATATACACCTACTCTAGATGGAACTTTGTATTCTACATAGTAGACAAACAAATTACTCTTGCTAAAGAAAGATTGTGATTGTTTAGCGTAAAGAATATCTAAGAATCCTTTATGAATGGCTTGAAATGTGCCAGTAAAGCACTCCACTTGGCTGCCATTCAAGACATGTTGATGGGAGCACATCTGCACATCAAAAGTTTGCATGTTAATTATTTGTTGGGCAACAAAAAACAAATTAAAAATTTCACATTAGTATATTGGATCAAATACTTATAGTGTGCTTGCAGAAGTAGTTACACTATAGGGTTCAAAAACATGTCCTTAGCCATGTAGACATGTTGAACTTTTGCAAGACACCCATGTTTTGTCACCTCGAATGCAATTATGCGACCTTTACAATTGTTCTTTATGTCATCTCATTTTGTTCTCTTCACTTTGTGAGAACCCTTGTAGGACGGAAGAAGTTTTACCCAATCATTGATATTCAATGTTAGTGGCTTCCACAAACCCCATCCTCTCTTAAGTTGAAATATACATGAAGTAAATGTGTGAGGAGTTCTTCAGGAAGAAGCCATTGAAGATTGAAGAGCAGAAATGAAGGAAAGCTAGAAGAGTGCTTGAGAGAAAGTGAGGGGATTGTAACGCGGTGAAGATTTCCACAAAGCAAGAGAGAGAAATGTTGGCATTCAAAATTTCTTGTAGTAGCAAATTGGTGTAATTAATGCTCCTTGTTTTTTGCACCTCATGCAAAAAAAGAAAAATTTTCACCCTTAACTTGAAAATTTACCTTGTTTCCAATGTATCTTGGCCAAATTAGAGAAAAATGAATGGTTTTTATTTCAAAATCAATACCAAATTGCCAAAATAGAGGACTCGAGGCAAGAATGTCATATTTGTGTACACATGGCTCCTTGTTATTTGCTAGTTTCTTATCAAGAAAGGGCCCAAAAATTACCATTTTTGGTCCTAATGATGAGACAAAGATAATGGTACAATAATTCAATAAAGGTTGCAAAAAAAGGCAGAGTGGGCCTGTGTGAGGGAACCATGCAGTGAGAATGAAAGTGAGGCAGGGATGGTATACAGATGCACAACAGTCAAAGAGACAACTCTAGAAGCAGAAGTTGAGACTGGAGAGGAAGTGGAAGAGTCTGAGTACCAATGGAGCCGGTGAGAAGAGGAAAGAAATGTGAAAAAGCGGGAAGAGGATGGGGGATGAGCCACTCAAAGCTTAAGCTTTCCTGAACTATGAAACAATCACCTTGTTTCAAAAAAAAATCTCTTCCTTATGATTCTTCTTACCATAGAATCCACATCCATTATAATTGGTTTTGTTTTGGTGAAGCCCTTGGACAAATTCTTCGTGTTAGTGTAACCCTTATACTTGTGCTTCGTGAAGTAGGCCCCCTGTTCATTATAAATGGAGCTGGAACTTCTTTGCTTGATCTTTCTTTTATGCTCTAAGAGAGAAGCTTTAATATCAACAATTTTTATGTTGGTAGATTTGTAAGGGTGGTAACAATATTACCATACTCTTCATCTAGAAGACTTTTGAGTAAGATTGCAGTTGTGATGTCTTCATTCATGGTAGTTTTGATGCTTTCCATTTATGTTAGCATGCTTGTCATTCACTTCAAATGTAAGGAGAGAGAGACCCATAGATTCATTTTTAGCACAAAAAAATTTATTAGCAAGCTAAACTTGGAGCACTTTCCTTGCGCACCAAACATGGTTTCAAGATGTACCTAAGCCTCATGTAATGTATCACACCCATCAATATGATGGATGTAAGAGTCACTTAACCGAAAGGCTATTGTAGCAAGGGACTTCTCATCTTTGACTAGCCAAGAAACTTCTCCTTCTCAAGTTTACTTTTTCTCTTTTCTATTTGCCACATTCCATATCTCTTTTATCATATGGTTGTATTTAACCTTTGTCTTCCCATGTGTGAAATCCTTCTCCTTCAAATTTATCAATTTTTCATTGCGTAGCCATGATTAATGAAGAGGATAGGTCTTACTAAATAGGCTTGAAGCTCAAAAGTAATGTTTAAATCCTTTACAGAGTTTGAGATAACTTAACACTAGTTTGGTACCAAAAAAGGACACTTAAGTGTCCTTTTTCGGATGATGCAAATAAAATGCTACTTGTGCTAGGAAAGACATATTCAAAATCCCTCTTGAGGATTTTGAATATGTGACCTAGTGTGTCTTTAAAAAATGTAACCTTGCAATTTGGATGCTGGCACGATAAGGAATCACCCATAAATAGGACTTGCATGAGACTCCAACTTAGGTTTGAGAAAACCGCCTTATAAGCTTAGAGAAAAAAATCACTAAGCCCCGTGAAAAATTCCAAGTAATTATTTCATATTTGTGTCAAAGATTTTGCAAAGAGTTGGTGAAGCAACTCAAAAAATTTGACAAATACTGAAACTTGAAATTTGGCTAGAAGTTGTAGCATTTTTAGGCATGTGAAAGCTTTTAATGACCTCTTTTCTTTGCACTCTCTTTTTTTATTATATAAATTTCCTTTTTTCGCTCTCTTTCTTTTGTTTTTTATTTTTAAATAAATAGGGAAATAAAAATAAAATAAAAATAATATGTTTTATCTATTGACAGGTGGCTAGCACTAGTGGCTCAATCTAGAATGCCAGATGCACTAATGGTTGGTCTACTCTAAGGTTGTGGTGCTGTGAGTGGTAGCATTGTTGGTGCATACTGTTGAGCCGTGCTTTTGTGCTAACACAAGGTTTTGAATCCATAGGAGGGCTAGGTGGTGCCATCATGATGCTTTTATTGTGCCACTCATAATGGATGGGAAGGCCCTCTATTAGGGAAGGATGTATCTAGAAGGTGCAACTTGGCACATGGGTCACCTTGATGTGACATCACTTGTGATGTATTGAGTCCACATGTATTTTACTATTAAAGAGGAAAATTATTGAATGGAAAATACACTTGTTATCTAGCTAGTCTTATATGGAGCCCACTTGTATTTTCCTATTAAAGAGGCACATTAGTGAATGGAAAATACACTCAGTATCTTGCTAGTCTTATATTTTGGCTTATTGTCTCTTTCCCACACGCATTCTCTCACCCACAATCACTATTAGCTTATGGATTTCATCTTTCATCCTCCTCAGATCTCTCCCTCTCCCTCTCTTGATAGTAGTTTAGGGGTGGATTTCCCATAGTGGTATCAGAGCACAAAAGATCTTGTGCATCTCACCTCCTTCGGTTAATGTGTATGATACTTCTTGTAGTGAGTTACAACAATATAGAGCATCAAAATCTCCATATGGCTTTTGAAGTAGAGCCATAGGCATTTCCTCAGAGGGCTTTGTTCTAAGAGAACACAAGAGCAAGTATAGTAGTTTCATGACACTGTCATTATGCTGCGTAGATCTAAAAGAGGCTTCAAAGAGCTCACACAAGGACATCATCATCAAGTTGAACATAGCAATGGACATGAAACCAAGAGAGAGGTGATAGACATTTAGGCTAGCCTAGAGAGCCACCACAACCATAGCTATAGTGAATACCCACACACTTATCATCCCTCATCTCAAAAGTTGCATCATTAGAGCAACGTGAAGCGACTAGTTCAAAAGTTGTGCCATTGAGGAGTTTCTATCATTAGCAAGCTATTTAATCTCCTTTATTTCCATTATTCTCTTTTTTGCAAGAGCTAGTTCAAATCGCTCCATATCTCATGGCAACACTTGGGCTAATTGATGAAAGAAAGTGGTTTTTCCATATTATTGTGACATACATGTACACATTGGGCACTATTGTCTTGTAGTAGTCACTCATTGGGCATTATTGTCTTGTAGTAGTTGTTTTAGTAGTCACTCATTTGAGTGGATGCCCATTGAGGATTGGTCTCTGAGGGTCCACTATAAGTAAATCCTCCGTATCACATTCATTCAATGCCTATTTTAAAATCCCCTTATCTGTGAATTTTTCATGAATAAAACATACCCTTTTTCTATTCAACTTGTCAATACTCCCTTTAAATGATAACCTTCTGTATGTAAAAAATGTGTTAAAAAAGGATTTTTAAAATCCCTTCTGTTGAACCCACGTGATACCCTTACATATTTATGAGTGAACCCCCTGAGGGATTAGTGTCCCCACCATGCTTGGCCTTTCAAAATGGAGCTTCTAGATCAACATATGCTTGTGGAACATGGAGAACATCACTTTGAATTGAAGACCTTAGATTGAAAGATCAACTTCATGGATAAAAGACTTACATCACCTATGGACTATATACTTAAATTGAAGGTTTAAAGGTAGCATGGACCTTGGAGAGGTGGATTTTAACACCTCAAATTTTTGCTTGGTTTGTTGAGCCAGGACTTGGAAATACCCTGTCAACTTGTTGTTTTGGCTACTCAAAATTTTATAAAACTTTACCAGCCTCCTAATTGATTTTCCTTGATATCTGCTTGTGTAAGAGCCCTAGGATGGCCTTGTAGGAGGCAAGGGGGCGTTGGACATATGTTGTGGTGATCACGTCCCATTGTTGAGTGCATATGAACACATTTGATTTTGTCTTGTCATTAGGTTAGTAGAATTTGGAGAGCTCCAAGAGGGATCAAAAGATTATCCTTGGTATTTTGATTTTGAAATTTGTAAAAACCTAATCTAAGTCCACATGAGCCAAAAGATGTCATGCTTGGACCATGGGAGGGTGTTGGAATGATAGTCCTTCACATGCATTCTTTGGTCCTCTAGCATGGGAAGGTTCTTTATGAAGGGAGGATGTATCTAGAAGGTGCAACTTGGCACATGGGTGGTCACATTGATGTTACATCATGCATGATGTATTGATCCCACTTGTATTAAATAGGCTGTAGATGACTCCACCGGTCCTTGCTATAGGGAACTCGAATACAATCGACACAAACATTATAGTTGGGGGAGAAGGGAGCGTGGATCCTCTCAGGGAAGTATACCTGCCAAGGATGAATCGACCTCATTGGCTAGACATGCAAGACCTATGCTCTACACTATCTACCATGCTCTCCGACGACCACCTAGCACCGTAGTACCCCTATGGGCCTCTCACTCACACCAAACACCTCACACCTCACTCACCTCGCTCACACAAAGAGATAGACAAAACACCAAACTGAGTGCAACACTATCTACAATCACAATACCAAAAAGGAATGCTACAAGGGCGACTTCGCTCCAATAGGACTGTGCTAGACCTCAAGGTGATACACCAGAGATTATCCTCCTCTCTGAGAGTATGTCCCAGACTGTCTGTATGTTACCGAGAGAGTGCTCCCTGTAACTCCTCCTTGGGTGTCCTCCTCCTCGGGTGGTGCTCAAGAGGATCTCCAAAAGAGGATCTCTCCCTACCTGGGAAAGGGAGAGGGGTGTTGCCTCCATGAGTGCCATCGGAATTGGCCATGCACATATGAGATGTCGAAGGGGACCAGCCGTCTGAGGGGTCGAAGAGCACTAGCGGTCGGAGGGCACCAGCGGTGATGGTGCGGCCGGAGCAGTCGAAGGCACTAGCGGTGACGGTGGTACCTTGGGAAAGGGAGAGGGGTGTTGCCTCTATGAGTGCCATCGGAGTTGGCCATGCACGTATGAGATGTCAAAGGGGGCCAACGGTCAGAGGGGTCAAAGAGCACTGGTGATGACGGTGGTCGGAGCAGTCGGAGGGCACTGGCGGTGACAGTGGTTGGAGTCATCGGAGGGCACCGGCCGAGCCATCAGAGGGCACCAGGGGTCAGAGTGGTCGGAGCACACCGGCGATCGAAGTGGTCAGAGTAGTCGGTGGGTGGAGTAGTTGGAGCACACTAGCGGCGGTGACGACGGTCGGAGCAGTCAGAGTGGTCAGAGGGCACTGGCGGTCGGAGTGGTTGGAGCACACTAGTAGTGACGGCAGTCAGAGTCATCAAAGGGCACCGATGGTGATGACGGTCGGAGCGGTCCGTGGAGTGTGGAGGAACTGGCTTCCCGCCACATAGGCACATTAGTGAGAATGGAAAATACACTCATTATCTAGCTAGTCTTATCTTTTGGCTTATTGTCTCTTTCTCGCACACACATTCTCTCACCCTTATTTTACTATTAGCTATGGCTTTCATCTTTCAGCCTTCTTAGAGATCTCTCTCTCCCTCTCTCCATAGTATTTTAGGGGTGAGTTTTCCAATAGATGGTAGGGACTTTATCATTGAGCACCATCCCAAATAGGGATACGGGGTCTATGAGACGAAACACCTAAGGTTAGTAGTATGGATTTGAAATTGCACCCGATGGTTGATTCTAGGAGGTTTGAGCGAGATTCTCATTGGCACATATGTTATTTTCTATATAGACACTTATTAGAGCCTTGAAAGGGGCTTACCATACATAGTCGGGTATGAGTGGGGTCAAGAGTTATACTGACTTTTCTTATGTTCGAGCTACAAAGAGGCCTGGAGTAAACTCCAAGAACATTGCCCCCCCCAAACCTATCAACAGTAGTAGCTGCTCGGGCACATGGCACTCCTATGAATGTTCCCTCTATCATATCCCCCATCAGCCACCCCTACCCCTACCCCTACCCCCACCTCGAGATCCCCACCCCACCACCTCCACCTTCTTCACAAATGGCATGGTCCTCAATGCCATTTGTAGACTACATAATTAGCAAGCCTAGGATCATGAGGGACTCACTGCCAAGTACATCTTGCATGCCAACCCAATGATACCTCGGTGCCCTACTAGCCTACATGTTCAATAGAGAACTTTGTAAAAATTTTGGATCCTCTTGGTCCACCAACACCTTCACCTCCATTATCAAAGCTAGAGATCCATTTAATCCTAATAATTACAAGACAATCATGGTTTTCCACACATTGGCCAAACTCTATGGATCAATGCTTGAGGTGGAGCTTAGTTCATTTGCAGAGAGACAGGGATGCAAAGCATCAGGACATGTAGGCTTTTGGAGGAGATACTCTACCGTTGACCACATGTTCACCCTCTATGCCATCATTGAGGAGGGTAGAGCACATCACTGCTGCTTTGTGGATTTACACGAAGCTTTTGATACTATACTTCGATTTGGCCTCCTACACCATCTACAGAAGACATAAGTCCCATATGACATGGTTTAGAGCATCATCACCCTCTACATGAGATATGACTCCCGTCTGACATGGTTTGGAGCATCATCACCCTCTATGAGTCGGCGGTCATTAGAAGAATGAGATCCCCCAGGAGGTACATTGTAGTAGAAGATTTTGAGCACTATTGGCATGAAATAGGGCTGCCCTCTATCACCCACTCTTTTTGGCCTCTACATTGATGAGATCTCGAGCTTCATTGATGGATTTGGCAAGGCTAGTCCCACACTAGTAGGCATATTGATCCCCATACTACTTTATGTAGATGATATCATCCTTGTCTCAGATTTAGCCAAGGGGCTTTAGAGATATGTGGATGCCTTTGCACTTCGTGTGTAACCTCTCTATTTACCTTGGTAAAGGTAATGGTATTCAATACTTCCCTCCCCTTCACACCGAGATTGAGCTTCACATATAAAGGGGATACTATGGAGATTATCTCATCTTATGTCTACCTTGGTGTCAATTTTAGTGGCCCATGCTTTACCATGCTTCCTGAGAGCACATGCTAGAGTGACATAAGGATATGCAACCTTGATCTTACTTGAGTGTGGTAGTTCTTCCATGCACATTTCTAAGAGCCTAGGATGAAGGGTTGGAATTTTGACACTCATCATATCAACCTTGATGTATGGCACAACCTTCCCAGGGCCACATTTATTCGATGAGGATTGGCGGTGAGTTGAGAGGTCCCAAGTCATGATTTTTTCCCATGTGATGCATAGAAAACCATAAGTCCCACAAGATTATCTAGGAAAAGTTTTCTATAGCCTCGATGGTAGTGGATGCACTCTTCAAGACAATCACATACCTCCATCGCATCAGTCACATGGATACCCACAGGTACCCAAGGATTGCCTTGAGTTCTTGAGATAGCTAGCGCTTGAGGGACAATGTGGAGTATGGTATGCCTTAGTTTCCAATTGTTTCGCAGTATATTGGATCCAAATGGAGTACCTGCCACTCCTTTAGTATAGTTTGGACTACCCTTTTCTCCATCAATCTCATGAGGATACCAACTAGGTTATCTGACTAGATCTTCTTAGCCTCTACACCCATGGCACATGGATCACACCTTCAAAGCTCCCAATAAAGATGCATTTTTATAGAGATCACTTCCTTACTCTCACAAAGGATGGATTCATCTAGTAGCCTAGATACTTGAGTTTTCACATGTCCCATCATCCATGCCATGCAAATTGCCATTGACGAGATATGGGTTCCATCCCACCACCTTAGAGTGGATACAAGTAGATCTGAGTGCATATTTGGAGCCAGGGAGCTCATACGAAGACCCAGAGAGGAGAGGATTTGCCGATTATGCCACACATAGGTTGAGATAGAGGAGCACTACATATGTTGGTGCCCAGTATACTATGAGATCTACAAGAGGTTTCATTGTTTGTTTCGTGAGGGATTTGGTCCACTCACCAAGATCATTGACTTCCGGGAACCAACATTGCCTAGGACTCTTTGTGCTTGAGATCCATAGGCAAAGGGACACTTTCTTGAGAGAACTTTGGTCCCAGCCACCCCAACCCCTCCCTTGCCAGTCAACCTTACTAGTTTCTTTCAGACCCAAGAGGTGGAGGAAACCCATATAGTGGATCTTGTGAACCCACCTTGGGCTATTCTAGGATTGCCTCATCCGCCGATAGATGTTACCTTGGAGAGATAGCGAAAGTGCACAAGAAAACATATGAGGAAGAAGAAAAGAATTTGGCATTAGGGGAAGGTTGAGGTCTATAGGAGCCCTTTAAGCTGTCATATTATGATTTTAATGACTTTTTGTTAAAATGTTAAGTTTCTTTGACTTTAGATACCTTCTTATTCTTCAAATGGCTAGAAGTCTGAATTTCAAAGTTTCCCACCAAAGCTGAATTTAAAATTGAGTGGGCAAAACCATATCATGTGACATATCTATGGAAAGAGCTCAGCGAGTAGATTGTGGATCTCTAATCTCCGACAAATTTTGAGCTCATATGTAGAAGTTATGAATGTCCAAAATTTCAAAAACTTCCCCCCCCACTTTTTGGGAATGAAAAGTATAAAAAGGCATCTTCTAGAGAATCTTTTGACCACCTTTAATCACCCAACATTTTTGTATACATGGCATCACATGATTGGCCCTTTTCCTTAATAACCTTTTAATCACATGGCATCTTAAAGGGCCCCTATAGACCTCAACCTTCCCCTAATGGAATTTTAGGGTCCAACTATCTCGGGTGGGATACATGGCCAACCAAAACATTTTATTAATTTTTGTTCTCGCCCGAGATAATATTAGAATATAAATCTTCTCAGGGACACGTTCTATTTAATTATTTGTCACATGAGTTTTGTTTGTTTGTAGTTTCTTTATTGAGATGCATAATATTACAATTTCAAGACACATTTTTCATTTTTCGTATCTCACCTGCCATGTGTGTGTTTGTTTGTTTGCTTATTTGTTTGTGTGTGTGTCCGTGCATGCATTCATGAGAGAGAGAGAGAGAGAGAGAGAGAGAGAGAGAGAGGGGGGGGGGAGGGAGGGAGGGAGGGAGAGAGAGCTCGCATATAGATTCTATTGACAGATAGGCCTGTAAAGGTTAAAGACTAGATTTTTAGCAAGATTACAAATGGGCCAGATAACCCAGAACATTTAGTTTTCTTTCATTTTTTTAGGTGGACAGGTTTGTGGTATATCTGGTTAACTAGGAATGCCTTCATATTTGAGAGAGAGAGAGAGAGAGAGCTTATGGATTCCATTGATAGATAGGCCCGTAAAGGTTAAAGATTGGATTTTTAGCAAGATTTTGAATGGGACAGATAACCCAAAACATTCAATTTTCTTTCATTTTTTCAGGTACCCAGGTTTGTGGCATATGTGGTTAACTAGGAATGCCTTCATATTCGGTTAACTAGGAATGCCTTCATATTTGATGCAAAAGTTGGTATTATGGCTCACATAGGTCATATAAAAGAGCTTCTATTGTGGCAAATCTCTTCCTTGTGGTCAACTCATTTGGTGGAGAATTACATGGCTATATACTGGATGAGGGTACTCTGAGCTACACCTATGCTTTGGAGTAATTAGTGAGCGAAAGCGAGTACATCACATGGCGGCCATGTGGCTATTTATAAAGTAATTTTGGCAATATATCTTCTATTACGAGAGAGAGAGAGAGAGAGAGAGAGAGAAAGTAATGCCATATCCAAGCTAGTGGAGTAGATCTCATGAAGAATTACACCTTGCAAGTTCTCCTACATGTTTTGTCATAATAATGTGGGCCTAAAACATAGGTTAGAATCCTCTTATATCTCCAAAAAACCAAACCTCACGTTTCTTTCTAAATTGGATTTATAAAACACTGGTAGAATATGCATTAGGATATTTACTCTATAAACATCAATGTATCACATGTGCAATGAAGATGTATTTCAAATCCCTTATTTATGAACTTTGAATTTTTAAAATGACCCCCTTAAGTTCTATACAAACTTATTTTTTTCAAAATTGGAAAAAAATATCCTTTTGTATAAATATTTCAATTCATCTTTAAAATGTAAGAAAATAAGAACATCTTCTAACTCACGTTGATAGGAGTATTTGAGGAACCATATGGTATGATCATATTTGTTACATGATGCATACTAGTGAAGCCTTAGTTGTACTTAAGATACTTAGCTCTGGCATGTTAGAAAATGTAAGGTTTAGAAGCCTCGAAAAGGATAGGTGTCCATATATGCTAAGTATAGCTTATATATATATTTTTAAAAAGGGTGAATACATGCACGTGGCAAAGAGAGGGTGGCACATAGAGATACAATGGTGGCTACCAACTACAATTTTTGGAGCAGAGGGAGGTTGCATGAGGCATAGTGGGAGAAGGGAACAATGGTTGATCCTCTCTAAGGCTGGATGGTGGCAAGTTGGGATTTTGTTTCCATCAAAATATCCTCTTGCTTTTGACATCGAACATGGTGTGCCTCCTGTGTGTGGATGGGTAAAGAAGATGTTATTATTAGTGATTTAATGGATTTTTATTTTTTGGTTCTAGAGACATTGTCTGAAGATTATGAAAGATGGTGGTAATTGGTGTAAAAGCTTGTTGTTCCTTATACCAAGGCTTTAGATGAAAATGCTCTCTTGGGTGTACACGGTATTGTTGGGAGTTAATTGATAATTCAAGCAAGTAGTTACTATTAGGCTTCAGTGGGCATGTAGCCTCAAACCAAGTATTTTTCGAGATTGTGTATGTATTATAGTTGTGAGCCAGATTTCAAGTAATGTTCTAAGCCTCAAACCAAGTTTTGAAGCTTAAGAGATGTTTTGTGCATACTATCACCTATAAAGGGTTTGTTATCAGTTTTCCTCTCATCTCTATGATGCCCCCATTGATGAGATGTTTTCTTTAAGTACCTTCAGTTTACAAGACTGAGTAGTTCAAGCTATATGGCTTGAGACTTTCCAAAATTTTGTGGTTTGGTGGAAGAGGATGCAATATAGTTCATGGAAGCGATGGAGATGAAGTGTTTGACCTTGGACAAAACAAGAGTCTGTGGTCATGTTCAGGATTATTATTTTTGCTTAAGAGGAGAAGCGAGGACATGGTCTAGGGGGTACATAGCAAGTAGCTCAGCCTCCTGTGGTTTTAGAGTATATTGAAACCAAGGCTACTTTTTTGGATCATTTCAGGAAAGTGGCTAGTCAAATTATGGCATGAGATTATGGGTCTTATTTAGAGGGATAACCAAATGGTGGATATGTTTTTAGAGGCTTTTAATCAAATTTGGGATTGATGGTGTACATTTTTAGGGGATGAAGTTCCCCCCATCTATGCTTAAGAAAGACAGGTCTAATGCTGGTCTAAAATGGAGACTTCTTAGGTTAAAGGTGGAGCTCAAGAAGCCTCAAACATTTAATGATGTAGTTACCACAATAAGAGAGAAAGGGTGGAAAATGAGTCGGGCAAGAATTGCCACGACATATCTTAGGTGAGATATATGGCACCATGATTAGGCAATCTAGTCAACATCTCAACGTATCACGAGCAAGATATGTGGAGTTGCTGACGAGATTGCCCAGTCATGTTGCCATGCCAACTTAATATGTATAAATTTTATATGCAAGAAAGATACAGATAATTGATATAATACAAAATATTGTATATTGGGCGAGATACAAAAAATAAAAAAATATTTCTTGACTATAGTAAAAAAGTGAAATAATGTACCTCAACACATATATATACACATGTATACATACATACACACTCACACATATAGGTGCATGTATGTACATACGTGTACACACATATACACATACATGCACACATGCACATACATGCATCCACACACATGTACACATACACACATGCAAATACATGAACGCGCGCACACACACTGTTTCATCTACGTAAATGCCACCATAGCCGAGAGGGCTCAGAGCTCTAGTCATGACCCCCAACCGTACAAGGGAGTTTGGATAACACCACACTTATAGGGGGGTGCCCGCCCATAAGCTTGCCAATTGCTACGGCCTGCCCCTACAGTCTAGTTGCAGCCGTTGACCGCAGTCCGATGTTCAGGCTCGGCTAACTAGCCGAGCTCCCACATATGCCACCATGAGCTACATGACAAGGGGCTGAAGAGAATAAGAGAATGTTAGGCGAGGCGGATGCTTGGATATGGGGTTGCTCTCAGAAGCCAAAGGCTCCTAAAGGATGCCCATATGGTTCCTAGTGGGAACCCATTGCTGTGTAAGGCCTCCAAGATGACGCCCCTCCTACTAGGGGGGGAGGAAACTGCTGCCACTCTGGGCCTCTACCGCCTGCGTACTCTCAGAACCAACAATTGCAGTCTCTACAGGTGGAGGTGCCTAATTAGCACAGAGGGCTGGCTATCTAGGCGGATGAGGTCACCACCTGGGGCAAGCCCACCACTCCAACTCACCCCTAGTGGGCAAACAAATCGCCTTTGGGAGCTTGCTTAGGATTTGGAACAATGACTCACACCATGGCAGCTGCTCCGATTGCCCCTGCCAACGATTTACTCTAGCCCCTCCTCTCTGACCACGAGCAAGCCAAGTCCTCTGAGGAGATTTCATGGCTACAGGCTACCTCTTTGGTCTACAAGATAGTGGGAAGCCACCTCGGCAAGGGTGAGTCTTATGACCTTCTTCAGGGTCAACCTTTGGAGGATGACGATAGGAAAGTGGATGTGCAGACGTTAGGACAGGGGTACTACCAGGTGACGATAGGAAAGTGGATGTGCAGACATTAGGACAGGGGTACTACCAGGTGGAATTGAAGGACCTTGACATGGCTACCAAGGGGTACTAGCAGGTGGAATTCAAGGACCTCGACATGGCTACGAAGGTATTTTATATGGATTCCTTTGACTTTACACGTGGCTCAGGGGTACTTGAACAGGGAGGAGCGGAGGGCTCTTGTTCACCACCCAGCCTCCGCTGTCGTAGAGGGATTGTAGATAAGAATCCACACTGCCGAGCTTATGTAGTAGCCTGCCTACTCACAGTTGGCCGATTGCCCATGGACCTCCGACCTTGGTGCTTGACCCTTGAACCTAGGACACTCTCGTCGATCATTCTTCGATCGGGCTCTTTCTCCGATTGAGCTCTACGTAGCTGGTTACAAGCTACATGACACACACTCATTCACACAAGGAACCACACATTTAATTTTATCGCACATGGCACCATACTTACTCACTCACACAAGGAACCATACCTTTAATTTTCTCACACATGGCATCACACTGACTCACTCGCTCACTCACACATGGCACTACACATTTAACTTAGTCCAATTTTTTGTATAATGATAGATGTCATGAGAAAATTTGATGGGTGACAGCTTCAAATAAAATCTTTTAATAATATTTTCAAGATAAATAAAGAGATTTAAATTTCTTGCAAGGCATTTTATGTATTGTAAAAATTTGCATTCCCCAATCCATTTTGTTGGGTAACTAGCTCTTTAAGTGATTTACTTATATGATGGTTACTTTGATAATCTGTAAATAATAAAAGGAGTGATTTGGGAATATTTTGGTAGATCACCAACATTTCAACATGTGATAATTTGAAACATTTTCATGCTCCAAATATTCTTAACCTTATAACATGAAATTATTTTGTAATAAAAATAAGAACCTTGGTATGAATAATAAATCCTTACTAGTGCTTTGATTTCCAATCAATTGCTAACAAGAGAGACATTTACTCTCTAACTATATATACAAGAGAAACACTTAATCTCTAAATGTATTTTCTAATTAAAATAAGAAACTTGGTATGAATACTAAATCCTTATTAGAGTAATTGATTTCCAATCAATTGCTAACAAGAGAGACATTTAATCTCTAAATATATATATATAATGAAACGACATTTTTTTCTTAAGGAAAAAATTCAAGTGATTAGAGAGGGTTGACGAATACGGTCAACATTTGAACTCCTTATCCCTTGCATTGATGATGCCTCCATCATCTTTATTGCATCCTTCCTATCAACCATATACCATATAATGACTTCACTTCAAATGATTGAGCTTATCGTTCAAATCTCACTTGCACTTTGTAAAAGGATTACAAAGCTCATAGTTAAAGTTTACAAGTTTGAGTTAGTGGCTTGGATTACCATATTTATTATACATATCACTGTCTATTTGTTATTTGGGCATTTGTGAAAATCTAAAGTATGTGAATTTATGTGTAGGTGTTTAGATAGACAAATATTAGGTAGCATCCAATGTTGGTTACCCTTCTAAAGGCTTTCCTTTGAGAGCACAATTCCAATGTTTTCTACCCTTGTAGAGGCTTTGCTTTGAGAGCAAGGATTCCATGCGTTGTTAAAGTGGAAAGCTTTAACTATATTAAGGTCTTGACAAAGTTATGGCTTCCACATGTAGTACTTCTCAACATGGAGCTACTAGAGGTTAATTGTTTTGGCTATGGCAAATGTATCAGCAAACTAGTAATATGTATGCCAACCCCTAAGCTAACTCCAATCCCTAGGGTAAAGATTAGCCTTACGTCCTCCCTCCCTTTCTTTCTTCAATTTGTTTAACCCCACAACGTCGGGCGTACGCCCAAGAAATGCACAGTGCGCCTAAGCCACTGCATAGCCTACGCCAAAGACATGCACACGCGCACACGCACCACCCGCCGTTAACGTCCCGCGTGCAGTCGAGGCGTTCGTTATACGGGCGCGCGCGCTCACGCGTTCCGTTGTGGTGGTGCTACTGATCATAGCCTAATTCTCATCAACGCGCGCGTAAGCTGTTCTCTGGCTCGCGTCGCAAGCTCCATTTCATAGTATCGTAGGAATGTGCGGAGGCAGCGTTCGATGATTTGGCAGCAGTGAGAGAGTTCACGGGCGAGCCTCAAAACCTCGGCGGACTTGGGTGCAGCGACGGCCTCGTGGACGAACTTGCAGTAAGCCTGATCGACGGCTTTGTTGAAGACGTACACGCACCTCCTCATGTTGGCGACGAAGCAAGCAAGGTTACAGGCGACGGTTAAGTAGGAGACTGCGGCGGGGCCTTCCAAGAAGCCCTCGTTCGGCCCCTCTGTCGCCAACCTGAAATCATTGTAGCTTTGGAAATCTTGCAGCCTTTCTCTGTACAGTTGATCTGCGTTGGAATACAGATTCAAAATCTCCCGGCAGTAAGAATTCGGCCCGCAGATCTTGTTTATGCTTTCCTGGTAAACGTTGCGGACCTTGGGGTCGACGTGCTCTCTCAGAAACGCGTCTGTAAGAAGGAACGGTGGCGTCCAAAGCTCCCTGGCCTTTTCAATCCAACAGGGATACCAGTAACTGTCATCGGGCACGTCCCCCAGCTCCATTTTCTCTCTCCCTCCCCCCCTCTCTCTCTCTCTCTCTCATTGCACGACTCACCATCGGACACACCCCTTCGACCGATTGGTGGACATCCTACACTACCGGACATGGAAGGTGTATGGGGAGGCCTTTCAAATAGGCTCTACGTAGATTTTCGGGTGCCTCAATACATGGTACCCGTTGACCCCGGTAGCTGGTCATCTGGTTTTGGGACCAGTGCCATGTCCAAACATTGGTTCGTGCAAAATATTACGAATATATGTACAAACACATGTCTAGACGTCACGTGTATAGATATGTGAGAGGTGGGATTTGAACCCAGTATCTCCCAAGCACATGCCTTACCAACTCCACTATGGCACAACCGTGACCAACCCATGTTTGCACATGTATATAGCCCCCGGTGTTTATACATAGGTGCCTACCACGGACGGTGGTGGCTACCGGCTGTGGGCCTGGTCAAATGGGGTGCCACGTATTGAGGCACCCCGAAATCTACCTAAAACTTTTCAAATACTGACTAGGCACTAGCTAGTAACCCATTTTCCTACCCCCCAAAAAAAAGAAGGCCCTTTTTCGATCATCATGGTCTTGGAAAGTATATTTCCTTATAAATATAGTAAATTTTAATTAGCTTTTGATTTTTAAACATTCCATGACCTGATGTCTCAAGGTTTTATTGGCCTTCTATTTTTTAACATTCTCATTGCTTATGAGTCATCAACTCATTTACTTTCATTTGAGTAAAATTCCCACCACTGATGTGTGCCAATATCCTATGGTATATTCTTTAAAAACAAACCTTTGCTAATTTGATGGCTAGGATTTATTTTCCCATGACCCGAGACCATGATAAGAGAGAAATGGAAGGCCGATTTTTAACCTGCACACCTAGCCATGTATACTTTCACACTTGGGTCTTGGTAAATTTTTCTCGTTATGCATGGCAAGCCAGTTTCTTAGTCCAAGTTCTTTTTTGATTATGCATCACGAGACAACAGTATTGTGCATAAATGAGCATACTACCCTTGCTAGGAATGGAACTAGGTACCTCACCCAACCACTAGACCATACATTCTTGTGTGACCGTGCTTGAAGCACATATTCATATATGCTTTTAATAGAGAAGCTTTGAGATCTAGCTGCAAGGAAGTTTCCCTCTGATTAGCATGCCCTGTGTACATTGATGTGTGGCACTAAAGACAAAATGACCAAGCATTAAAGTATCCTCATCCACTTGTGCTGGCTAGGACAGTGCTCACATAACCCAATTTGTAGTGTAATTTTCCTAGCTAAAATTCAAAAAATCCTAATTGGAATTCGACATTGCCTTTAATTTTAAGGGATGAAATTAACATTTTAGTTATAAATCCCATTCTGAGAAACCTAGCTTCCCCTAGGCCATTCAAGGACGTCATAGTTATTTGGAGAGGTTGACATTGATGGGGTCATGTTGATTTTGAGGATAATATTGCATCGTGGCATGGAAACCAAAAGGCTATGCATTGGATTTCATGAACAATGACATTTGTTTGCAAAGAGGTGGAAAGTTAATGCAAAGCTTTAATGGTGATGGGGATCCCATACAACACATAGGAATCTTGCATCATCATTCATGTAGCATTGGAGATCAAGAAGCCATGCATGGACATGATTTCACCAAAGTTGGAAGCCTCACTTTCCATAGGCTGAAAACTGTGTAAAATGCTCCCAAAATAATCCCAAACAAGTGCTCAAGGTTGACACTTCACATGCATGAAGCTTCCAAAAGATGAGGATCCATAGCTATCATGTTTAGGGCTCCATAATAGTGAATTTCCAAAAATTCGAGCAAGTATATTCACTGTTGTCCCCTCCATTTTTATCCCTCATTTGCATGCCAAACCTCTTCATGACCTTCCACGTGCCTTCTGGGTGAGAGGAGTCTTCCGGGCAGCCTGGGGCCGCCTGGGCTAGCCTCTCGTCTTGATGCGGGTTGCCAAATGAAGCTTCTTCCTCAGGTAAGCCCTTCCATTTGATGAGTTATTCCACAATGGAATGGCTGCGAAACACTCTTTCCCTGGTGCCCAACACCCTTTCCCAGAACATACTCAATCATGCCCTCTTCATTCATGGGTGGCAGCTCATCAAACACTTGCACTTCCGGTCCCACATAAGGCTTCAATTGAGATACATCAAAGACATCATGTACCTTGTCGTTGGTGGAAGCAAGAGTTGGTATGCTACTTCACCAACCTTCCTCAAGACCTTGTATGGACCATAATATCGATGAGCCAATTTAGTGTTGGTGGTGCCTTTGAGAGAGGCATACCTAGACTTAGGGATTCTCAAAAACACAAAATCCCCTTCCTTGAACTCCATTGGCCTCCTATGTCGGTCCTCATAAGCCTTCATCCTCTCTTGAGCACGCTTCATGTTCTCTTTGCATTGTTGAAGAAGTGTAAGCATCTTCTCAACCTCTTCCTTGGCACTTGGATTCACATCCTCTTGCTTGGCAATCATGCTTGGTACATTCACCTTGTACCCATACAAAGCCTCAAATGGCAACATTCCAATGCTAGAAGCAAGTGTACTATTGTAAGGAAATTCAGCAAGAGGCAACCACTCATCCCAAACACTTTGAGTCTCATGGAAATAGTGTCTCAAATAGGTCTCCACCCACTTATTCACTCTCTCCATTTGACCATCGGTTTTAGGATGATAAGCGGTGCTCAGTGTGAGCTTGGTACCCAATGATCTCAAACAAAGTCCTCCAAAATGAACTCATGAATTTGGCATCTCCATCGCTAACAATTTGTTGCAGCATACCATGAAATTTGAACACACTTTCCACAAATTGTCTTGCAACCATAGATGTCGTGTACTTCACTTTGGCAGGGATAAAATGTGCCACCTTGGTCAACCTATCCACCACCACATACAAGCTTTCCCATCCTCTCTTTGTGTGAGGAAGTGCCATGATGAAATCCATCGAAACACACCCGGCTTATGTGTTGGATCATTGTTGAGTTGACATGGCATACATCTTGTCACATAATCGTGCACATCTTTCCACATGCCCTTCCAAAATGAGCTTTTTCTAATCTTTGCAAATGTTTTGCAAAGGCCCAAATGTCCTGCCATTGGTGACAAATGCATCTCCTCAGTCACCTTTACTTTGTACTCCGAGGTAGGAACAAACCTTATCCTTGTAGTAGTAAATTTGGAGTGGATTCAGAGACAAGGCAAGATTTTTAGTGAAAAGGTTGCCAAGAAGGGAAGGATGACCATATGGGAGTCCATCGGGAGATAAAGGGATGATGATAGTCATCTAGGGTCAAAAGTTGGAACACCGTCATCAAGTTTAGCAGAAGGGGATGTCATGTGCATGCACATGGACATGCAAAATCCCAGTGCAAACCCTTGAGAGGCAGCAAAAAAATAGATAAACTAGGGCATGATGAGGGAACATGGGATCCCAAGAATACATCTAGTGGGTGTAGGATTTGGCTGACAGGGTACTCGAGGGGATGCCCCCAATGTGCCGTAGAGTGCTGGTTTGCTGACTTGGTGGTGTGGCATGTGAACAGGTGGTAAGTATTTTCATTTTGGCCTTTTTAAAAGTCAAAATTCATTAACTAGAGTAAACCTTAATATTTATAAGGTATTGTGTTCACACCCATTTTAAATAGGGGTTGGACATTTGCTTATGAGGGAGGGGGAGGGGGGGCAAAGTAATAAGTTGATTAAAGGTTTTATAACCTTTGATGCTACAACTGTCATAAGGAAGGGCACCTCGTGCAAGATTGCCCAGACAAAAAGAAGAATTCCACATTGACAGGTCGACTCAACGTTATTGAAGAAGACGACGAAGATTCTTTGAAGCAAGAGGGTAACTCTGATCTCGACTATTCAGGTAAGCTTTCAATACATGCTTTATTGAGAATTCAAGGGAAAATAAAAGGAAAATAAATTTTTATATTGCATGATGATGGTAGTTCGCATGATTTCATTTCTAAGAAAGCATTGAAAGCACTTAACTTAGATGCATCATACTCTAGTTACAATGTAAAGGCTGCATTTCAAGGTACTAAAATTACAATTGCACCAGCAACAACAGGGAGGTTAGAGATTTAGAATTACAAATGGGTTCACTAAAAGAAAAGAGAACATTCCTAGTGGCACCTATACAAGGTGTGGATGTCATCTTAGGTATGCCATGGAGACATGATCATAACTCCCATATTGACTATGACACCCATACCATGTGGTTAATAAAAGATGACCAAGAAATTTGTTTTCAATGCCACAACAAAGGTGGATTAGGTCCATTTTTGACTAGCTGTACGAAAAAAGGAAAATATATTTTTTATTTTTGTCAACCAGCTTACTGCCGAGGATGACTCCAAACCAAATATGTCTCATGACCCTTTCATCTCTAAATTCTCCAATTGCTTCATAGACAACTTACCACCTGGCTTACCCCCACCCAGACCTCACCCAAAAGACCATAAGATTGAAATAATTCTTGGCGCCATGTAAATCTCCTTATAGAGTTAACATTATAGAACAAAAGGAAATTCAAAGATAAGTCAAAGAATTATTAGAAAAGGAATTGATTCGACCCAGTAATTCTCCATTTGGTGCTCCAGTTCTTCTCGTTAAAAAGAAGAATGGTACATATCGATTATGTATCAATTATTGTGCACTAAACAATATTACTATTAAGAATCGATATCCATTACCTCAAGTAGATGACTTTCTAGACAAACTTAAAGGAGCCCGAGTCTTTAGCAAGATCGACCTAAAGTCTAGTTATCATCAAATTTGGATGGACGAAGGAGATATCTACAAAACTTCCTTCAGAACCCAAACTGGCCATTTTATGAGTTTTTAGTTAGTATGCCATTTGGTGTGACTAATGCTCCAGCTACTTTCAACAGAATGATGAATAGGATATTCTTGAAATATTAAAACTTTGTTGTAGTGTTTTTTGATGATATCTTAGTTCTCAGTAAGAATCATCAAGAACGTCCAGAAAAAGTATTCTCACTTCTTCAAGAGAATCAACTCTATGCTAATCCTGAAAAGAGAATCAACTCTATGCTAATCCTGAAAAGAGAAAATTCTTCCAAGAAGAAATTGAATATCTAGGACACATTGTCTTTGCTGATGGTATTCGGGTAGATCAAAAAAAGATCGAAAGCATTACTAATTGGCCTAGACCACGTGATATTCACGAACTCCAATTATTTCTTGGGTTATGTAGTTACTATAGGAAGTTCGTTAGAAATTTTGCATATATTGCACATCCTTTGACTGAACTTCTTAAGAAAGCTAGACATTTTGAATGGACGAGTCAACAGGATCATTCTTTCGATGAACTTAAGAAAGCATTACCCATGCACTAGTTCTTACATTACCAGATTTTCAACGGCCATCTTTTGTTGTAGTTACTGATGCTAGTGGACAAGGCTTTGGTGCTGTTCTTATGCAAGATGGACATCCGATTGCTTATGAAAGTCATAAGCTAAAACCAACATAAAGAAATTACAGTACATATGACAAAGAATTAGCTGTAGTTGTCCATGCTTTAAGACTTTGGAAACATTATTTAATGGGATCTAAATTCTTAATTAAGACAGACCAACAAAGCATTCGTCATTTATTGACCCAACCATTGATTTCTGATCGACATATCAAATGGGCTTCATTTATTCAAAGTTTTCAACCCATGATTCAATATCAACGAGGCAAAGAAAATGTTGTGGCTGATGCTTTAAGTAGACGTCCCAGTATTCACAACATTTTTGTTATTCAAAGTCAACCATTTAGTCCTATATGAGAGAATCCTATGATATAGAACCAATTTTTTAAAAAAATTTGGACTAAGCTTAGAAATAATAATTGGAACCCTATTGGTGATTACTCAAGCCATGATGGTTATCTTTTCTTCCAAAAAAGATTGTGTATTACACAACCTTTTAGACAATTCATATTGGAGGAAATGCATCAACCACCATACATGGGTTATCGAGGAGTTTCAGCTACCTTACAACTACTAGTATCTAGGGAATTCTTTTGGCCTCATCTCAAACAAGATATAGCAAAATTTGTGGCTGAATGTTCTGTTTTTCAGAAAACCAAAAGCTACAAAGGTAAAACCCAAGGACTCCTTACCCCTCTACCAATTCCTAATGATACTTGGGAACAAATATCCATGTACTTCATCACAGGTTTGCCTACTGCATCGAGTCATAAAGATATGATTTCGACAATAATTGACCGTTTGAGTAAGCAAGCATACTTCTTACCTTGTAAGAAAACTTTGACTTCTCAACAAGCCGCAAATATGTTTATCAAACAAATCTTTGTACATCACGGCTTACCCAAAGTCATTGTTTCTGATAGAGATTCAAGATTTTGTAGTAATTTTTGGATCACATTATTCTCCAACGTAGGCACTAAAGTAGATTTCTCAACAGCTTTCCATCCGAAAACAAATGGACAAACTGAGGTTACTAACAACACTATCTTAGATCTACTTCTAAAGAGCCTATGTTGCCCAGCAACCTAACTCATGGGATAAGTACATTCATCTTCTCTAATTTTCTTACAATAATACTCTTCATTCAGCTATTGGTCGAGCACCTTTCAAAATTGAATATGGAAAACCTTTTCCTATTTCGGCAAGTAGACTTTCTCACAAAATCGAAGCTTCTGAGCAATTCACTATTGATTTTATGACCATTCTGAGTGACGTAAAACATTCCATTGCTCATGCTCAAGAAAAGTATGTTAAGCAAGCAAATCGTAAACGTAAAGATATATCCTTTGAACTTAGAGACTATGTACTTCTGAAAATTGAAAAATGTCTACTTAAAAGTATTGAAATATTCCTAGTTGTTAAGCTTGCACTTAGATTTTATGGACCTTTTAAAGTCATCCACAAAATTAATGATATTGCATACAAACTTGAATTACCTTCTCATTGGAACATTCACAATTCATTTCATGTTAGCTTATTAAAACCTTTTAAAGTAAAACTCCCTTGTCATCCAGTATATGAAGAACCACCTCTTATTGAAGGAGACCAATATATCTTATTCCCAGATACCATCATTGACTATCAAATTACATCAACTTGTATTGGAAACCAATATAGCAAATATTTAATAACTTTCAAAAATCATCCGTGAATATGCAAGAAGGGTGCCTAAGAAATATTTTCGTGCTTTCCCTGAGATCCGCCGTTCTTTTCAGCAACAAACTGGCAATTGAGGGCAATTCGTGCTTTCCCTGAGATCCTTCGTTCTTTTCAACAAACTGGCAATTGAGGGCAATTCGTGCTTTCCCTGAGATCCTCCGTTCTTTTCAGCAACAAACTGGCAATTGAGGGCAATTCGTGCTTTCCCTGAGATCCTTCGTTCTTTTCAACAAACTAGCAATTAAGGGCAATTGCAAACTCAAGCAAGAGGAAATGTTATGGTAATAAATTTTAAGCCCTGCTAAAAATATTATTCTACCCTCTTAAATAATTCAGGGACGCTTCGATTATCTTTTCATCATGCCAAATTATGTTAATAATATCATGGGTGATACCATTATAAATATTAATACATTTGGTGGATATTGACGTATGCTTGGGATCTCCAATGTTTGTTTCAGTAGGGGTGATTCCCGGGTTGCTTACGCCTAGCAACATGTGTGATGATGGTTTGTATGCTTATGGAATATTTATTTCACCAATTTATTGTTGGTTATTTTATAGGTGAAGAGAATTCCAAGGGTTGAGGAGAAGTCGTACCAATTTATTACTTGACACACCATTTTTGTAAACAAGCTTTGTGAATACATATGCTAGCTTGTGCACATTTTTATTTATTTTGTAAAAGCTATAGTTTATCAAGCACAGACTTGATCCTTAATATTTGGTAAAGCGTGATATTTTTTAAACCCAAGCCTCAATTTATGGGCACTCTATTTTTGAAAATAAGAGAGTGTCGTGCAAGAAAAGCACCCATTTTTGTATTTTTTGAGGCTATGGCCTAATTTGGAATAAAATATCTCGTAAATATTCATGTGTGGGAAAAAATAGGCCATACACACATGGGAGGATGATTGCACCCAATCTTGGAGTTGCATCTTTGTGAGCTAAGTATTTTTAATTGTTTTTAAATATTTTAATCATGGTCATGTGACGTTTGATGAATTGTTGAATTTAAATCAATTTCTTGCAAATCAATTGATTTCTATCTCCCTAGAAATTTAGATCATGTGACACTATCTCATACACAAAAATGATGGAACAAATGGAGAGGCGATAGGAGCCTGAAAAGAAAGAAGGCAAAGTAATGGTGGTAGAGTTGCCAAACGCGAAGGTGCTAGAACTATCAAGCGATTTCATTGAAGATAGAGTACCAATTGAGCATAACTCAAGATGGGCATGCATAACCTTAGGAAACATGAGCAAGGAAAAAAATAAGACACCATTAAAAAAGTATAGATGGGTTGGAGAACATTTTTTTATACAAATTTGAAACTTTAGAAAACTTGGGAAATTTTTTGAATTTTTCTATTTTATATGGTAGTATGTAGTGTACTTCTAGCAAATTTATCTTTATATCCAACTAAAAACTAAAAACAAATTGGCTGATTTATCCTTAAAAATATTTCTAGTGAAATAGCTTGACAATGTGTCGAAGACCCCTCTAAAATAGCTCCTTGACTAAAATAGCCCCTAATGTTTTCCACGATCTCCTCAAACAACATAAGAGAAATGGTTAAAAATGAGAATTTGAAAGAGTGGCTAAAAGCGATGTCAACAAAGAAAGCAAAAGATGCCAAACCCCTCCACCCATGAGTCCAACAACAGCTGGCTACCCTCAACCATAGGGTTCAAGAAAAGGAGGAAGAAGTGGAGAAGGCAAGGAAACATGTGGAAGAGCTCGAGAGAAAGGCCAAGGCAGAAGTCTAAGGCAGAAGTCCAAGGGCTCAAAATAACAAACATGCAACTACAAAGAAAACAACTGCCCTATGCATACATGCATACAAGTCTCTTGTAGGAGAGGAGAAGAAAAAAGTAACAAAAGTACAACACTCAATAAGAAAAAGACAACACATATACATATAAGACCCAACAAATGCACACAAGTCAAGGAGGTACAATACAAAATCAAACAAATAAACAAAGAAATTGGCAAGAAGGAGATAAGCCAGTAAATCCAAACCCATAGAGCTAGCCTGAACTATACATCAATAACTTTGCAGAGGCTTGTAGCAGATCATATAAGGCACATAATGTAGGGCCGTTAGAAAATCTAGAGAAGATTAAAAATTTATAAAGATGTATTGAACGCGTGATATAAAGAAGCATGCAGGTAAGTCCTAAGCAGAGTAATAAAATCTAGCAATCCTGTCTTGTGAAAGAAGGGGGTCCTTGACTTTAGACCATGCAAAAGTCAAGGACCCCTGGGCTGAAATGGAAGTTAGCAGTAAAGTTTATTTCAAACTTTTGGATACAAGCCCCAACATTATGGGGCCTCAAGGCCATTTATGCGCACTGACAAAGTTCCAAGGTTCCAAGCCTTGTGTTAGAGGCAGACTAGGCTATAGGGAAGAATAGATTGCAAGGAACATAAGCATAAGTATAAACATAACATTTGCAACTTAAGATATGAAGAAGAAGAGTCGGCACCACCATCGTTCACTATTTGTTTTGGCTCGACAATAAAAAGATAATGGAGAAAAACCATGCTAGAGGGTATTGTAAGTGTCACTACACCCCGTGAGAGTAATCCGACCATACCCAATACCCTAATAGATTGTAATGGCATAGTAGGTCCATATGTCCACTACTTATAACATTGTACAATGCTTTATTACTTAGCCTCTTGAGTGTAATAGCCATGTTGGACTATTTAAGCATCTGAGGTGATTGTGTAATAGGAGTGGAATTCTTGGGAGCACTTACCCATGACTTCACCCATTATTAAGCAATTAGGTATTCTTATATATATTACATAATAGTAGTTCATGGAGTAGTTCATTTGAGGTGATTGTGTAATAGGAGTGGACTTCTTGGGATCACTTACACATTGTGTTCAACCATCCTTGAGAAATTAGGCAGTCTTATGTACATTGCATAGTAGTTCATCTAGTAGTTGCATCCACCGTTGTAGATAAGCAAACATTGTAATCTTATCAACATAATCAATTTCATTAAATCCACCTACCTATGTGCCCAACTCTCTTACTCTATTCTCTAAATCCACCATTGTGGATAAGCAAACATTGTAATCTTATCAACATAATACATTTCACTAAACACATATGCCTATGTGCCTAACTCTCTTGCTCTGTTCTCTTCCCTCTCTCTAAAGCACATGTGTGTGTGTGTGTCTGTGTTGGACTCAATATCCTTTGTGATCTTGCATTTCATCTCTAAGAATTGACAGATCGATGTAGTGCAATGTCCCCATGTCTGCCTAGACCATCTTATCATGTTGATATAGTATACCTTGATAGTGAAATAATTAATATCCTTTGTTAACAATCGTAGAGCATGTCTTCAATAAAGTCTTCGCATCCATGCTAATATTAAGAGCTCCAAATTAGGATGCCATATTCCTTATCTATATTGATACTTCTGCTTTTGTGATTGGGTGTGTTCTAGCACAACCTAATGTGATAAACATAACACATATTTTTTGATCAATTTCTCTTGTGTAGAGACAATGATGAGTAGACTCATGTGGCCAAACTCATGGCTCTCACGTGTCCAAGCTCATGGCTCACATTTTTAGGCTCACGAATCATGTCTCTAGGCTCATATGTTTATTAAATGTCATCTTTCTATTGATTATATCACTACTACATATGACTACAGGCCTAATTAGTGTAAAGGGATCAGTCAACTAGCCCCTTCGAGCAAAGTGAATGGTCACTATTTGAAAAAACTGGCTATTTTAGTTAATATTAATCGCCATCATGAAGTTGACCCCATCAAACTAGGATTTCCTTTTATTTAGGAATTATACTCAAAATATATCATTAGTACGTATGCTACAGGGTTAGTTATAATTTCCACAGGAAGGTTTAAGGTTGGTTTGAACTACCACGGGGTTGGTTTAGGATGTCACTAGGCTAGTTGGAATTGCCACATGATGCTATTTGAATAGGAATGTTATTGTCATCATTTTTACAACAGCAGTTTGGTCACCTTTGTTAGTGGTGAATCACTTTGCACAAAAAGATCACATGGGTAGTTCATGGCTATTTTTCATTTCCATCACCCATCAAACAAATTTTTAATGTTTTGATATGTAGTTGTTGGTTTAGTACGCATCTCCCTATGGCCCATCACCCACCAAGCTAGTTTGATATGGTGGCTTAGGGCACGCGGCAAGTTTACATTGACCTTGGTCCATCACCCATCTTGCAAATTTTTAATGTATTGATATGTGGTTGGTTTACAAGGCCATCTCCCTATGGCCCATCACCCACCAAGCTCGTTTGATATGGTGGCTTAGGGCACGCGGCAAGATTACGTTGACCTTGGCCCACATAATAGTTGAATCAAAACAATAATATTATTATATCTATTCAAACTAGCCTAATGGGAATCTAAACCAACCTAATGGCCTCTTGGGCAACATTTTACATGCTAGAACCAACTAGCAAGCTTTGTATCAGAGTATGTGTTTATGTATGTATTTTATTAGATTAGTTCTTTCACCATGTTTGTGATATTTAATGCGTACTACCTTTTTCCCTTTTGTTGTAATGGATTCCTCCAACTTGTTCCAAACCTAGCCACAAAGATCCTCCCATTTTGACCTTGTACCCTCTCCTCCTCTTAACTAAATTACCCTTCTCTTATTCTCATGCCATTATCGATAAATTAAGGCACAAATTAAGGAATCAATACACTGAACCCTCTATACTTTAATAAGGGTGGATTTGAAGATGGGAACTATAGTATAAGTTATAATAAGTGAAGATGTCAAAGTTTTTACTAACAAAAACAAGATTGAGCATGTAATATGTATTATTGGAGATACCTCTTTAGAAAATTTTATGTTTGAGAAGCCATGTAAAAAACCTTTGATACATATGTCAACAAAGATGGTGTTGTTAAGATAATAAAATTACTTTAGATTTACAAGCCATGACAAAGGAAGAAAGTAATTTATTCTTGAATCTTATGGTGCTATGAAAATTGAAGTTGCATTAGATTACATTAAAGGTTTTTAAATGTTGTTGTATCTCATACACAAAAATAAAGGAAGAGATGGAGCAGCGATTGGAAATAGAAAGAAAGAAGGCATAAGAGACCATCAAGTTTAGCAGAGTGGTGGTAGAGTTGCCAAAAGGGAAGGTTTTGGAAGTGTAGAGTACTAGTGGATCACGACTTAGGATGGACATGCACAACCTCATGAAGCAACATGAGGTTGCCTAGAATGTTGAAAATAGCTCAGAAAACCTTAATGAAAGATTTAGAAACAAAGATCAGGCAACTGACAAAGAAACGCCATGAGCATATCACACAACTCAATTAACTCACGATAAAAAACATGGAGATGGCACATGGATTGGAGAAAAATAAGGAGATCTCTTCCTTGTGAGATAAGGGTTGAAACTGAAGGGATGATAGAGAAGGGTTGAAGAGTCAAATGAGCAAAAAACTCTCATAAAACAATTAAATTAAAAATTTTAAAATGATAAAATAAACACCATCCCTTGAAATAACATAAGAGTTAATGGTAAAAAAATGAGAAGTTGAAAGAGTAATCATGACTAAAAGCACTATCGGTAGAATAGCCAAAAGAGGCCAACCCCTCCACCACCCCACAACTTTGACAAGAGCTGGCCTACCCTAAACCTTAGGAGGTTTCAACAAAAGGAGCAAGAGGTGAAGGAAAGGAAACATGTGGAAGAGCAGGAGACAAAGCCAACGTAGTAGGAGAAGAAATTCAAAGGCTCAACATGACAAGCATGCAGATACAACGCAAACAACTCTCTATGCATACATGCAGTTGCAATGCAAACAACTTTCAATGCTATAATGCAAACAACTGTCTCTGCATACATGCATACAACTCTATTGGAGGAGAAAGCAAAAATGTCTACAACACTTAATAAAGAAAAGAGGACATACATACATCAAGTCCCAAAAATGAATGCACATAATTTGAGGAGATATAACACAAAATCAAACAAGTGAATGAATAAATCGATAAGAACCAGATAAGCCATCAAATCCAAACCCATAGATCCAACATAAACTATGCATTAATAACTTTATAGAGGCTTCTAGAAGATTATAATGCATACGATGTAAGACCTCTAGAAAATATAGAGGTTGTAGTAGTGGCTTTAGAGATCCCCCTCAAAATTAGACCCTTGGCCCACACATCGCAACCAAATGTTCTCTAATGGTAATCAAAAGTTGCAAGTGTGTATATGGAGTCCACATATACACACTTGCAAAGTTTGGTCACCATTAGAGCACATTTGGTTGCACTTACTTGTTGTTCAATGTCGTGGCCTTAGAGATCCCTCTTGAAATTGGGCCTATTGTAACTAAATGTGCTCTAATGGGGCGAGACCAAACTTTGCAAGTGTGTATATGGGGGCCACATATACACACTTGCAAAGTTTGGTCACCATTAAAAAATATATGGCTACGATGATGTGTGTGTTAGATGCCTGGTTTTCAATGTGTCGTGGCCTTAGCAAGCCCCCTCAAAATTGGACCTGGCCTGCATATTGCAATTGAATGAGATCCAATATTGACCAAACTTTACAAGTGTGTATATGTGGACTCCATCCTTACTCTTATAAAGTTTAGTCACCATCGAAGAACATTTGGTTACAATGTGCAAGCCTAAGGCCCACTTTCAAGGGGGCTCTATAAGGCCTTGACACATTGAAACCAATAAAATGGCACACACATTGCAACCAAATGTGCTCCAATGAGACCAAAACTGTAAGTGTGTATATGTAGGGACCCCTACCTCACTCTTGCAAATTTTGGTTGGTTGTAATGTGCAAGCCAAATCCCAAATTTTGAGGGGACTTTCTAAGGCCATAACACATTGAAAACCAGGCATCTCGTATGCACATTATAACCACATGTTCTCCAATGGTGGGTCTCTAAGGCCACGACACATTGAAAACTAGATGTCTCATATGCACATTATAACCAAATGTGCTCCAATGGTGTCCAAACTTTGCAAGTGTATATGTGGAGACCACCCCCACACTTACAAAGTTTGGTCACCATTCGAAGTATATTTCAATGCAATGTGTGGGCCAACGGCCTAATTTTGAGGGGGCTCTCTAAGGCCACCATAGATTGAAAACTAAACATCTAGCATGTACATTGCAACCAAGTGTACTCTGATAGGTGACCAAAACTTTTAAGTGTGTATGTGTGGACCCACCCTCACTCTTACAAAGTTTGGTCACCATTAGAGCACATTTGGTTGAAATATACGGGCCAAGGGATCAATTTTGAGGGGCTCTCTAAGGCCATGACACATCAAAAACCAGGCAAATGGGTCACACATTACAACCAAATGTGCTGCGATGTGGTGACCTAGCTTTGTAAGTGTGTATCTGTGGACCCTAGATACACACTTACAAAGTTTGGTCACCATCAAAGCATATTGGGTTGCAATGTACAGACTATTAAGAGACTAATATTAAGAGACTAAGGTTTTGTAAAAGGGGAGGAGAAGGGTGTGTGTGTGAATCGACTTATGGTCCACTAGCTCACCTATTTAAAGGTGGAGCTAGAAGGCATTGTATGGAGCAAGAAGCTTAGTTGTATTTTGAGCAACTTAATATGCAAGATCTTTTCTTGTAATTTGTGAGTCTCTCTCCTCCACATATTTGATCTAGCATGAGCACTGTTCCACGAGAACACTCACGGGAACACGGATTATGAAAGGAGGCCGGAAGCAATTAATGCGAGAGAGCGGGATTGTAGCCATGGGAACATAAAGACGCACATAATTTTTCCATATTTTTGTGCCGAAGTGCAATGTAAATCATTTTAGGCCAATGTGGGTTCTAAATGAGAGTTCTAAGTGTATTAAGCAAGGCTCACTTATGGGGTTGTCCGCCCATGTGTGAAAGAGGCCTAGGGTTAGTGGCATCTCTATAAAAGAGATGTTAGCTAAAGAAAGAGGACGTTTTTGGCCATTCTCATAAGCTATTGAGTGAAGCTCTTGAGCTCTCAAGCTATGGCAACTCTCTAACTCTCTCTATTGTACTCTAATGAGCATCAAGCTCCATTAATCAATGAGTATAGCTCCACTTCTCTCTCTTAATCTCTTTTAGCATCATTGAAGTAGATTAATCTATGATTAGTTGAATGCTTCTTTCTTTCCCTTGTGTATGCATGCTTTTAGTGTGTGTGTGTGTAGTCTCCATTGATGCAAGCTCTTGCCCACTTCATTGGCAATGAGTTATTCATGGATAGACTCTCTCTATGAGCTTGTGGATTTGTGAATGTTACATTCTATGCTTGCTTAAGCTTGTGGGTTAGTAGATGCACACTTATGGGTTTGCTTGCATTAGGGAAAGCTAAGACTTAATCAATGTTTGAATGGGATTATGAGATTGCCATGCATTGCTTGTTCTCTTGATTAGTGTAGTGGGGTTAAGGGATTGAGAGATTGATTGAGGTGTTTGAATGGTTGAATCATCAAGTGGTGGTTCGTGTATGTGAGCTCTCCCTCAAGGAATAAGCCTTCATGCACTAATCGGGTCGAGTCCTCGGATTGACATTGTGTTTCTTAACAAATTTGTTGGTCGGTAGTACTCTATGAGCACTATATTGCACGGTAGAGAGAACCTCTCTTCAATGGCACCGCTGTCGGGGAGCGAGTGCCTACATTAGTTGAGTACCATACACACACTACCACTCCTTGTTAAGCTCCAATCGGTTGCAAAACCGTTGGATAGGAACGGTAGGCTTTGGGACTAATTTTGGTATTTATTTAAGAGTAATCTTTTGTCAAATTCTCTTTATTGTCTTACAATTTGAGTGCGATTGGCTAGCTACGCCTCCCTTGAGGTCAGGACAAGGATTCAATACACGGGAAGGATTGAAGGTAGGCGCTAAACCTGCCAATTTCACTTTGTGTGTTAAAGAGAGAGGCCTGATTTGCATTTCTGTCATTGTGTTTTCTGGCGTAAAAATTTGGGAGGTTTTCTAACTTTTCGAGAGAAGTTAGAAAACACCCATCATCGAAATTTTGGTCCCGGACCATTTTCCCATAGTGAGTTCAGTATGGGAAACTGGTAAATTTTAGGCGATTTTTGATCCTAAAAAATACGCTATTTTTTTGGCATAATGTGTTCGAGGGGGTTCAAAATGGGTTCTGGCAAAGTTTGAGCCAACTTGAAAATTTTTGGATTTTTTTGAAAAAATAAAAAAATAAATGAAAAGATTAAAAAAAACAACCTTAAAATTTGACCTTATGCACTTGCGGTCGAGACGTCATATAGACACTGCCATAGGGTCTAGGGCACCTTCTAGAGTATCTACGCAGGAAAGTGGGACCCAATCGATAGGAAATTTGGCAGATATTACTGAAACCTTTTTCGAATCCCAATCTGATACCCTTTCCAGGACAACTACCTCATTGTCTATGGACAATCGGTAGGAAATTTGGCAGATATTGTTGAAACCTTTTCCAAATCCCAATCTGATACCCTTTCCAGGACAACTACCTCATTGTCTATGGACAATCTAGGGCTGTCAAATAGTCATCCCTTAGCCCCAAATAGGACACCCACAAGATCTTTTAATCCATTTGAAGCCCACATCATGGGGTTACCACTCAATGTGAGACTTCAATATGTCTACACGAATGCTCAAGGAGCTGAGATCTTTAGGGATCCACAACAACGGTATCTAGTTAAGATTGCAGACTTTTTCTCAGAGCTTGATAGAGCACCTCTAGTCAATGACCAGGGTAACATGTACATGGGCGGAGATGGTGTTCGCTACAAAGTCACCTATCATCCAGAGAATGTAGACAACTTAGGAGGGCTCTCTAAGAGTGAGTTCCTAGACTTATCAAAGCCTTCCAGAGCAAGGGAGTCTAGAGATGATTGGCTCATTGAGCCGAACATGCCTGGACCATCCAATGCCCAGTCCTCAAAGCCATCCATAGATGATTTACTTTTTGTAGATCTAAATTTGGAAAGGGACAGGAAAGGCAAGAGCAAAATGGATCAGGGGGCTGAGAACCAATGGAAGTTTGTACGATAAATTCCAGTGACAAAGGTCTATAAGGACTCTTTAGAAGGATATTATGCCACAACTAGATTGCCAGAGCTAGATCTTCCTCTAGCACTTGTGGTGGTAGAGTCGAGAAGCTTGCAGGATAGAAGAATCGAATCATTGATAAATGGGCCAATGAACGAACCTTAGATTGGAAGGAGACTCATGAGCTCACATGGAGAGGACAACCATTATTCATGGAAGTGTTCTCAACTAATACAGCTAAACCAGGAGAGACAGCCTTTCTTGGAGAAATTGTTGCTCCTCCCCTACGAGAGTTCACTAGAGAGGGACCCTCAACATCAAAGTGGACCACTGCAAGTAGCCCAACTCTAGCACCAAGATATTATCCTACACCAAAAGTGCGACCACAGATCACACCACAACGTTTCTCTCACTATGACAATGGGAGGGTAGGGGAGCCAACTCGGCCTCCCATAAATGCACCTCCTGAAATGCGGGTAACAAGATCTTTGGAGAGGGTTGGTGAGGCAGGTAATAGGGGACCCACACCAATTTGGGATGCATATGGACCATCTTACCAAAGAGAGGAACCACTGAGAGTGAGAGGCCGTAGGCCTGATGATGAGTATTCAAGACGAGTAAGGCCATCAACTCTTCAGAAACTGGTAAAGAAGTACGAAGGGTCGAGAGATCCATATGACCATGTAGCAGCATTTAGGCAAGCAGTTCGAGCTGAGCAAGTGACTGACAAGCATACGCAAATTGAAGGATTTGGGCTCACTCTTGAGGGAAAGGCCCTTGCTTGGTTTCAGGCACTAGAGGCTTCAAACAAATCTTCTTTACGAGTTTTGGAAGAGAGATTCTTTGCTGCTTTTTCCTTGATGGGGATTCAGCATGACATAGTAGCAAACATCTACTCTTTCAAGCAAGGCGAGACTGAGAGTGTTAGAGACTGTGTAAATAGGATGAAGCAGTACATTAATCGTTGCCCAGAAGATGAGAAGCCCACCCAGAGTCGATTAATTTCTCTTCTTAAAAGGACTCAAAAATTCAACACTGCACACACATCTCTATGCAAAGAAGCATACAAATTTCAATGAGTGTTGCCATGATGCTATGAATTTCACAGATAACTTCAAATTCCAAGATGGTACTGGCCCTGAGGTGCAACCTAGAGATCAGTGGGGTGATGACCAAAGTTCAGGGTCTAGCGCACTAGTAAATCCAGACCAGATAGCTAACCTAGTACTAAGGAGATTGGGACAAACCTATTGCCCACCCATGCAGCCACAACAATAGCAGCAGAAGCAAATGAGGAGTGTACTACCTACAGGTCCTCATCTTTGTGGAGCATGTGGCGGTAACCATAAAACCGAAGAATGTAATGCCTTTTCTCCTCTAGTCACAAACCAACCCACAAAGAAGTGGTGCCAGGCCTGTGCTTGGAATTATACCCACACCACACAGGAATGTACTCGCATTGCGAGAATGAGACAAGAGTGTGAGCAGCAAAGGGGTGTAGTGGCTCCACAAATGCAGCAACAGTATACTAATTTTGAACGTAAGCCACTGATGGCACAAGAGCAAGCATGACCTGTACTTGGAGCTCAACCTCCTGCTCCTAGGACTACTCCTGTGAGGTTTATTGACTACGACAATTCAAATATGTGTAGAGACTCGGTAAACTCAAGCTATGTGGAGGAGGAATATGCATCATATTCATCCAAGGAAAATCTCTTTGAAAGTCCCGCATATCCAAGCCAAGCAGCACTGGGGGAGCCTCAACCGGGGGAACAAAATTCTTTGATGTTGCTAGGCGGCTACCAACCTAGGACTCCAGACCCCTCAGGTCAATGGCAGCAA
This sequence comes from Cibotium barometz, assembly GCF_041138505.1. Classification (NCBI taxonomy): domain Eukaryota; kingdom Viridiplantae; phylum Streptophyta; class Polypodiopsida; order Cyatheales; family Cibotiaceae; genus Cibotium; species Cibotium barometz. The sequence continues at coordinate 30,565,889 of NC_141094.1, read as the reverse complement.
GGAAAGTAGAAGCCAAACTAATGGGCCCCTGTTATGAGTGCGGAGAAGCCCATTGGGCTCGTGATTGTCCACATCGCCAAAGGCAAGCAGCTCAATCCAATACAACAGTACCATAGTTTCCACCAATTGAAAGATATTGTCTAGGGTGTTGTGTAGAACACTTTCCAAAGGATTGTTTGCTGAAACCACATGAGGAAGGCACCTCTCAACCAAAGGTCTCACTCAACTTTGTAGAGGCAGTTCTATCGCCACCTTCATCAGAGAATGAGGATGTCGTGCCACTTAGAGTCATGACTAGATCACAGACACGAAATGCCGAAATGTAGACTGATGAGACACCTCGAACTAGGGATGCAAAGGCAAATCTAGTGGACAAGACCCTACATTCCAATAGAAAAAGAACCACTAGGAGGAAAAAGAACCGCAACAAGCAAACTAAGCGTGCATCCACTAGTTCTCAAGAAGTCTCTAAACAAAACATGAAGGATCAAGCTTTTACATCCCAAGAAGTGCATGAGGAGCATCAACCTCAACCTGGGCCTAGTGCTAAACAAGATGAGGCTATTCAGGGGGTTTTGTTTTTGTGGATAAGGTGAACGAGACTCTAGATGCCATCATTGATGCTTATAGAAGTCACATTGCAATCTTCTTGCAATCTCTATGCATAAGCTTTATGCATAAGCCTAATGCAAGATCTACATATAGAGATCTATGCATAAGCTCTATGCATAGGCTTTATGCATAAACTTCTTGCATAGAGCTTATGCATAAGGCTTAAGCTTATGCATACAAATTGAAGCTTATGCATAAGCTCTATGCATAAGCTTATTCTCTATACATAGAGCTTAAGCATATGGCTTAAGCTTATGCCTAGAGCTTGAAGCTTATGCATAAGGTTTATGCATAAGGCTTACTCTCTATGCATAGAGCTTAAGCATAAGGCTTATGTATAAGGCTTACTCTGCATGTATAGATCTTAAGCATATGGCTTAACCTTATACATAAGGTTTATGCATAAGACTTACTCTCTATGCGTAGAGCTTAAGCATAAGGCTGAAGCTTATGCATGGAGCTTGAAGCTTATGCATAAGCCTTATGCATAAAGCTTGCAAGAGGCTTATGTATAAGCTTTAAGCTTCAAGATTGAAGACTTTATGTGCAAGTTTTATGCATAAGGCTTAAAGCTTATGCATAAGTCTTCCATAAATCTTGCGAGAGGCTTATGTATAATCTATATGCATAAAGATTACATAAATCTTGCATAGAGCTTATGTATAAGCTCTATATGCATAAAGACTTTATGCACAGAGCTTTCATAAGCCTTATGCATAATCCTCTCACATATTATAGCATACATAGGCACCATGCATGCATGCATATAGATCACGCATACAACTTTTCTCATAAATGTGTTAATAATCACTTTTTTTCATGTTATGTTTTGTAGGTCTTACATTTTCATCCCCTCCTTCAGCTTGACATTGTCAAGATAAGGTCTCTTATTCATGTAATCATTAATGTAAGCTCATGTTTATTGCACTATTGGGTGTCTAGTTTAAGGTTTACCATAGTGCATAAGTCCTATAACATAAGCCTTATGGAAGCTTATGCATAAGCCTCTATTTGTATATCTTCATGCATAAGGCTCTATGCATAGGCCTTACACATAAGGCTTATGCATAGATATATGAGGCATTATTATAGGCCATGTAGAATGTTGGTTAAGTCAAGTTAGGAGTGGTTATCCACAAGTAGGTGGTTATAGTGGAGGGAGAGTCCTCAATCTTTCACTATGCTTCTCTTATAAAAGAGAAGTTTCCTTTGGCTTTAATTGTGGGGGGCGTGTGGAAAGTCCTCAAAAGCTATCATCCAAAAGGGGCACTGTCCACCCTATTTGTCTAAGTAGTATTGTAGAAGGTCTCAACAATGTTCTAATATCACATTTTTCCTCTTTTATTTAACCTTTAAGCATTCTTATGTTAGAGCATTCTTATTTTGTTGCATCTTTTATTTTTTAGCTCTTACAATAATCCTCTCTTTCAGCTTCACAAAAGAGAGGTAAGCTCTCTTATTCTTTTGACTACTTATGCAGGTTTTTCTTTTATTGCACCCTTGTGTGTTGGGTTTAGTTTTAGCCTAGATTTACCTCTATGCATAGGCTCTTGCAAGCTCTATGTATAAGTCTCTATGCATAGTGCTTTATGCATAAGTCTCTATGCGTAGGCTCTACGCATAGAGATTCATGCATAATGCTCTATGCGTAGGCTTTATGCATAAGGCTCTATGTGTAGAGCTTTATATACATAGACTTTATGCATAAGGCTCTATGTATAGGCTCTTGCAAGCCCTATGCATAAAGCCTATGCATAGGGCTCTATGCATAGAGGTGTATGCATAAGGTCTTTATGAATAGCTATTTATGAATGTTTCATGCTTCAAGCAATTTACTCTTATGCATGTATTTGGGTTGGGTTGTATATACAAGAAATGTCGATCGACCCATCTCGCAGGACCCAGATGTTGCAAATCTACTCTCTATGGTGACTCTTATGCATGTATTTCGGTTGGGTTGTATGTATAGGCAATGTCAATCAACCCATCTCATAGGACCCAGATGTCGCAAATATACTCTCTATCATCAACAAATGATATGGGCAGCATGCATTCAAACACAAGTATAGTTTAACGAAACCTTTTCACATACACAAAGGTAACCTTTTATGCTCTACACATAAAGGTAACAATATGGGCACCAGGCTTGGTCACAGTTGGTCACAGTTCACTCAAACATAGGTATGGTTTAATGAAACCTTTTCACATACACAAAAGTAACCCTTTATGCTCTATGCATGTCTTATCATTTAATCTTCTATGCAGGTCGCCTACCAGGCCAACCGATGTCATATGGGAAATCTACCCCATATGGCCAGTCATCTCCATGGGGACAGTCCACTCCTTTTATAGGCACTGGTCCGAGTGGCACACGTCTGAGTGGTGCAGGGCCATCATGGTATGGCTATGATGAGCCTACACCACCTACCTTGACTAGACCCACTCTCTCTCTCTCGCATTCATCTTCACCACGACGACGAAGACATAGTAGAGTGGAGTCTGGGAGGGCTAGTAGACTTGCTAGCAAGGGGGAAGAAGGTTGCTTTTGCTTTGGCAAAAGTAGCACTAGATACCCTCAGTTGTCTCCCCAACAGGGGGGCTCTGCATCCACTCATGAGCCAGTCCCCAGGAGACCGATTCCACCATTTTATCCACACACCCTACCATACAATGTGGATATCTATGGCACCCTTGTGATGGATACATGAGGGAAGCAAGTCATGAACCGCATGCATGTACTTGCTAACTTAGAGTTCACAAACTCCTTTAAGAAGTGGAAAGCACAAGACGAACTCTTAAAGCAATATGTCATCATTGTTGATATGCTCAAGGTGGAGATCGCCATTTCGCATGCGGGCCTTTTCTTCTTTGGAGGAGAAGATAAAGAGAAGAATAAAGATTTTTCTCTCTAATAGGAGAGAAAACATCAAGAGAGTGGCAAAGAAAAATTTGGAAAAGCCCAACATTTGCTCGTCGTTTTTCACGACGAGGAGTGGAAGCATACGTGAAGCTTTGTGACACAGCACCCACGTGCTTTTCAACAACAAGCGGCGAGTACTTCTTGACTATAGAAGCAAGGGGCTTCACACTTTGTCTCAAGAGGAAAGTCCTTCTTCATTGCTCGTTTCGTAAGTACCAATTTTACTAATCATTTCCTTCTCCTCTTTCATTTTATTTTGTACTATATTATCTCCTTTAACTAATTGTATATTTTCTTAAAATTTTTTGTAGAGGGAGGTTGTTGGGCGTAACCCACCAATAATCGAGAAGTATGACTAAGGCTACAGAGCCCTTCGTCTATAATTGTGGGCATGGATGCATATGGCAGGCATACGCTTAGACAAGTCAATTTTGTGGGGACCCAAGTAGATGAGGTAAGTAGTGAGAAATCCCTTCTCTTCTCTATATATAATTGTCTTTTATTGTATTACACTTACCTTGTGCTTTTTTCCATATGTATGTAGGATGAAGGGGAAGAGGAAGAGGAAGATCCAGATTGCGAGCATGAAGCGGTAGAAGGACATGAAGAGGAGGACGAAGATGATGATGGTGAGCACTCAGAATCCGATAAGGATTCCGATTAAGAACCTCTTCTTTGATTTTTTTTGTATATATGGCCAAAGGCCCGACAATTCGCAAAACATAATACATTTTGGGCTCACTTGCATTCTTCTCAGTTTATGTCTTTTTCATGTTTATGTTTGTATCACAAAACTGACTCTGTTTTATAAAAAAAACTGGGGCAGACTTGGGAGTCCTATGCATACTCCCCAGTCTACCCGAGCTTTATTTTTCATTCAGTACTTTCACTACTCAACAGCAAAAATAGCACCTTTTTTAGGAGCAAAATGGGCCCAATATCTCCCTATCCTTCTAGTTATAAAAGCGCTACTATTTTTGCTCCTACACCCTCATTCTGTTGTAGTGGTAAATATGACCACACTTGTTTATTTTTCTATTTTCTTGTGTATTATTACTGACACTCATACCAGTGCTCGTTAACTAGCATTCTTTCCCATGCTTTACCATTGCATATGCTTGTGTCCATCATTTGCATCAGTATATCTGACCATCGGTAACCTAATGATATGTAGTAGTGTTTTAATGAGACAAGGATGAAGAGGAAAAGTAAAAGAAAGATAAACGGCCAAATGAACCAACCAAGAAGAATCCTCCATAAAGGACAACCAAAGAGAATTCTCTAGAGCCTCCTCCAGAAAGAAAGATAACAAAGAAAATGATCCAAAAGAGGAATATCCCAAGAAGGCAAAGAAAGAAGATCAAAAGGCCAAACAAGGCATTGATGGAAGCACCTTCATCCTCGATATGAAACCAAGTGACAAAGAAGCTACCCCACCACCTTTCCATCCTCTTCAGCACCAGCCCCCATCACCTCCTCTTGATTAAAAAGACCCCCCCCCAAGATCTTGCTTATTATACGCATCCTAAAGGATGAGTGGGATTAGTACAAAATACACTTACCTTGTTTTATTTAAATGGCAGATAAAACATTAAAGGATGGATAAAAAATTGGTTTCAAGACAGGACACTGAGTTCTTCTTTTTTTTAACATATTTTTAGAAGAAAACCCTCTATTTACCAAACAAGGAATTTAAAAAAAACTAAAGAAATTTGATTTATTCTATTCCTTGTGCACAAATCAAGATGAGTTTGATACTATAAGAAAATCTAGAAATAGGGAGGCTCAAGGTTAACACTAGTTTCATAGCTCAACATGACATTAATATGTCTTTTCAGGGGTTTGCTAAAACACCCATATCTTGTGAATGGGAGTGGTATTTTAACATTTCTCTTCTAAGGCATGTCTTCATGAATGTGCAAAACCTTAGAAAATTATTAAATTAATAAAAATAACCTTAAATATAATTGATGAATCACCATAAGTAGAGGTATATCCATCACTATAACCCAAATAGGTTACCAATTTACAAATTTGGTTCCTAAATCTGGACTAATTATAAATTTCTCCTAAATATTACATAGTATTTAAGATATTAGAGATAGATTTTTCATGATTTAAAAAATTAATAATAATTAATTCAATTAAATTTACTTCTTGGAATCTCTTTTTAGTTGTTGATTCTTTCACACCCAAAATACAAAAATAGTGTGAGCTTATATGATGATTTACTTTAGTTATACTAATAAATCAATTTCTCCACTAAAGTAATCGATCCCTCCAGAATACATATCTAAACATTTCAATTTTGTTAGAAGACAAGCTAATGGTCTCAACTTTCAAAACTGCATTGATAACAAAACAATGTATATAAACCCTTGATTATATTTATCTAGTAAGAAAATTACAAAAATAGTGTTTATTATTACATAAAATGACTAGATATTCCACTTATAGCCTTATGAGATGTTTAAAAATGCGTGAAGTAGTCTCTTATTCTATAGTAATAGATATGGTTCAAATTTAGTAGACTTTCATCTAAAACAAAGTGCCTAAAATGATCGGTGTATATGTGATTGGCTCTCACAAAATGCACCATCAAAGCATAACATTGTACATAACATGTGTACAAGATTTGGTTCTAGTCTATAATTGTTTGATTAGCTATAAAATTCCTCAAAGTTATTTTTTTTTAAGACAACTAAATACCTTATAGCTTTCATTAAGACTTAAATTTTAGACTTTTAATTGATTCTTAAGCCTAAGATGGATTACATTACACCATATATATGTTTCTGAAGCAATGCACATCCAAAAACTTTGGAAAGCAATGAAAAATTGGCTAATTAAGGCCTTTGATCCAAATATAGTCCAAACAGCTTTGTATTATGATTGTAATTTGGCCTGTGAATTCTAATGAAATTGAAAAGCCTAGAGGTAACCAATGTGACCCTATATACTTGATGATATGAAAAAAGGAAACCTTTGATTTGAAATATCCACGTGTTCTAAATAATTTCATAAACTTGGTTAGTAAAGAGGACATAAATATGTCCACGGACACTTCTCTGTCTATCACCAAACTAGTGTTAAATAAGATATTTTGTTTTTCAATTGTTGTCGAGTATGAACTAGGAAATTATAATATCTTAAATTATTGCACGGTCAACTTTCAAAAGTGATCAAAACATACATCTCAACTCTCTAGTCTTAATATGTCATAGTAATGATGAGAGACACGCATATATATTGTTTGGCACATCCAAGTTTTAAAAGAAGGAAAATCAGTCCTATTCTACATGTTCAAATTTGGTCCACAGACACCAAACTTGAGGATTCCATGGATAGACTCTTTTTGCAATCATACGATAAACAAGCATAACGAAACAATTTGTTTGGAAAATTTGATAGACACAATACTACCAAGTATGTACAAGGAGTCCATGATAAAAAGTGTTAGCAAGCTAATGCATAAGTGGCACATTGCCTTTAAAGCACCCACTACTCACTTTGGAAATGATTATTGACAATAACAAATCAACATCACAATATAATCTTGAAGATTCACTTATAGTGGTGAACAAATCCAAATCACAAATGTTTTATATGCCTCTTTTTTTTAATTCCTTTAAAAATTTATTCCTTGACATTTTAGATTTAATCCCATGTTTCTATTGTAGCTTCTACAGGAGATTAACATCATCCACATATAGTCACATGAAAACCCATTTTGTCACAATGAAACACAAAACATACGAAACATTTGAAATGAATCTAAACACTCCCAATCGAAACATATTTTTTTCCAAATAGAAATCCCAAATTTAATTTTAAAAATAAAAAACTTATTCTTCCATCTTCTTCTTCCCCTTCACTTTATTCTTCTCTTTTGTCTAAATTTTCTTTAAAACCCCATAAAGATAAATTGAGTAAGTTTTAAAGTATTACACCTTGAATATTATGGCTACTTGAATGTTAATTTTAATTATTTTACTGTATTTGCAACACTTGTTTCTGTGATGCAGTTATGTTTTTGTTTGCATGTGTATACTACACAAATTTTTGTTCATGTGCATGTGTGTGTGTGTGTGTGTGTGTGGAGAAGAGAGATAGAGAGATAGAGAGATGATACACAAAGCGAGAGAACTAATTTTCTTAAAAAAAATGCTTTGATCCTTTCTTCCCCTTCACTTTCTTCTTCTCTTTTGTCTCAATTTTCTTTTAAAAAACCCATAAAGATAAAACGAGTAAGTTTTAAAGTATTACACCTTGAATATTATGGCTACTTGAATGTTAATTTTAATTATTTTACTGTATTTGCAACACTTGTTTTTGTGATGCAGTTATGTTTTTGTTTGCATGTGTATACTACACAAATTTTTGTTCATGTGCCCTGTGTGTGTGTGTGTGTGTGTGTGTGTGTGTGGAAGAGAGATAGAGAGATGATACACAAAGAGAGAGAACTAATTTTTTGAAAAAATGCTTTGATCCTTTGGAAAACAAGAGAGAGAACGACTTATTCTAGATGCTATGAAACAATTCTCTCGAGACAATGCCTTAGTCCTTTGGAAAAATCACGAGCTTGACTCTTATTTAAAAAAATTTGGCCAACCTTCATCTTTGCAAATTATTGAAACTAAACAATGCTTTTTATGTGGAGTATCTAGCCCTTTCATAGAAACTTCTAATTTGTCCAATCATACATGCTTGTCAATAATTTACAATATTCAAGTCTTATGAAAAAAAGAAAAAGCTTTTGCACTTTTTAAATTGAAACTAAACAATGTTTTTTTTTGTAGATTATTTAGCCCTTTTATAGAATCTTCTAATTTGTCCAATCACACATGGTTGTCAATAATTTACAATATTCAAGTCCATGAAAATGAGAAAAGGCTTTTACACTTTATGAAGGTAAGCGAGTTGAAGCTGAATATATTTTGGCTTTGTATGAGTTGCAAACTTATTTCTCATTAGTTTTTCTGTAAGTACACATACATAAAGTTCTCTTTCTTGACTAAAATCTCAAAAAATCTTGTACTGTAGATCCCCCACATATCGGCTAACATTAACTTTTACCTACATGAGTTAGTTTCTTTGTTTTTGTAATTACCACTAAGGGTATGGAATCAAGATTATGGAGTTGTTCTACAATTTTAATTTTCGGAGTCAAAAAGGCTAGAAGGACATTAGCCTTATAGTGAGAACATGTAAGTTGCCATTATAAGTTGAAATGATTTGAGCAATAGCCTACCAAACTCTTGTTATTCTTAGGCATGTCAGCATAGGCACCATTCTCACTATATAAGGTTTAGAAGGCTTTCGAGAATCTCATGCATTGTAGAGATATATAAGGCCGAGAATAGTACTAAGCATCTCGTAAAGACTATTAGTGGCCATGGAAGAACCATAAAATGAACCTAAAACTGACACTTCATTAGCACGACTAGTGTGTGAAGTGGCCAATTCAAAAAGGCTCTCTTGAGTTTAGCCTCATCACATCAAGGATGGTTTAATTGCAGTATGGAACAAACATTAGGGTCTAGATGCTTTCTGCTAAAACATTAGGGTCTAGAGCTAAAAAGAATCCTAATGTCAGAGTCTTGAGAGGATCAAAATTAGGGTATCTCCTAGAGGGCTTACAAGCCAATTTTGGGGAGAAAGCTTTAGGAAGGGCAGAAGTGTTGTCCAATCACCATGTGTTTTCCCATGTATGGATGGGACTCTACCTTTGTATATGAATGGTTGAATGTGGGCAGTCTAGGTCAGTATGCATGGTTTGGTTGAATGTGGGCATTCTAGGTCAATATGCATGGCTTTGAGTGTGGGTACACGTTTTTTCTCAAAATAAATTCTTCGAGACCCAATCATACACGGCTTCGTACCTGCCATAGTTCGGTCTCGCGGTGGTCCATTCTTCATCGTACTCATTCTGATCATCATCTTCAATTTGTTGAAAATTTTCGTCTCCTTCGTCCTCTTCATGTTCATCTCCATCATCTTCTTCCTGTTCATCCCCACCATCTTCTTCCTGCTCCTCTTCATCCTGCCCCTCTTCTTGCTGATGCAGCAGAAAATCTATCCTGTCCCACTCTCCGAGGTCGTATATTCGCTGGTGATTCTCAAATACAACGTATTTGTCTACCGTCAGACAGCGGCGCTCGAAATAATTCAACCACGGCTCGATTTTATGGACCATGAATCCTCTCAAGGCGGGGGATTTAGGGTTCTGGAGCGCCATGGCCATGTATTTAGTGACGGCATAGGACATGGTCCGATTAAACAAATAGGTGAACCTTTGAATGGCGAGATGTAAAGACAGCAGCTCGCATGCAGTGGTGATTGCACGCAATGCGAGGGGGTCCTCTCTCTCAATATTCCAAATACTCTCGTTGTTGAACTCATGGAGGCGCCTGTAGAAAAGCAGGCTGCTACGCTTCGATAATGATTTGAGAGTTTCGGGGAATTCAGTGTCGAGCTTCTGCAGCACGCTCATGTAGGCGAGGCGGTCTGCTGGCAGCATGCGGTGCTCTAGGAAAGGAACGGTGAGACGGATGCGCGGACCCTCGATTTTCTTCGCTATTGGAAGGCTTGGCGGAAGCCAGAAATAATCGGATAGACGCTCCACCCTCACCCTTCCCTCCCTCGTGAACTCGTCGTAGCCTGCCGCCGCCGCCGCCGCCGCCGTCGACATATTTTCCTTCTCCCTCTCGAAGAACTCCGTGGTGTTCATGGCTGGAAGGCTGGCTCGCTGGCTGGCTGGCTGGCGGACCTTCCTTCTCTCTCTCCAGAGCTCTTGAATGGTCGCACCTCTTCCCCATCATTCATTGCTTGTACACACTCAAAGAAATCCAGGAGCGAGTTGGGCGCATTCACACTGCAGTGTGCCACCGTGATAGAAAAAAAAATGTGTTTTCTTTCAACCAATCAAAAATAAGCACAACACTTAAATCTATTTTTGTTTCCTACATCTCTCTCTCTCTCTCTCTCTCTCTGCTATATGCCCGTTCTGTAGCTAAAGAATATGAAAAAAAATCATTCCTTAAAATAAGGGTTACTTCAAGTTTAAGGGCTACTTAAAATCTCAACAAGTTTTTCTTAATTCTTGTCGGTACAATTACACTTGAATATGTGGTTTTCTTTTTTCAAGCAGAACAGAATGAGGATGTAGCAGTGAAAATAACAGCGCTTTTATAACTAGAAGGATAGAGAGATGTCAGGTTATTTTCACTGCTAAAAAAACTGTTATTTTCGCTCAACGGGTTCGCCTGCCAAGTAGCGAAAATAGCAGTTTATTTTGCTGCTCCGCAAAAGTACTACGCAATTAAAAAAAGCTAGGGCAGACTGGGGAGTCTGCACAAGACTCCCCACTGTCCGCCGCCCCAACTCTTTTTTTAAAATTAATTCAGAGTCAAAGTTTTGTGATACAAACATAAACATGAAAAATACATAGATTGAAAAGAATGCAAGTAAGCCCAAAATGTATTATATTTCATGAATTGTCAGGCCTTTGGCCATGTATACAAAAAAGTTATCAAAGAAGAGGTGGCTAATCGGAATCCTCATTGGATTTCGAGTGCTCGTCATCATTGTAATTGGCTAGTCAGAGTTGTTCTAGGAAAGTTGTCATTGATCATACACACTACCTCAATAGCATTGAGACGAGCCATCTCAATGGATGTAGGATCTATATCCTTTAAGTACATGTATCCACATATATAGCGATCATGTGTAATATTTATTATACATAACGTGTGAGAGTATGAGAATACCGAATATGCAATATAACTTAGCTAGTGAATTGAAGAGAAGATTCATACCTCACCAAGCTTCCCATTTTGTAGATAGTATCTCTCACCTTCTTGTCTCCACAACTAACTATAGCAATTGGAAGAATAAACATGCATAGAAAAAATTGGAAGCTAGTATATGAGCCTACAAATTATGTATCATAAAGAGAAAATGAATAAGAGAATATTTATATACCTATAATATCTTGTACCAAAATCATGTGTCTTGAGGCCATATAATTGTACCTCTCCTTTGTTTTTGGTCTTTGTGAAGGAACCCTTCAATGAATACATTCCCCTCGTTGGTGTACGAAAGAGGCAATCACACTTTTCACCTTATTGTGCTCCTTGGTTAATATAACCATGGTGACTTTGGTAGGACCATGTTAACACTCTCAGTTTCAATTGGCCATGCACTTTAAAGGCATCCAGTATTTTATAAGTCATCCCCCTTCTTGCACCCTTTATAATATCTCTTTTACCAATTAAATGGTCCTAAATATTTGTCCCCGCATTCTTGAAGATATGCATGGGATCTAAGAGACAATCGATCTTCATGTCACACCAATATGGAAGTTGAAAGAAGATTGAGTGTCTAGACTGCATCTCATCAGGTGGTGGATTGGGGGTGCTTCTCCATGCCTCAAACAAATCTCTACCTCTCATCACAAGTGGTTTCCTCCTTTTGTGACATTGGAGCTTGCTTATTATCATCTATGACCTCCCATCCAAAGAAGTCATTCACCATGTCGTCCATGAAGAGATTCTCTTCTTCCTCATGTGGCAATGGTGGAGGCACCTCATTCATTGGTTGGCGAAGATGAGTCTCAGCCATGCTTTTTATATGAAGCCTTGCCACCTTTCGCACTCTACCCGATATCACCAAATGGTGTGGCATGTTACCTAGCATTGTTATGTGCATATTATATATGCATATACTAGGATGCTAACCCACCCTAGGCTTTTAGCATGGGAGCATGGGAACATGCTCTAGTGGGACTAGGATTAGCCCTAACCTTGGGTGGAGGTTAGGGTCAGACAATCAAGGGTCACACATGGAAATGGAAGGCCAAGAGTCACTCTGGAAATGGAAGGTCAAGAGTCACTTGAGTGCTTTCTAATATAATAGGGACATGGGGTACTCTCAAAAGGAATGTTCTGTTGTGTAGAGCATTGTATCTACTCTCTTGCCATTTCATGCTAGAGCTATGTGCTGCTGGAATGAAGTCATATCTCTTGGTGGTATGGGACACCAAGGTAAGGTATATGGTACTTCATTGTATTTATGTGTGCACCCTTAGGCTCAGGGGTGGTTGGGTGAATGTGTATATGCCTGGTTTATGCATGTTTATGTATAGTAATTAACTAGAGAGATCTATGGGATTTTAATAGTGGTATCGGAGCAGTCTCTAGTTAATTTTTGATGTTTTTTCTCTCATTATACCAAAATTTTAGTAAATTTTTAAAGTAAATTTTAACATTTACTAAGCAAAAGGTGTTATTGTTTGGTTGGTTTTGGTAACCTATGCATGTGGAACGTCAATATGGTGGTCGGAATGCATGCTTCTCAATTTTAATGGACGTGTCGACCTTGCGGGAAAATTTCGTGAGTGGAAATGCTATTTTTCTCTATTTTTATGATTAAAATAAGCATTTTATAAAAAAATTACCAAAATACCGCACATGCTATTATGGGTATTTTTTAGTAGAATGGATTTTCTAAATTTTTACAATTTTTAGGAGTTTTTTCTAATTATTAAGGAAATTTTTGGAACATTTTATGGTTTAAAAAATACCTTTTTATGCATTTTTTACAAGTTTCCCACGGGCATGCTATCAATTTTCTATTGATTTTCTGTTGAAATACAGTAGGGAGCAGCATGTCGATGCATCGGGTTCTCTCCCATGTGTGGCATTTTTTCCATCTCTCAAATTCGAGTGTTCCTTCATGTTCTTCTCCCTCGTGTGAACACCTCTTAGGTGGGGTAGATTTGATTAATATTAATCATGATTAGTAAAAAATAGGATTAAGACTTTAATCACAGAGAGAATGGAGAGTGGAGAAGAAGAATTGAAGGAAGAGAGAGTGGAGATGGAGGATGAAGTTGGGGAGTGAGCTCTTTGCTCCTCTCCTCTCCCTCTCCCTCTCAACCGTGCACTACTCGGGGGGCAGGAGGGGGGGCTTTTTTTCAGGCCGCCGACACATAGCCCCCCCATGTTACATAATTTTAAAAAAAAAGCTTTATAAGCTTTTAAATAATTTAAAAAAAAAGAATTAAAAAATATTTTCCAAGATTTTGAGATCTTTTATTACTTAAGATCTCCCTTATTCGCGTCCTTCCCCATACATCCGAGAATGTAGCATGTGGGGGATTGGGGTACCGACTATGTACAGCCTCTATCACCTCCCCAACTAATCGGCTATTTTGATCTTTAAATTTAATAAAACAATTTCTATACAAGTTTGATACTACCCCACGCATGTACTCCATTACCTCCCTCCCCCTCGCATCCATCACTATCCCGCCCCTATCCGTCACATCATAGCAGATCACTCCCTCCACCTCTCTCATCTCCTCCTCTTTCGAACTGTCTCCTCTAACTCTTCTCCCTCTATCTCCTCTCTCACCGCGTGCCCTACTACCTCCCCCACCTCCCCCACCAAAGCACTCGCAGCATCCTCCACTCCCACTCTTCCTACTGCTGCGGGTGGAGTCACGACTGGGGGATTGTCTACGTGACGGTGGCTGTGAGCCCTGACGTGACGGTGGCTCTGAGGGGTATAGACACCAGGGGGATGGGCATACATGTACTCTGTAAGCTCAACTGGACCAGGATGGCGCCCAAAATGATTTAGCATCTCCATCAACCAATTGCTGTATGCAAATGGATCGGATGAAGAACCTGGAATATCCATAAAGAATCTGTAAAAATAATCCTCATGTACATCATGGGCTGTCTCTTGACTCACACAAATATCATCATTCAAGTCACCTATTAGCCTGCAAACCATAGAAACAAGAAACGCAGTCTCGTGTATACACCCGTCTAGAAACGCGTGTATACACCCGTCAAAAAACGCGTGTATACACTTGTCCAAAAACGCGTGTATATCCACGTGAACACTCTGTGCAGACAGGATACACGCATTTCTACACGAGACCTGCGTAAAAAAAAATTTGAATTAAAGCGACCGACCTCTGACAATGTGTCCTTATAAAAGGCCCACTATCGCTCCTGTCAGAATCGTTCACCCAAAATCGTGTGCACAGAAGCAAAAGGACGGAGACAAACCCAAAAAGCAAAGAGAAAATAGCATAAACAAATCTGAGGAAGGAGACAAGGCAAAGGACAAACTGACTCACCTCTGAAAAAGTGAGTCTTCTTTCTTGCTCGGTTTCCTCCCGTGTGTGCTCCTTCTTTGCTCCCTCCTTGCACTTAGGTTTCGTTTTTGTTGGAAGAGGTGAAAACGAAAGCAGTGTTGATATGTTAGTTCAAAATCTTTATTTGGGGAAGGCGGGCTATTTTTAGTTTAAACAGATCATCGCGTTTATAAACACGTGTATGTTCGCGTGTATGATAATTTAGATGCGTTTATACACTCATTTTGTAGGAATTACCCGTGTTAATACACGCGATTTTTAGGAAATAGCCGCGTTAATACACGCAATTTTTAGGAAATAGCCGCGTTAATACACGCGATTTTTATACTTTCATTAAATACATATTATGATTTTGTGTTTTCTGGTTTGTACATAGGATGTCATCAACCTCCTCAAGCAGTTCTGGGGAAGATGAGACAATGTGTCATCGTAATCGCGATGTGGTGTTGGGATAACGGATCAAATGTATGTGTAATCGATGTCAAGGATGCATTGTACGAGCACGTCGAATTATCTTGAATCACATCTCCATGTATGGAGAATGGAATCAAACAGGTTTAGAGGTGAGTAGATGTAAATTGATGGTATTTAAATGACTCATGGTATCCAAATTAAATTAATAGAGTTGTAATATATAAACTCTAATTGAAGCAGGATGCAGTACCACACCCTAACATGGTGCCCTACGCGCGACGAGAGCATGCAAAGCGTCGACGAGATGATGCTAGAGCTTCAGGATCTATTGTCAGAGATGAGTGGGAAAGGGATGACAATAGCCCTGCACCCCACGAAGTTGTGGAAGAGGAAGTGTTTGATGATATGGTGCGGAATCTTTTTAAGGATGATCCCAAAGGTATGGACGACGATGATATGGAACAAGAGCATCTTTACAAGGCTTAATCGACACCGGTTTTTGAAGGGTGCACATTCTCTATTTTACGTGCTTCACTTGAACTACTCAATATACAAACAGTTTATGGATGGAGCAATGCAAGTCTGGACGCGTTATTGAAGTAAGCATTCTAACTTACAAATTTGAATTAGTGGTTTAAAGTTTAGGATTTAAGACTAATTATAATTGATGATATTGGATGCAGGTTATTATCAAACATGCTTCCAAAGGGAAATAGACTACCCACCTCAAGAGACATAGCGAGGCGCTATGTGACATCTCTTGGAGGATTGGATTATGATCGCGTACATGCATACGTCAATGATTGCATTCTCTTTCGTGGGACGCATAAGGAGGCTCGACATTGTCCCACTTGTGGTGAAGTAAGGTATAGAACAGATATGAAGAGTTTTGATGTACCTCGTAAAGTCTTGCGACACTTTCCTATAATTCCTCGCATCAAACACATGTTCAAGTGCAAATCCATAGCAGAGCTCATGTCATGGCATTCCTCACATCGATCGGATGATGGCATGTGGAGAATTCCCGCAGAGACTCCTGCTTGGAAGCATATTGAAGATGAGTGGCCCAGCTTTAAAACAGAGCCCAGAAACTTGAGACTTGGCCTAGGTATGGATGGAGTGAATCCATTTGGTTTCAAAAGCACCGCATACAGCGTGTGGCCAGTTGTGTTGGTGAATTACAACCTTCCACCATCAATGGCGATCAAGAAGGGACATCTTATGTTATCCCTTCTAATTCCAGGGAAACATAAAGTCAAGCATATGGATGTTTATCTGGAACCGTTGATTGATGAGTTGGAGGAACTATGGAGAGGTGTTGCGGTGGTGGACATTAGTAGGCCTCCCTCCTCTCGACATTAGTAGGCCTCCCTCCTCTCGACACTTCGACTTAAAAGCAGTGTTGATGTGGACAATGCATGACTTTCCAGGATACAGCGATTGTTCTGGTAAGAATTCTAATTACCTCCCTACTCTAATACTATTGGCTATATATATTAATTATAAATATTGACTTTATTATTCTAACTTTTATTTATATTTTAACAGGTTTGAAAACATCGAGTAAACATGCATGTCCTATTTGTGGCCCTTCGTTTTAGTACATGAGTATGCTGACGGTTTGTGTAAGACCATATTCGATAATCATCATCGATTTCTCCCCTCAGATCATCCTAAATATGTTGCTAGTAAGAGTAACATTCCTCCACAAACACTTCGTGCAAAAGATTGGAAGCTTATTTAGGAGTCTACAAATATTCTTCCTCCAGATGGCATGAACAGGTATAGTAATGTTTTTTCAATCTTGTTTTGTGTAGTCTCTAATTGGATTAAAGGTCACATAGAGCAATCCCTTTTGTAGGTACTCCATTTTTTTTGGCTACCATATTGGACCCATCTTAAGATCAACCATCTTCTTGATCCCATGCACATCTTCAAGAATGTGGGATCTGGTATTTGGGAACATATTATTGGTAAACGAGACAATGTTAGCGTACGTGAGGACTTGCGGGTCGCAAGACGTATGCGTCAAGCTTGGCCACGAGAGGTGGGTGGGCACGTTCGTCTTCTGCCTGCACCATGGATTATATCAAAGAAAGAGGAGAAGCAGGTAAAGCAGGCCATCACCACTTTGCGTACTCCCACTGGATACATGAGATCATTGAAGGGAGCCTTTACAACCACTAAGAAAAGAGGCGTTGAGCAACTATATGGGTTGAAGTCCCACGATTGGCACAAGATGCTCCAAGTAAGTGTTTTCCAAGTCTTGTACGTTGAAATTAAATTTTGTAATGCCATAAACCATACATACATGTGCTCTTATGTGCGCAGTTCATACTACCTACTAGCATCGACCATTGTGCAAATAAGAGTTTGAAAAAATGTATTTATAAGATGGGCGAGCTTGTGAGGTATGTAAAACTCATGTCA
Organism: Cibotium barometz; assembly: GCF_041138505.1. Classification (NCBI taxonomy): domain Eukaryota; kingdom Viridiplantae; phylum Streptophyta; class Polypodiopsida; order Cyatheales; family Cibotiaceae; genus Cibotium; species Cibotium barometz. The sequence continues at coordinate 30,548,343 of NC_141094.1, read as the reverse complement.
GATCACCCTTCATTATACCTTGCAAAATGAACGTGCATGAGGTATAACGTACTATTTATTTATTTTTCAGATATGTTAGCTCCAAAGCAATTGATCCAGCCACGTTGGATGATGCGCGTGTTATGGCAGTGGAGGTGGTTTGTTTGGTAGAGAAGACTTTTCCGCGAACCATTCTCACAAGTCAACTACATCTCATTGTGCATTTAGTAGACGAAATCGCTTTATGTGGCACTGTGCATGCATTTTGGATTTTCTTCCTAGAGCGCTTCATGAAGACCTTAAAAGACTTTGTGAGGCAAAGTGCAAGGCCTGAAGGAAGCATGGCCGAGGGTTGGTTGATACAAGAGTCTCTTGTATATATTTCAGAATTTCTTGGTCAGGTGGACAGCTCTTTGCCACGACTATGGAGCAATGAAGGATGACCTCTATTGTGTCTCAAGGAAAAAGACAGAGTAAAGTAATTGACAGAACATTGATTGATGATCTCAATTTCACTTGCATCCTTAATAGTGATGTGATAAGCAGATGGGTTACAAGATATGAGGATGCAAAGACAAAAAGGCAAGCAGAAAGAGCTCTCTTTCGGAGGCAACATGGCTCTCGTAAGGCGTACCCTAAGCATCTAGTAACACTTCCGAATGATATCCATGTTGATTAGTTGCATGAGGAAATGGAGAGAGCAGAGAGCGACGAGGGGCTGCATATCACGGCGGAAGAATGGGAGTATGCATGAGGATGTATGTTAAAGGTACATAGAACTAATGTTTTGCATTAGTTATAAGTGATTTGCTTTTAATATTTATTCACATTGCTTACACAAATATTGCTTCTATTTCGGTCCAGTGCACTATGTTCAATGCTATATGGTGTGAAGGCAAGCATTTTCGAACACAAAGAATTGATGAAAAGAGGAATACACAAGATTGCGGTGTCATTAGTAGCTTTGAGGGAGCTAATGGAAAAATGGATGATTATTGTGGCACAATCCAAGACATATTTAGGCTTGACTTTCGTCGCTTCTTTGTGTATGTTTTGGATGTCAAATGGCAAATAAACGTGATGGAAAAAGGGCCTGATGCAACGATAAAACGCCATGCAAGTGGCTATGTAATTGTTGACTCTACAAAGTTTTGGCAAACAAAGAAAGATAGGCTCGTATTGCCACAACAATGTGAGCAGGTATGCATTTTTTTACTAATGTGTTTCATGTACATATATATCTAAGCTCGCGTACCCCTTGACTTTTGATATACTAATTAATTACTGTAGTATGTGTATTTGAGTAGGTTATCTATCTACCAATGGTGCATGACATTAAATGGTGGTACGTCATCCCTATTGCACCACGTTCCAAAGTGATGTATAATACATTCACTGATATGGAGCATATGAAGGATGTAACAAGCCGCAATGAAGATGATGTCAAACATGCCAATGAAGATGTTGTGATCGATGATCAAGAAACAAGAGATGATCATGATAATGAGGATGAGCGTGCCATTTCTCATGATCATGAGAGTGACCCTACCATTGAGGATGATGGTGATGTTGATGAGGATGATCAGGACATCGATACCATTATCAATGGAGTACAGAATATCGATAGTGGAATAAATTTAATCGTAGCCTTACAAATTGATCAAATGGATATTGATGTTGATCGTTTGGCAAGGATGGATCTTATTGAAGATGAGATCGAACCCTAACCAATCCGTCACTGTATCGTTCTAAATTGATGACATTTCTATTGTATGTGTTGTCTTTTAATTATCATCTCATGATTTATTTTTGAATATATTTCATTGTTGTAAATGCATGTAGTGGGATTGTGTAATGATATATACTGTAATGTACTATGAGATGGTTTAAAGAAAATAGTTATTAATTTTGTAAAGGAATTTAGTTTTTTTACCAAGTGTATATTGATGCGTGTATGGCAGCGTGTATTGATGCGTGTATGGCAGCGTGTATATAAACGCGCTTATACACGCGCTAATAAATGCAAATATACACGCGAATTTAAATGCCAAAATACACGCGCCCGATTCTATTCAAATACATGCACGACCATACACGCGCTCGTAATTTATCGCGTGTATGAAACGCGTGTATGGCAGCATTGTCTTGTAGTGATTGGATTTGAGAATTGTAAAACGGAATTGATTAATTTCGTGATCGATAAGATTCTTGAGGTAATTTTGTTTTCTAATTACCAAAAATTAGGAAACTTCTAGAAAACGTTTTAGAAATCTTAGAAATTGATATTTTTGAAATATCAATTGTATTTTGGTAAAATTTATCACTGAAATTTTCTGGAAAATTTAGATTTGGAGTGCCATAAGATGGAATTTGGTGGAATTCAAAATTAGTAAATTTTGAGGCCCTAAAAAAGTAGGAAAAATTAGAAAAAAATCATGATAATTCTATTTTCTCAAGAATTTAATATTTTCGAGGGTTATTTAGTGTTGAAGTACGTTTTCACGTGCTTACATTAGATAGATGTGGGTTATTCGTATATTATTAATGCGATTGTACCTCGTATTAGTAGTTATTTCTATTAGGATTAATTTTAGACGATGTTTTTATTATTTTTTACCATTGTTTAGGCATTCTTATTAGACCTGTTCCTTACTTTCTTCGATGATGGCTAGAATTTGTGTTCCAAGAGTATCTAGCTTTTGACACTTGTCCATGATAATTTATTTCTCACTTATTTAAGTGTGGTCTATGCTTAAATTCCTAAGCCTAAGATAAATTCTATCATGTGTTAGTTGATCTAGTTGTTTTGGTGGATTTTACTAGATGGTTTACCCCAAACCCTAAAACTTAAATCGTAAAATCAAAATCCTAAACCCCAAATCCTAAACTCTAGACTCTAGACTCTAGACCCCAAACAAAAACCCTAAATCCTAAATCACAAACCCCAAACCCTATATTCAAAACCCTAAACCCTAAATCTTAGACCCTAAACACAAACCATAAACCCTAAACCCTAGACCCTAGATCTAAATCCTAAACTCTAAAACACCAAATTCTATATCCCAAACCCTAAATCCTAAACGCCAAACCCTAAACCCTAGATCCCAAACCCTAAAACCTAAGTCCTAGACCTCATTTGACACCAACGACATCCAAACATTAACACATGCTAATAAGGTCTCGATTTTATTAAATATGACCAATGCCTCAAAGGTTGAATGAGATCATGGTACCTTGAATAAGCACACATCACATTTGTATTAGCATGAGTTAATACTTGATTTTCCATCTCAAATGATATTATCTATTGTTACGTCTATTTGTGAGAAGCTCATAAAGTGCATGTTGTTCCAATGAACACTTGACTGAATATATATGGCTACAAAATAAACTTGATGCTCTTGAATAATTTTTAATATCCATTTAGTCTAAGATGCACACTTCACATATGCAATGGTTTGATGATGAAATAACATGAATACTTTTATAGTTATTTAGTCTTAAATTAAAGTTTGAAATGTGTAGATTATTTTAGACACCAAGGTTATGAAATTAAGTTGGAATGTGTAGATTAGTTTGGACAAAGGTTATGAAATTAAGTTGGTTCAATCTTTGTAATAAGTTTGTGGTTATTTAGCTTAAATTAAAGTTTGGAATTTGTAGATTAGTTTAGACACCAAGGTTATGAAATTAAGTTGGTTCAATCTTTGTAATTACTACTTTGAGCCAAAGCTTATTTGATAAAATAGTCCCCCTAGAGATATCATGACCTTTAAACTTAACTATTGATTTTGGAACTACTTTATTCTTATCTAGATTTGGCTTAGACTCTAACTTTTATGTTATTCACAACGCATAGACATAAAAGATTCTAGTCCTAATTGGGAAATACATAGGAAGAGTACATAAAAAAACATATAGAAAATATATATATATAATATATAAAGGAAAAGTAATGGCTATATATCTATTTATCATTTAACAATGATAAGAAGTGAGCATAAATAACCATTTTTGGCCTAGCATTAAGTCATGGACCATGGTTATGAGACCAAACCATGATAGTTTGTATAATATCTATGATAGTGTGCGAGATAGATAAAGACACATTTGTATCAAAGGTTTAATTTGTATCACATAGCATCATACTTGAAGACGTTTCGTGTGTGTGTGTGTGTGTGTGTGTGTGTGTGCGTGCGTGTGCGTGTATAGACACATACACACGCGCACACACACACATGTATGTATACATATATGTGTGTATATATACACATGTATGTATACATACATGTGTATATATATGTATATATTTGTATGTATATATGTGTGTTTGTGTGTGTGTGTGTGTGTGTGTGTGTGTGTGTGTGTGTGTACACACATATATGCATGTATACATACATATACACATACATACATACATACATTGTATGTATGTATAAGTATACGTATGTAAGTATATATAATTATGATAACTATTACATACAGATATTATATTTTTAAATAATATAATCATAATTTATATTACTATACTAAATTTTACTTTTTAAGTTAGCTCGTTGCCCAGGCATCATGTGCCAAAAGGAGTGCAGCGAGATGTACAGAAGATCTTAGTGCAGGCCATAACAGCTATCATATTTGTCTAGACTATGTATGGTATCTCGATCTCTCTCCCAAGTAGGGATTTTTTTGCTTTATTTATTGATTTTAAAAAAGGTATTTGCCTTTATGTATTGATTTTAAAAAGGTGCTAGTGTGAAAAAGACAACCCTAATCGAGCAGTACGTCAATATCCAATGTGTAGATGCGTCTTGAACGACCGTCATCAACTCATCGCCATAGTCTTGAACGACCATCATCGCCTCCTCAGCCAGTCATCGTCGCCTCACTAGCCAGAGTCTTGAACGACCATCATCGCCTCCATAGTCTTAAACGACCATCATTGCCTCCTCAGCCAGTCAGCCATAGTCTGTAAGGTACTCATCCCCTCCTCAGCCAAAGTCTTGAACAATCATCATGCCTCCTCAGATTGCCTCAGCCATAGTCTTAAGGTCATCACCACCTACATTTTATGCTCTCTGTAGGTGGAATGAGAAGATGAGGAGATCCTTTAGTTCTCTAGTCTATTTCATCAGACTGATCATTATTGTTAAGGCATACATTACACGCAAAAGTGACTGTAAGTGGAGTAAAAAAGTGCCCATAAGTGAAGTAGATGTAGATGTAGCATGCATTACATGTAAAAGTGCATGTAAGTGGAGTAGATGTAGTTGTAGATGTAACATGCATTACATGCAAAAGTGCCTGTAAGTGGACATAATTATTGTAGCATGAATTACATGCAAAAGTGCAATAGATGTAGGGCGTCTCTTGAGGTGGTAGGGTAGGGGGCTAGCCATCACATAAGTGCAAAAGTGCAATAGATGTAGGGCGTCTCTTGAGGTGGTAGGGTAGGGGGCTAGCCATCACATAAGTGCTGATCGAAGTTAAGAGTAAATAATATTTGTTGTATTGCTAGGGTATCTTGCCAACAAAAGCTGTTACCAATGCCCCCATTGAAGAGTTCGTTTTGCACAATAGCAAGGGAAGCATGATGGCTGCTTTGAGAGTACTCGCTACTCGAGACACACGCTCCTCGAGTAAGACGATCGGGATGGCTCTAATACCACTAGCCCCCTCACATATGTCATAGATGTTGGCCTTGATCTTGCCCATTATGTTGCTTCCCAATGTGCCATACATTCTCTCTCGGTAGAATATGAGAACATCAATCCATTCCAGATCCCTTGGCTGAGTATAGTGATGGGGCAGCCCTTGGGTGATTGTTCTACATGTGCTAGCTATCACCTGTAACATAGGTCAAACCTACCTTACATGTATGCCTAGGCTACCTATAACATGCCACCTTACTGAGTATTATGGTCGTCGTCCTTAAAGGACTGGATGGTCACCTACATCTTGGGGGGGGGGCAATTGGGTTCACCTAAAAATATGTAAGTCTCTTATGTGGGTTCAAAAGAAGGGGTTTTTTAATTCAAGATTTTGGGAAAAAAATTAGAAATCTATTTACACAAGGGGTTTTTAAATAGCACTTTGAAAAAAAAACCCATAAGTTTGTAAAGAAAAAGGGGGTCATTTGTTTAAGTCAAAATTCACGAAAAAATATATTATTTAATACCCTTTGAATGCACATTATATGTAGGTATTCTTAAGAGTGGACCCCTCGAGGTTTTGATTCGAGTCTTATACTAACAAACACTCATGGAGTTGTAATCCTTTTGATGGTATCACAACTGTAGCTTGCCAAGTCTACGTCACAATGATGCTTGGCGATGAGTTTCACACTGCATCCAACATCAAGAATTATGTTGACACCAGTATGTGCTTAGTGCCATTACCTCTATGTAGTGCACCTCAACCTCTACATCAAGGTCCCCCCTATGGCCTCATCTTTTACACTTGTACTTTTGGAATCTCATTTATTTTACTTCATCTCTACCATTTGTTTCTATCCATCTAATATTCATGCACTTACACTACAAGTTATAGTATTCATGCATTGATTACCCTATTACACTACAAGTTATATGAGTTGTTTATTTGCACTAAATAATGATGGTATTTCCTCTTCTATCAAAATTTGCACTAATAATGATGGTATTGCCTCTTCTGTTAACATTCATCATAATACTCTTACAAGTATCCCATGTTCAAGATGGGTACATAACATGCATATACAAGTGCCATGAAAAATATAGAGTTAACAACAAATTATTTTTTACCTTTTTGAGGGGCATAGAACTTCCATGCAGTATGTATGCATGCTACTTCTTGGCATTGCTGACTTCAACTAGTGAATACAGGTTATCTAATAATCAACCCCCAAAACTACCTTATACATAATAAATCATTGCTGTGTTGTTACCTTGATAACCTTCATGTAGTGTACAACAGTTATGGCCCTACATACATATTGAATCTTTACATAGTTTAAAATATGATGATGTTGAATGTATACCTAGTCATAAGTGTATGTGATAATATATATGAGTTCTTTTAGGTCTATAAAGTTTTTTGCATGATATACGTTATCCTTGCATGGCTTAATGTAAAGTTTACAGGGAAAGTAGCTTTGTATATATTTTTCCTTATGTTCAGTGACTTGCAGTTGGGCATGATTTCTCAAGTAATCATCCAGCTATTTTATGGATTTCTTGGGATCCAGAAAACCTACTCAATAAGCTATTTAAATGTACAAATCTAAGAAGGAAAAAAAGAAGGTACATTTCCAGAACTACATCATCTAGGTGACTCTAACCTCCTATGGTCTAAGTTTTTCAAATACACAATCAACATTTTGTTGTTTTCTCTCAATGTTCAGTACAAATACATGACTTGTAGCTGGGCATGTTTTGTGAAGTGATCTTCCATATATTTTATTAGTTGCTTGGGATCCAGACAACCTACTTGACAAGATATCTAAATGTATAGATCATCCAAATATTTTATGGATTGCTTGGGATTTGGACATCTTGTTTGATAAGCTAATAAAATGTACAAATCCATGAAGGAAAAAGAGAAAAAAAATTTCAAGAACTACATCATCCAGGTGACTCTATTGTCTTAGTTTTATTCACGTGAGTAAGATGGCAAAGGACCTTATGGTAGGTCATGCGAGAAAAACCATTTTAACCTATGAAGTGGTTAACAACCTATATCCCCTATTGTTAAGTCCTCACTAACATTTATGCCATACTGTAAGAAGGAGTGGGTTAGTGATGAAACAATAAGTTAAAGGTGTGTGGAGGGAAACTTGGAATTAGTGGGATGAGACCAACTATACTACTACTACAAAGCACACTCCACTAGCTTTGTTATTGAGTCAACTAATGTTCTAATCTGGTAATATGGGCATCCTTTTCAATTATAAGAGCTATGATAGCCTCCTTCATGAGTTGCTCTTGCTTGTACAAGAGTGGAATATACTTGTTGTTAGATTACTAGTCTTGTCTTCAAATGCTTCCCCTTTATTTGTTGTAGCATGGCCTTCAATTGAAATGCTTTGGCTAGTTCAGTCTTCACCTACAACCTCCTCTCATATTCTGCCTTTGGTTTCTCTTAAATTTTCTTTTTGTTGGCTCACTTGTTCTTTTTAAATTCAGTCTCCACTTGCAACCTCCTCTCATACTCTACCTTTGGTTTCTTTTAATTTAATTTTTGTTGTCTCACTTGTGCCTTCATATTTTTAGACTCTTTTGTTTATGATTGTAGTTTTCTTTGATTGGAGCATGATTAGAGGTGTCATCATTTATTTCCTTCAGCTTATCTTCATGTTATTGTTACTACTCTGCTCCTTGAATGGTTTTATGTTGTTTGGATCTTTCACTATCAATTTATCATTTGTCATTTTAAATTCCTCTTCACATAGCTTCAGCTTTCTAATGATGGAGATATTGATTGTGATCTAAGATATAGCTGATCAACATATGATAATATGAGACTAGGTCTTCATATTCATCATCTGCTTATCTTGATTTTCAATGTAAGATTTTTTATCCCTATACCTCTTTGCAAGACAATGCTCCATGGCTACCATGTAACTTATAAGGTTTTCGTCGGTGTGTTTTGGCAATGAGAGTGATATGTCTTTAAGGAAATTTTGTGTGGGGGGATCCTTAAGCTCATATATTTTAAGTGGAATCTTCTCTGTAGCTTGCTTATGCATGCTTCTATTTATTTCGCATCTTTACCCCTCCCATATTTTCTTGATGGTCATGCTATTGTAACTTCGGACAGATACATAAGAGCAGCTACATGTTTTTTTACTAGAGTCTCCCCTTTTGCCTTCTTCTTCTTCTTCTGTATGGAAAACCTTTTCTTGTGTCACCATTCCCTCTAGTACTACTCCCTCATCCCTATTGCTATCCTTCTGCTTCCCTATTTCTTCTACCTTATCTTCTATTGGTTTTTCTTGTGGTGATGGGGAAGGAACTTGGGGCTATTTGAGGATCTCTAGATGTATGGGATCCGGTTTTCAATGGATTCTACTATGGTAAGGATGCCTTTTGCACTAAACAATAATGATTCTTGTTGCTGCATTTGCTAAGGTGCCCTAAAAGAAGGTGGGTCTTGTCCTTCCATGAAAGAGACGAACTCAATGCCTGCATTTGGGTCCACATCGTATATGGAGAAGGTGATAGATATAACCGTGTATATGGCCTGATAGGATTTTTCTTGGTCCAAGTTCCTACTTTATTTTTCTACTCCATGCTTGCCAGAATTTCCTCTGTAGTATAGTCAGAGTCCTCATGCTCCTTCTTGTGGGGAGTCATCATGTAAAAGTAATCAGTAGATTTGTTAGCCAAGTTGGCTAGTAGGGAGACTCCATAATATTCTTTCATTGGAATTTTTTGAGTTAATATAATGTTAGTGCTAGAAACTGTTGTTAGTGTTTGAAGCTATCATTATACTTGTGTGATAATCTGGAAGGTTTCATGCATACTAGATTGGTTTTTCATGGCCGTAAATATCTTGAGATATTCATGTCAAAAAAACGTGATCATCTTGAAGAAAAAACATGCTATCTAGAATGGTTCACTAGTGCAAAGGAAGTTGTGATCAAGGTAAAAAGTATAATTCTTGATAACTTTTAACACTCTGAAAAATTAGACTGGTTTTTCACAGCATGAATAGCTTGAGGTATTCACATATAAAAAATGTTAGTATTTGAAGACAAAAAGATTTTAGAATGGTTTAGTAAGTCAAAGAACATGCAATTAGTGTCCAAATTGTTATTCCTAAACAATTAGTGTGCAGTGTTATTCCTGAACAATTTTTCTAATGTAAAAAACCAAGTCTAGTTTTTCACACGACTGTGAATATTTGGAGATATTTATGTCAAAAAAATATTTTGTTTTAATAAGTTTAATGCATGTTAGCACTACAGACTAGATGATGAAGTGCAGTTAGTAAACTCATGATATTTTAATATTTTTGTGGAATGAAAAACGAGGGTGGTGGTTATTCACAAATGACTTTTTGGATACTAAAGTTATTATTATGACACAAAATGATGTTAGGTGGATGAACTGAGGCTAGATGAGATGAAAGATAAGAGGAATGGTTGCTTTATGAGAATTTGATTTAGGGTAAAAATAATAATATTATTTTTCAAGGCCGTGAATATCCTTAAATATTTAAGCCAAACATTTTATAGGGATATGAAGTACATGGCTATTCTCAAGAAGATGTGAACATGTAAGCATAAGTGTTTCCCACTCGATTTGATAGTCATTTTGTGGCATGAAAAACCAGTTTGATTTTTCACATCATGAAAAACTAGACTCGTTTTTTGGAAAACTGAGATATTCAAGTTTGTAGTTCTTGTTCTGGGTGAAGGAGAGAGTAAGGAGGAGGAAAGGTCAAGATAGAAAGTTTGATTTTAAAACTCAATTTTAGGTTTTTAACTATTGAGGCAGTCCAGGGGGCGGGCACCACCTAGTTATGTGTGTGAACTAGGACACCAAAGATCTTTCCTTGTAGCCAATCAATACAAGCTAACCATATACATCAATCAAAAGACACACACACTCTCAACAAACACTCATAACATATGGTATTATGTGTGGAGGAGACTAGCATAACACAAATAGATGCACACCAAACTTGGAGAAAAAATTTAGAGAGACAATATAAGCTTGATTTTGTTGTCGCTATGCACTTGGTCTTAAGGTTACGGGAGCCCTCTCACCATACAACCCTCTTACCATGAATTGAAAGGCAACAAATCAAAAACAAGCCCTCAAGCCCTCCAAGCATAAAATCACACCACAAAATACAAGGATCAAATTTACCTTAAATCAAAAATTGGACCGCTTTGCTAAATAAATTTTGGAGATGTAGGAGTCCAAGATTTTGTACACAATTGCACCCAAACTACTAATCTTATTGATGTACAAAGGCAAGATACAATTATGATAGGGAGTATGGCATCACTCAAGCCCTCACATCAATGACATAACTAGCTTCAAGCTTCAAGCTTCACTATCTCCTTACACACTAGAGTTAGGAGTGGTGTACAATGTGTGTAATCTCCCCTTTACAAGGAATGGAGGGGACTCTATTTATAGGTTTAAGAAGCCCCAATTAGGATTAAGCCTAATCAATCTTATTATGAAAAATCATAGATTATGGATTTTTTATTTTGAAATAAGAGTGGGCCTCTTCTTATCCCTTGAGTCACATGGATGTGGGCTCAAGGTGAGAGAATTATTGAAGATGAGAGGAGAGTGTGATATAGAGGTTTGAGTAAATAACTTGTAGTAATGCCTACTCCAAAAGTAGTAGAGTGGGTGCTTATTTACAAATGTTAGTGGTGGTTAGTAGTTAGTAATCACTATAAAAGGTTAGTAATACAATGTACAAAATGAGTGAGAGGAGTAAAGATTTGGAAAGATCCTTTGTGTGGTTGAAAGCTCGAAGAAGCTTGGATTCTCCCATGTGTAGATCTTTAAGTTAACCGCCGGTCTCCTTCTTGCATTTGACGCCACAAAAGTTGATTGAGGTGAAGAACATGGGGGTTTTTGTAGATGGAAACCTCATATTTACAGAGGTTAATATGATACATTCATGCTGAATTTTTACGTATTTTTTGAGATTGGAAAAATAATTTAGTAATATGGGAGTAGTAGGGAGAGAAATGGAGATGAGGTATGGGTGTAGAGTAGATATGAGAGCAAATGGAGATGGAAGGAGAGGGAAAAGGTGGAGAGGGTGAGAGAGGACATGAAGTTTGCAGGTTTGATGGAGTGAGAAAGGAATGAGTAAGTGTGTAGGTGATGAATGTGTAAGGGAGGTGAGAAGAGACTAGGTGTACCTTGCCAAAAAGTGGGCAGACTGGGGTCCAATAAAAAATTCATATCTCACCGCCATCAGCTCTCAAAATTTTCAAAAAAATTGAGCATATTCTTGAGCTCCCGATCTAACTTTTGTCTTTTGATGACCAGTCCAAATTCGGAGTGGAGACGGGCGCAAAAAATTCAGCAGAATCATGTATTTTCTGAATTTTTAAAATCTTTGTGTGGGTCTCCATTGGTGGAATTTCTTGATAGCTCCAAGAGTGAGCCCCCCAATACATCATACCCTGACCTTAGAGACTCAAGTGTATGTGGACACTTGCATGGAGGAGATTTTTTTCATTTTATAAAGGATTTACATAATAAGAAAAAACAAGTTAGTATTTAACTAGTCAACATATCATGACAATATGGTTATTATGATAGGAAAATAAAATAAACAAAGAGATCTAATTGTGAATAAAATATACAAAAATAATTGATATATGAAAAAGTATTTAATAAAAATATATAAAATATTTAATAGTAAAAAATATATACAAAAATACTAAACTATGGAAGTCAAAAAGGAGGGAGACCCTCATTATTTTAGGGTAGATGAGAGAATAAAAGATGAAATAGTCTAAGGGAAAAAGTGATTTGGGTAGTAGGCTTTCTACATGGTGTGGGTAGAAATGTGAGGGCATAGGATTTACTTATGCATGGTAAAGTTGAAGCATATGTACAATGATGGTCCAAAAGTATTATGAAGAAATAAATAAAATATACTTAGATTTTGTAATACACACACCTAATGAAGTATTTACATATTTGAGAAAATAGAGACCCCCATATTTAGGCCCTTATATGAAATGAAATATTTACACAAAATGGGCCGTAATAATTTTATTTATTTTTGATGAGTAGCTAGCAAAAACTTTTTTTTATAATATAAAAAATATATTGAAGATATGGGTAAAGTGCCTAACGCACACACGCCTATTTACAGTGAAAAGGTATTTATGACAGAGAGTTTATATGATTTTCCTTGGCCGAGGTAGCTTCTTGTGGTAATGTGGATAGCCGAAAAAATGGCTATCACTATGTATAGTCATGAGAGTTATATTGGGGTCTGACCGAAAGATTGACAAAATGAAAGCTTAGGCATGTTCATAGCATATGTTGACTGATAGGAAGTTGTTTATGTATAACAAATGGGAGACACTTAATGTAGACAAAGACACTATTAGCACTCACATCCTTGTGATAATGAAAAAACATATCTATCCATATAAGAAGATGATGGAATACACAATGGAAAACAAGAAGCAAGAGTTCCCCTTACCTTGGTATTGCTGGTGGATGACGATGACTAATGGTTGGATGCATAGGGAAGATAACATGAATCGAAAAAAGCAAAATTGCACGAGACGATGATGCAAAAGCAAAGACGAAAGATGAAAATCAAAAGAAAAGTCTAGAAGAAGGAAAAAAATATAGTAAATGACAAGTGAGGAGTATGGGTCATTGATAAGGTGGGCAACACATGGCAACATTTGATTTGGTCAAGATCTTCACATGTGTGTTAGATATTCATGTCAAAAAAGTATGATGTTTTATGATTTGATCAAAGGTATGCCTTTCTCACACCCTGTGCTTGTTCACACCCTGTGCTTGTTGTCACCTCAGTTAGTAGAATTAAAGCACTTTTTTGGTTGTGAAAAACTTGAGATACTCATGGCCATAACATCTACCGGTTTTCATGTCAAACTTTTTTTGAATTTCATGTCTCTAAGCTCATTTTCTAAAACACATGATCACTATGAAGACCTTGGTATTATTTACATTGCTTTTGAACTACCTTTTAGGTATCTAGATCTTTGTGGCTCCCTTGTAGTACCCATATGCAATAGTATTAGCCTTAGGTGTACCAACACCTTTGGTTTCTCTTTGTCAGTTTGCCTTCCCATTATGGTCACATCCATGTTGAGGACTATTCTGATTCTGAGCTAGGGATCTCATCATTTTTTGTTTTAGTATCCAAATCTTTTTATTCCCTTCATAGAACCTTGTGCCTTCAAGAGGTTTAAACAAACACATTGCTTTCTAGTTGATTGGCTTGAAGGGGTGATAATCCTTGGGATCGATTGGATTATGATGAGAGCAGACATTTCTCAATGCATACCTCATGGTTCCTTTGATCACTTTGAGATATAGAAACCTTGATAATTTTGCGAAGATGAACATTTCTTAGTACTTGGAGACCAAAATGGTACAGTTATTCTACATCCCTTTTTCTACATTTGGATGGCACATTTCTTAGTTCTTGGACACCAAAGTGGTATAATTGTTTTGCATATCTTTGTCTACATTTGGATGCTTTGTTCTCTCTAGTGAATGGAGCAATCAGCTACACCAGTTCATACTCGTCCTAACAATACCTTCTCGTCCATAACACCTACTCTGCTACAAGCATAACATATACCTTTTGGCCATACGTTTACTATTCATAATGATTTGAACTTTTAAACTCCCTTCAACTTTTACCATACTTGCATGAAAACTATGAGCATTTGCATTTTTTGGTTCTAGCTCTGGTTTACCAGAACTTCCATTGTTTCATAGGACATAAAGTTGTGACTTTCTCTTATGTTGATTAGAGTTATGCTTATGTTGATTAGAGTTATGCTTATGTTTCATGACCATAGACACTTGAATGTTGACCCTTGCAGGCTCAATATCCAGGTATTCATCCTCCGTGGACAATAATTTTTCTTTGGAATTATTGTTTAGCCTTGTTTATATTGGCCACATAGCCTCTTCTTGGGCGAGACTTTTCTTTCTGTCTTCTTCTTACTTCTCCTCTTTCTTCTTATGGATTTGAGAAATCGTCTTGGTTCAAGGGTCCATAATAGTATTTCAGCTTACTCCCATTGGTGTACACATTATTCTTTATGTCATCAAGGGTCTCAATTTTGACCGAGCCTTACGGTGTAGTTTTTGTTATATTAAGGGTCCCATTCCCTATAGTTTTAACTTTTTTTATTTATTTCTTCCTATTCCAAAAATAAGCACTAGATTTCCCTCTTTAAGCTCCTTGCCTTTAACATTTCGGTCAAACCATGTTTTTGTCGCCATTAATCCATGCGTGGCTAATAATCTAGTCTCTTCTAATTTTTCCAAGTCAATTAGTCGCTTAGCCATAGCATTTTCAATCAACCTTTTGATGACTGCAATTCTCAAACTAGGTAATATGTATCCCATAGGCATTACATCATCAACCCCATGGCGTACACCCAGTTGCCACTTTGTATCATGTTTGGTTGTATGCCCAAAGTGTAACTATAAGCTTAGGTTCCCAATCTATCTACTAGCTTGAATTAAAATTCCACATAAGATTTTTGTTTGTTCTCTATGCCCTAGACATTGTCTTGTGGGTAGTACGGTGAAGATTTTATGTGTACTATCATAAAGCCTTTCATTAGTCTTTTATTAGGCAATCAATCATGTGGCCCTTTGTCACTAACTACCTCAAACGGTCATATAAATCTAGAAATAATTTACTCATATAAATATTTGGTAGTGGTATGAGCATCGGCTTTCCTAGTAGCCCTAGCTTATAAAATAGTTGGTCCACTACTATGGTGTAGCAAGCTTGGGTTTTATATGTAGCAAGACTGATGAGTCCCATTTCTCAAAAGGTTGTTAGACTATTTTTGGGGTAAGGGGCATCACGTCTCTCTATTATGGTATGGTGAATCGTTGTTTGACACTCATCCTTTGACAAATTAGGTTATGCATCGCCAAAAAATGTTTGCCAACATAGTCCTGCTTGGAGAACCCTTTGTGCTATCACTTCAGCAAAATGTCCTTTCGCAACTCTGAAGTGTACATCCTCCAATACATGTATAAATTCATGCTCTTAGTGGACACATCTCCATAAAACATCATCTTTACCTAGCTTATATAGTTTTCGCGCTATTAGTTAACAAGGTGCCACTAGCTTGATAAGTGATTGCAACTTATCTTTGTTTTAGTGTCGATAATGAAAAATTATATAGAAGAGATATCAAGATATTTATGTAGATTTTAAATAATCATGGATTTGAAAAATCATCATCTATTCAATGGGGGCGGGTTCCCACACATTAATAATGCGTGACATATGAGAAGCTTAAACATTTTTTGATCCTTTTCTTACAGTGAACTAAAAAAGTCTAAAAGTAACCATCATGTAATATGTGTCTCGTTGTGTGCAAGGCTTGACAAGATATAACAATTTTTGTTGGTGGTACACAAAGACGACAATTTTCTTGGCCAAATTATTTTTGTGTACTTTTCACCACATAGACCATGGCCAACCCTTCCCTTTGTGTGGTTGTGTAACTCATTTCTACCTCATTGAGTTTCCCACTGGCAAAACAAATAGGGTAGTCTAGTTTGTGTTCCCTTGGTTGTGCCAATGTGTAATAAATGGTAAACTTTGATTCATAAATATGCACATGGAAGGTTATGTCCCAGTTTGGGGTCTCAACATAGGTGCACTTACCATGGACCTCTCATATGCCTATTGGCATTCCTCGATCCATTCAAAGACTACTACAAGTCTATAAAGAACCCTTCTTGCATCCAATTCTTGTTTTCTTTGATTCAAGTTTTGCATTTGCCTTTGCACCCCCCCTGAATTTAATTTCTACCTAGAGCCATTTCCTGACTTGTTGGGAAACAGGTCTCTCAAGTTCTCGCAATGCCTTCCACATCCCTATTAATCCTAGAGTGAAAGATAGTTGCTCATTAAATGTTTCCCTTAGACACATGTTTGTAAGGGAGGCTCTACTTATGCAACTCCTCTTCCTCTTATACGATTGTGAAAAACTCTGGTTTTTATGCCAATTGCTTTTATGTTTTAATATCAAATTCACTTTCAATGAATTTAGAGAATTAATTAATATGTTTTTGATGCTAATTTTGTTTTTATCTCAATATGAAATTTACTTTTAATGAACTTATGCAACTCCTCTTCCTCTTACGGTTGTGAAAAACTCTAGTTTTTTATGCTAATTTTTGTTATGTTTTAATATCTTACTTATGCTAACGCAACTCCTCTTACGATTGTGAAAAACTCTGGTTTTTTGTACCAATTTTTTATGTTTAATATCAAACTCACTTATGCAATTAACTTAGACAAGCAGTTTAAATCGTGTAGTTACTTAATAACCTCATTTGATGAAATTATTTTAGTGTGATTTTCTCAAGAAACGCATGGCATGAATATATGAGAGATACTCACACATGAAAAACTCGAGATATTCACACGGTTATGAAAAACTCTGGTTTTTTACGTCAAAATGTTTTTCAAGGTAAGTGGCTAACAATTGAGGGACAACAACTCCTATTCTTAGCAAGGAAATCCCTCAAACCAAGGCTTAATTTTTTATACTTTTAATCTCAGCATAAATTTCTTTGGTTTTTCACAACCGTGAAAAACCGCCAAGCCTGAAAAATTAGTACTTAACTTTGACTTGATTTTTGGGGGGTCCAAATCCTATTTTTACGTCCGCAAAAGGTGCAGTTTGAGCCTACTTACTGTAGCTAAGGCAATGATATCTTCAGCAAAACTCAAACAATAATATTTTTTTATGATCTTATAAAAAAGCCAAAAAAA
Source organism: Cibotium barometz (assembly GCF_041138505.1). Taxonomy (NCBI): domain Eukaryota; kingdom Viridiplantae; phylum Streptophyta; class Polypodiopsida; order Cyatheales; family Cibotiaceae; genus Cibotium; species Cibotium barometz. The sequence goes on along the minus strand of NC_141094.1, from coordinate 30,530,868 downwards.
TGCAACCCATTGGTTTTTCATGTGAAAAGCAAGAATATTGCAAACTCACAAAATCAACAAAAATTTGATTGGATTTCTTCCTTCCAAGCTTCCCAAGTACTCACATACCAATATTTCAATGAAAAACAACAAAAAATCAAACATCTACTAAACTTTTCACCATTCTACAACAATGTTATCCACTCATGACTTCACACATAACTTCACCAAAATTAAAAATATAGATTTTAAAGTATGCAAGGAAGGATCTAAGTGCTCTAAGATGAAGGAAGAAGAAAGATTAGCCCCTTGCCAGCAAGGCTCCAAAAATCTTATGGCCCACTTCTACCCTTATACAAGAACTCTCTCATTCATGTAAATATTGAAACAAAGAACAACCATCATGCGATTCTTACCTTACTTCTAAGACCAAAATCTCCTTGACCTCCAAGCTCCACCAATGGTTTCTAGCTCCAATCTTCCAAGCCTTCCTCTTGCTATCAACAAGAGGTTTGTTGAACCTCCTTGTAAAGACTCAATTTTCTCTCACTCTCTACGCTTTCTCACACTAAGCATAGAAAGGCATATATGCAAGGAGAAAACAAGACTTCCTCTTGCTATCAACAAGAGGTTTATTGCACCTCTCCTTGTTGTTGCAAGGACTCACCTCTCTCACTCCTCTCTACGCTTCACACTAAGCATAGAATGACATGCATGTGCAAGGAGAAAAAATCCATCTCCTCTCTCTCTCTCTCTCTCTCTCTCTCTCTCTCTCTCTCTCTCTCTCTTTCTCATACACACATACACACACACACGAGTAGACTAAGGAGATAGCGAGAGCTCACTTAGCACAAAGGGGGATTGTGTCACTTCATATGAGAAAGTATCTTATATACAACTAGCCCTTATTCATATTTGGGTGCCCCAAAACTTAAAACCTTACTAAAATAAGCTTGGTCACTAGCCATATTTTCTCAAAATATTTACAACTTTTATAGTGCCTTTTCATGACACTTATTTCTAATCTCGTATGTTATAGAACGCTTTTGTTAAACCCAAAATGGGGTTAATGATTACCTAAGGTTAAGTCTTATATAGACACTAACACCATCATATATCGTGGAGAGGTCATCATTCCTTTATAAACAAGAGGTAACATGGCATTCATTTCGTTAGTTTTGTCCTAGATTGTTCATGGGCACTTCTGGATGTCCTTTGGTTTTGGATATGGACGGAGAGTGCTGAATGTGGCATGGCTTTTCCTCCTCGTCTTTATAACTAGTTGTGTGGGATCTTAGGCTCTCAATTATCTAATTAGATAAGTCTCTCCAAAGTTTAGAATTTTAAAAGAGAACTTATCAAGATGAAATAAGGTTGTCAGCATGTTCTATGTCTCATGGGAAATATTCACACTCACTTGGTTTGCACTCACGCGAAGGTGAGCTAGGACCTACTAACTTGTATGGGATGTGCATTGATCCTTACCTAGGAGGTAGTGCCTCTAAAGGGGTAAAATAAATTCATTTTCGATCATTGTAGAGAAAATATTATGGTGACTATGATAACCCATGGAAGACCAACTTCTTTCTCCAACCACTAAGTTCTCCATTGATTTAGCAATGCAAAGTCTTGGTGAATTGATTCTAGGGTAAAGTCTCTAGAATTAACTCTTTCTAAGCCCTTTTAAGGATGGTTTGGGAGATGGTTATGGTTTGGTTAAGGCCTTTGGCATGCTCTATTGGCTCCCCCATAGGTTTGGTAATGCTCTAAGGGCTTCCTCATAGGTTTTATGATTGGATCTAGAATAGAGTAAGGGATACACTCAGACAGGGTTAGTGGTTCAGCAAGAAACATAAAAGGAGTCAACACAAAACAACTCTTTATTCTAATCCTATATGAAGCACACATGTATCAATGTCTATGTAGAGCCAAAGAAGCTTTTAAAAAATGTAAGCATAGAAGAAATAGCAATTTATTATTTTGAATCACACAATTAAGTAAATGACCTAAAAACTTACCTTTTATCAAAGCCAAAAAAAAAAAACTTGCCAAATTACCTCTACATTTATGTCAAAGCCAACTGCAAGACCTCCTTGAACACCACATTTGTGGTGCAAAAAATCCCGAAAGTACTCATATTAGTTTCAGATGCAGTGTTTCAAAAAAATACTTTCACAGCATCTGATGATCTCACTCGTGAGAAAGCCACATATAATTGCCCATGGATGAATACAAGTATCACCAAGTATAACCCTAGAACTAATAGTGTTTATCCTTGTGATTTATTGATGGTCATAGAAAATGCAAGCTTTACGGGAAATTAACTTCATCTCATATCAATAGGAAGCTACAAAGTACTTGGTATAAAAGTTATTCTAGGGATGAAAACCATGTCCCCAATATGTGTACCTATAATTATTTTTGCTTCTATAACCTTAGAAAGGAAGTTCTCACATATTAATCTTGTCCCATTTCATAATCCTTTTCTTGGATCCAAGTTTTGCAATAAAATAATAGGAGAATTTTTCTTCAAAACCAATTGATGAGCAAGATAACCGCTGCCTAGATTCAAGATATTAAGATATTCTGTTGCATACAAAAAGTTTGACTCACTAGCTCCGGACACAGAATTTACACTCAAGTATTCCTTTTTCTCTATAGGCATTGCACTTAGAGAAATTTCATTAATAGCATCAACCTCAACATTTTGACATGAAAGGATAGCACACTATTTAAAAAAAACTTGAAGGATAGCACACTCTTTAAAAAAACTTGCATAGTCTCCAGTTCTCAAAAGCCCCGTGTACACCCATTCAATGAGTTGTTGCATAGACCCTATTTGAAGAAGCATTCTAGGAGGGATTAACACAACACCTTCTTCTATTTTTCTATGTACTATCAGTCCCATTACCAATGTCTAGGATCCATCATGCAAATTCTTGCTCTATCGAGTCACTTGTGTTCTGAAGAACACTGTCACGGGACCCTTTTGTACTTCTTGAAGAAATAATTAGAAGAAATAATTAAAAACTCATAGAATATATCAAAATTTAAAACAAAGACTTGAATTAAGTTGAAAATCAAATAGCATAGTATATAACAAAGAAAAGAAAATAAAATAACATCACCATCAAGGCAAGATTGGGTGCAATCTCCCTCTCCATGTTGTATAGCTCCACTTCCACGACATGAGTATTTAGAGAATTTTATTCATATAAATAGCCCAAGGAGCTTAGAATAGATATGCGTACAAATTGGGCTTGCTTTTTCCACTTTTAGGGTATTGCTTTACATATTTTTAACCATATCAAAATCCCTAAGGTTTACACAAATACAAACCTTTGCCCAAATATAATTGCTAATGGGCCTGTTACATAAAATGATTTTGTGCACATTTGCACATATAATAATCTTGTGCTCATTTACACATTCCATTAAGCTGAATCTTGTGCAAATTAAAATTAAACATATTTTTGATCAAAAATATGATAAAATATATACCTATAAAGAGTCCTCCCATTTAAGGAAGCAACTGTCCTCAGTTGCGTAAGAAAAATGTCGAGAGAACAAGATTATTGATATCATAATCTACAAGGCAAACTCAGAGGTCCAAACATGGCTCAGAGACACAAAGGCATGGCTCACAGGTTCTTATGGACATGGAATACAATCGTCACATTGATTATCAAATCAAAAATAACATGTACAAAAAGTCATGATTCACAAAAGAAAATGATCATCATCTTCACACCACCTCTCAATCCACCAGCCATACGACACCTCAATCGACACCCTTGTATAGTGCGACACCTCAATCAGTACCCTCGCACTTCTCGTTGCTATACTCAAACGCTATCCATGTTAGTTAAACAATTAATTAAACTCATCAATTAATCCCAACGTCATCTTGAGATATAGACAACCCATAAATATTCAAATAACAGCAGGCATAAGTACCCCGGGAATCACCCCTCCATACGAACCAACTGAAACAAACAATGGAGACCCATAGCATACCATATACGGGTGTCCCCTATATACAGTTGCATAAACACATGAGAGGATAGCTTCATGCTTGGTGTGGAAGACTAAATCTACACAAAATGCATATGCAATATGAACCAATCAAATGAATGTACGTAAGATGAGTCTAAGTGTCCCATACCACATAGGCGCGTCATACATACACACATAAGATGGTAGAATATAGAAGCAATAATTTTTTATGGAGTAAGTATATGAAACCAATCTGATGTCCCATACCACAAGATTAATTCCATACATCACTTCCTTCAGAATAGAAGTTTGAGGCGGAGTGATCAGTTCCCTCTAAAACTTAAATTCTGACATAAATTTTCTCTATCTAGAAATTTCATTTAAGTTATTGAACTTGAACTAATCTTAATGTTGAATCTAAGGTTTATTAATTAGGTTCTTAGGTTGTAAAGATATTATAAAAACTCATATGAAAAAGTCTTGTAAATAAAAGTGAGTATATATACAAATACATACCTCCATCGTTGGTGTCATAGAAATAATCTGTTAAATACAATATTAACACTTGAAATAGATGTGAATCGTTTATTACTTATATGGATAGGGTATATATAAAATTAGTAATCAGAATCTTATGAAAAACTTATCATCATAAAAATAAAAGTTAAATTGGTTGTGGATATAAGGATAGGAAGATGCTAACCTTGAGTTGGAAAAGTTGTTTGAGGGGATGTGAGATTATAAATGAAAAATGGATAAATTTGATAAAACATGAACAACTAGTAATGATTCTAACCACCTTGATTAAATGAACAAGTCTAGATGATGAAAGATTAATTTACATTCGTAGTTGAAATAGACTAGAATTATAAACATGAAACTTAAGCATAAGAGAGTTTTACCTTTTATATATTCGATTTTAATGATGCTCTATATTGAAAAGAATGAGAAACAATGCGAATGGATTGGAAATATGATTATTCTTCCAAACGTAACTAGGGTTATATTAAATTACGACTTTATAAGAAATAAAACTTACAGTAGTATGAATTGAAATTCTTTGCATAATTATAAGCATGATCATTATTGTAAGAATAGGGATGAGAAACTTACTACGAAGGTGTTTGAGTCAGCGTATGAAAGATAAAACTTACATAGAAATATTGGAAATTTTATTTACTAAGCTATGAAGGATAGCAACTTACTTGCAAATGTCGGATAGCTTGTTAGTTTTCACCCGCAATTCGTAAGAGGTCGGAAGTTCATAGATAGCCTTGATTTAATCTACAAAAAAAAAAAAGTCTTAACAAAAGTATAAGACATTGTTGATTTTATAAAGTCTTGATATTGAGCCTTGGATAATGCTTTGAAGATCTTGAGTTCTCTCAATGTTGTGTTTCCTTGCAATGAGTGGTGTTGAATCCACTTGAAGCTTATATATATCTCCTAGGTTTCAACTAAAGTCTTATATTCAAGGCTTTGAATATAAAAGGGACATGTGGCCCTATATATATATATATATATATATATATATATATATATATATATATAAGCTTTTATATATATATATATATATAAGCTTCAATTAAAGCCTAAGTTAAGACTGTCCAAAAATTGGCCAACAGCGTGTGAAAAAAAAAATATTTGAAGCATTACATATATATATATTTATATAATTAAACCTTAGTGCCGCGTTGCGGTCGGTGGGAGAGAGGAGGGGAGAGTTTTAAAAAAACAAAATTCCAATCTGTGCTACCCGGGGGATGGAGCTATTTATTTATTTATTTATTTATTTATTTATTTATTTATTTATTTATTTATTTATTTATTTATTTATTTATTTATTTATATTTATTTATTTATTTATTTATTTATTAAAGCTTTATTATTAAGCCTTTAATAAGGTTTATAAAACTTTTAAAAAAAATGTAACTTCATTGTTAGAACCCGCCTACAGTAACTTCGATGGCGACCGGTGCAATTTTAATGGGAAGGAGATCAATTAGGCCAGTATTGCCTTGAATTTTTGTGGGAGAGGATTAATATTTAATCCTAATTAATCTTCAATTAATCTTAGATCTGAATTTTTGTGGGAGAGGATTAATATTTAATCCTAATTAATCTTCAATTAATCTTAGATCCAAATTTTTATGGGAGAGGATTAATATTTAATCCTAATTAATCTTTAATTAATCTTAGATCCATCCATTATAGAAATCAGACATCTTCACTAGCTTAGCAATCTTGCTATGGTCCTCTATGCTCTTCCCCTTGCTGATTCCATCCTTACATATGGATTATGAAGAGGATTAGAGAAATTATCCCCACTAACGTCATCAGTTCCCAATAGTGGGTGTAGAACTTGGTATCAATATATGCTCCCACACACACACGCACCACAACGGCGGCATGATGAGGCACAGATACACCGCAAGTGCAAGAGCACACCCACTAGGACAACTCCAAGCATACATCTCTAGAGGAATAGGCATTCTTTCAATGGCAAGACACTCTTGTAGATCCTTCTTAAACATTTCCCCCAGCATAGTAATGGTTTTTGCAAGCACCACAAATCATTACATACAAGCATCGTAATGGTTTTTTCAAGCACCACAAATCATTACATACAAGCGTAATCCATGGCAGCTGAAGCCTCACATATAATATCTTAGCCGATATGGCATCCAAAGGCATCCCCAAGACCTTCCAATTAGCCAGGAGACCATGCATATGAAGTAGCGGTATTGGTGCAAAGGGAGACCATGCATATGAAGTAGCGGTATTGGTGCAAAGGGAGACAACAACTCACATATCTCATGCCACAAAGGTCTATAATACATACCCAATCCAAAGGCACATCGAGCCATAGGGAAGGACTTCATGTTTCTAGCCTGCTCCACCACATCATGGATCTCATAGCAGTCTGGTACCTTTCAAACAAAACAACCAAACACCACCTCCCAGTGTGTAGTAGTTCAGTCACTAAAGCCTGAGGATATTATTCTAACACACATGGCCGCTCTAGCATTCGTGACCAAGGCTATCGGCTATAAAATCTAACAACACTGAGTAGCTTTCCGTGCAAGGACATGTATATGTATGTTGAGGATGTTCAGTCCACCATGCATAGGGGGAGTACATAGCTTTACCATTGACAATAGCCTAAGTGCTTTCTTATTGTGCTTTGATTTCCAAAACATCTCTAATATTTTTGACATAAAGGCATCAATCCGATCCCGCCGGCCAAAACAAAAGAGGTAAAAAGAATTGAATATGTGCAATGAGTATGGATTGCACTATTCTCAAGCACACATGCAGAGGCCAAGTGGCAAGCTTCCAGCAGCATACAACTTCCCTTTTATTTGGTGTTGTATCCAGTCTGCTTGTGCATTAGCAGTAGTGTTCCATGCCAGTGGGTATCTCAAGTGATACATAGTCTATGAAGGCTCGATTATTTGCTCTAGCCAATGAGCATGCCAAGCTTCAATTTTCATTGGGGCAAGAGTTTGGATTTTCTAAAATTGACTTGAGGCCTACACTGCAAATGCAAAAAGGTCAAGTGTTGCCACTACGGATTTGAGATCATCCGGATCATTTCTAAGAACAAAGAAGGAATCATTTACATATGCCTATCCCCCCATTCACATGATGGCAAAACCAACCCATGCAAATTATGCATGGTGAGAAGGTGATCCATATGTAAAAGTAGTGGATGTGTGGTAATGGCATATAGTAACGCACCCAAGGGGCAGCCTTGGTGTACCGATTTGCGTAAGCTCCCCATTCATCTATGAGTTCTCCATCCACAATGCTCGATGCCCGGCTATCTTCTTGATAAAGCCAGTATAAACTATATTCCTCGTTTTGCGACCAAAGTCCATATGGCACATGGTTTCCACCATGAAGTCCCATTGGATTGTATCAAAGGCCTTTTCAATATCTACTTGCATCAAAAGCACATTTTGTTATGTGTATTTAGGATACTCAATGCCAATGTATGCATTCGCAACGTTGTATGTGATGTGTCTACTCTGCTGCAAGGCACAAACCCATATTGTGCTGAATGCAAACCCGTATAACCAGAGCCCTTAAGACAATAAACTAGCGTTTTTGCAACCAGTTTTTATGCCACTGGCACGAGTGTGATGGGTCTCCAATCTGCAAAAGACTCACACAAGCTCTTTTTTGGAAAAAGTTTTGACATTCTGTCTTTCTAGGAGGAAGGCAATTCCCAGTTTTTCCAAGCAAGGTTTATCATATATAGCAACAACGACACTTTCAATTGGTCCCAAAATTGCACGAATAATTCCACCGTTAGTCCACCCCAGTCAAGGGCTTTCCATCTCCCCATTTCATGCAAAACCTACTGTAATTCTACTTCAGCAAGCATTTCCATAGTACTTGCATCATCCAGGGAAAGTATTGGTTGTACATGAACCAACAAGGCTTCCCTAACGGCCTACATTTATAGAGCGAAGGGGGATGCACGGCAACAAAGTGAGCTGCAAAGTGAGCTACATATGCATCTGCAAGTTCTTGTTTTGTGGACGCCCATCTTTATGTGCCCATTTTAACCCTCTTAATCTAATCTTTATGCAGGGCATGGCGGAGCTATTGGAAGAATTGTTTAGAGGAGCAGCCCTTGTCCCGTAAGCATTTCTCTCTAGCTCTCACTTTCCATTTTTCTAGTTTTCTCTATCAGAGCCAGTTGTTCTTTAGCAATACAAAGATATTCTTCCTCAGTAGGTTGTAATAATGGGTGTGCATCAGCTAGTTCTTGCAAGGCGGCCTGACATTTGATTTTAGCTTCTATTACCATTTCCCTTTGTTCATACAGGAAGCTTTTGCCATAATCTTGAGTAAGAGCTTGCATACGGGTCACAAATCTACACCACATAACATCCAGATCTTGAAACATCTGGGCCACTAGTGGAGGGATTACATCCTTCGCCATTTGTTAGAAGTGGTCATGTAACAAATAGCTATTGCAATAGGCATTTGTTATACAAGGGCATATCATCTATTTGTAATCCAAAATAGACACCCATCCATAGCAGACCATGATCTGATAGTTGCAATGCACATTTTACAAACAAATTCATCATACTAATTTGCATTTTAGCAAGTACCATCTGACGGTAAGAAATATATGGCCAAGTGCAAGAAAGTGTAACCAGGCATCCCTTGTCTGACATACAGCCATAAATCTAGTGCATGTATTTCATCAACCATGTTTGCCCAAACAACCTTTTCCAAACCCAGCATGTGTGAGTGCCCCAATGAATTATCTCCCGACGGGGGAGAATTATTGAAATTGCCACTTATAAAGGCATTTTACAACCATGGATAAGCTCTAATTTCAAGCCATAAGGCAACTCTGTAGGCATGACATTGTGTGTGCATAGACTACGACAAACTCAAAAATTTCCCCATGCAACAAACATTGTACAAACAACCAGCATCCAACTGGATCATTGAATGCAAGAGTTGGGTGTCGTTCATTGTGGACCATCATAAGCACACCGCACTAGTCCCATGTGCCTGTATAAAAAATGCTATATCCCACAAAATAACCCAATTAACCAATAAATTCATGTTGATTGTGCTCTTGCAAAGATATCACATTCATGCTAGCAACATAAGACCATAAAAGTCACCATTTTTGGGTTTTCACAACCCATAGACATTATATGTCATGCATTTGATTGCTCGGTGTAGTCATGTATATACAATGGAGAGCATTTACAAGGTCATGAAACTGTAATTATAGGACATTAGACGGAGTTCATGGGAACATCACCTAGATCCAAAACATCATTACCGAGATCCTCTTTAAAGTAAGCATCAGAATGCTCCCCAGGATAGGACTATTGTCTTGAAACTGTGAGACTGTGAGGAAAACCTTATTTGTGCCTTCTGAATTTTTTTCCCAAGCATCAGTAATGGCTGTACCATCATCTCCCTTGTTCGCATAGACATTTGGCTGCTTGTTTGCCATCAGACATAAGAACTATATAGTTCCTTACAATTATTGATCACTTTGTTTTAAGAGGCTTTTTTCGCAAAGTCCAGCCCTCTGAAGCCTCTAAGATCTGCATTTTTCCCTTTTGCTTCAAGCTAGATGCCATAGTTACTAGGGTTGAGATACCGAGGCTTTCTTTCCTTTTGTTTTTCATTTACATTGTTTGGAGTCTCTATAACATCTTGCGATTTGGGCTTCTGTTGGATATTGTTCCTTGTATAGTGACAAGATCTGGATCTTTACGGATAGCTAAGGGAGGCGGCTAGAATTTGCGGATAGCGGAGGGAGATGGCTGCTATTACAGTTTGGGACATTCTAACTGTATATGTCCATATTTCCCACATTGGAAACACGCACCTGTAAATTTTACCCATTTCAATTTGAAAGGCCTTTCTCCTATCACACTGGGTCCCTTGAGTTAATGACAATGCCTAGAAGGGTGGGTTTGTCAATATTCAATAAGATGCAAAATCAATTCACGTTTCCATTCACATTCTGGGGGGGCAAGCTACATTCCCCAATCCTACCGCAATCCCAAGAAGCAAGTGTATACACATGCGGGGAAAGTCTACAAACTCAACCCATACCAGGTATTTATATCTCGCTTGTGAGCGACCAAGGGAACACATGCACCATTTGTGTGTTGAACATAAGAGGAGACATCTTCAGCAGCTAATTTTTACATCGTTATCTAAAAGAAAGACCTCACAAACCCCGTTGAGCACCAAAGAAAACTCCCTGCACAGCATGTTTTTTCAGGGAGACGAAGACTACCCACCACTAAGCCATATCTTGGGGGCTGAAGGCATCGTTCCAAGGAAAAATAGAATGACTACATTTTTCACATATTTCTTCATTGGGTCCATGAGATCCTGCGAGAATCTGAAATTTCAAGTTTAGCAAGGCACCCTCCCATGTCTTCCTTACTTGAGAAAATTCTTATGACAAACTCTCGTGCAAACAACGGTCATCTTCATCTACACACACACACACACACTTCCTCTCTCTCTCTCTCTCTCTCTCTCTCTCTCTCTCTCACACACACACACACACATACACACTTTCATTCATCTCTCTCCCCCATCTCTGTCTCTCTCACACACACATGCACACATTGAAAACATCAAATGAAAAAAAAAAAACACACACACACACATAGAAAACATCAAATGGACATACCGTTTAATCGATGTGTGACATCGAGGACGATGCCCGAGAAGGGTGTGGCAATGGTGGGAAGGGTGCAGCGACTATATGAGGATGGCCGATGTGGCGACGATGTGAGGATCTTAGGATTGGAGGGGAATGCTCTCTCTCTCTCTCTGAATCTCTCAATCTGTCTCTCACTCTCCCTCTCTATCACTCTCGCTCTCCCTCTCAATCTCAATCTCTTTATCACTCTATTTCTCACTTACAATCTCTCTATCTCTCACTATCCTTCTCAATATCTCTCTCCCTCTCTCTATTACTCTCCCTCTCCCTCTCAATCTCTCTGTCTCTCTCAATCTCTCTGTCACTCTCCCTTTCCATCTCTATCTCTCTATCTCTCAATATCTGTCTCTCACTCTCCCCCTCTCTCTCTCTCTCTCTCTCTCTCTCTCTCTCTCAATCTCAATCGTTGTCCCTCACTCTCCCTCTCAATCTCTATATGGTCGCGGCCAAAAAATTCGCAAGATTAGTTTGTTACAGTTTTTGAAAAAAGATGGTCGTTGCTTAAGTGACACATTTTAATAGGCGTCGTACAAGTGGCGGCAACTAGGTTGTAGGCAGCATCGCTAATGCCGTCGCATAAGTGACGCTGTTAGTGATGCATAAAAAGTATCACTAAACAACGTTATAAAATTAAAAAATTTATACATCGCTTATTCGATGGTCTTCATCTCATAAGCGCGATGCTCACTTTTTTTCCTTCTAAATTTGCTCCGTTCACTAAACGGGGTCTTTCTTCTAGTGTAATAATGCAATAAAATTTTAAACCTTTATTTATGAATGAATGATATTTTGAAGGTTTTTGGGTATGTATCTTTTAGTATTGAATCAGACAATCAATAATTTAATAATTTTTTATCTTTTTATACACCCTTACTAACTAAAAATTGGAATCCAGTTAGGACATTCCTTATTTTGTAATGTTTATATGGACTTTACAAAAGAAACAAGAACAATCACTCATAAAATCACAAAAGAAGAAAATTATGTGAGCTCTAAACACATTCAATGAAAATAATACTAAGTTAGTGTTAGAAAAATAGCAGTGACTGCATTCTTCAGGGGATAAATTGAAAAAGAAAGAAAAAATTACTTGCCTCTTGAAACTTTGTAGTTATAATTTTGAAAGGTTTAGTCAAGAAAATGATAGATATGTGGGTCTTTAATGGAAAAGTTGGCCAAGGTAAAGACCTCTCCTTATTGTAATCAAGAAGATGATAGGTTTGTGAGTCTTTAATGGAAAAGCTTGCCAAGGTAAAGACCTCTCCTTATTTTGACGGGAAAATTATTTTTGTCTTACACTATACTAGATATTATTAGAGTTGACAATGTGAAGGTACCTTCATTAATGGAAATTTGATTGGGGCGATATGTAAAGAGTTCCATGGTTATAACATTTAGTTTGTAGTAGTTTAAACAGGCCATAATGTACACTTTTAACACCATGATATGGAGGGTTCTCCTAATAAGATCTTACTAGTGGAAAGGTCTAAGCTTATGCCATGGCCCACATACACATGGACATAAGAGGATACAACATGCGGTATATACGAGAGAACACTCACAAGAAGTAGGATCTTTCACAGCACAAAACTTTAAAACTCAAGTTGTGCAATAACAGACATAGAGAAGAACATTGTATTACTAAAGTGATATAATATTTGGAAAAGCCCCACAATCGTGTGCTCTTATGAAGGGAGCTTTGATGGTGGATGATTAGGAAATCCTAGGACTGAGGTTGTATACTAGTAGAAGCAAATCACATTGATGGGGATTGATGAATTGTGTTGAGAAGAGACTAGATGTGTATCTATATAGGCTTGTATATACGCGGGATGACCATGACACAATCATGTAGGACCTAGGTCCTCGATCACAGTCAATGCCATCGTCCATGGTGTAGACTAGGCCCATAAAAATGAACTAGAATCTGCTACAGATGCAACTATCCCACTTCCCACTAATATACAGATGCAACTATCCCACTTCCCACTAATATACAGTTGCAACCTTACCCCATTTTTAGGATCCATTGTGAAATCTTTAGCCAAAGGTTGCAACCCTACCCCATTTCTAGGCTCCTTTTCAATACCTTTTTGGTCTTTTTATGTAGAGAATATATGGAGATTGCCTTAAAAACATTATTTTTGGTGACTATCCACCACCTAGACCCCCTGAAGATGATCATAATATGTAATAGGAGTGGGAATCTTAGCCAAAATTATCAAGAATATTCTCTCTAAATAGTATAGCCTTTTTTAAAATAGTTTTGATAGCCTTTTGATATTGACATTTACTCATACTCATATATTAACCTTTACATCACTTTGTACTGGGTAGGCGTGTGATTTACTTCATTGGATAGTGTTGTAAGAAAATTTATAGTGTCCTAGTAAGTACATCACAAGGAGACAATCATGGGATATTGATAACATGTTTCAAGTTGATTTAGGTGCTTTTTAAGCCTCTTAGTTGTATGCAATTGCTATGGGTAGATTCTTTCTTCTTGCACACACAGGAGACAATATAGTCTCCAAGGCCAATGTTCATCACATCACCTTCTAGCATTTTTACATCTCTTAGTGTACCCGGATGGCTATGGGGTTACAAGGTGCTATATGTGTAGGTATGAGTCAATGGTGTGCCTCTCCTTTACACTTCACTAAAGTTACTTATGTCATGAATTTGGTGCTCTTAAGATGTCAAGATACTCTTATTTTGATGGATTTACTACTATAAGTGTATGTCCACTCATTAATTTCTCATATTTTTTAATGTCAATCATCAAAAGTGGTGGTTTTCTAGGATAATGGGCTTCCAAATATAGCATGCAATATATACTCACAAATTTGATGCAAGTATGGAGTTGATGCTATGTATAAACTCTACCCATTTTTGTATGAATTGTCTCTTTTATCTAGGTTCCTTTATAGGATAGTGAAGTTTCTTGTTTAGGAATGACCATTTTAGTGAAATTATGGAACTCATGTAATTTTATGATGTTAGAACATACAAAGTGTCTGATTGTAAATTTTAAGTGTTTGTGTAAACTTACTTTATTGCATTAAACTCAACAATGTCATGACAAATTTCATGCTTGATTCTTGAATACAAAGGTTTAATCTTTTTGTGGCATTTATTATTGCAGTTGAGGTGCATGAATCTCTCTAAAAAGTTCAGAGGAATTTTTAGGTTTTGAGTTGTCGTGGTTGTGGGTCATATCTAATGAGAGTTGGCAAGTAGTAAATTAAGGGCAAGGAAGAACCTTTCAAATAGGCATTATGAGTTCTAGTTTGGGGTAGCCATGGTTGTGGGCCATATGTGATATGAGGTGGTCAAGAGAAAATTAAGGGTAAGGGAGACCTTTCAAACATGCATGGTAAGTTTTAGGTTACATAAGCTAGGCTAAAATAGGGAAGGTTGAAATTCTCTAGATAATATATTTCAATCTAAGGGTTGAGGTAGGCTAAGGTAGGGTAGGTTGAAATTCTCTAGATAATATATTTCAATCTAAGGGTTAAGGTAGGCTAAAGTAGGGTAGGTTGAAATTCTCTAGATAATATATTTCAATCTAAGGGTTAAGGTTATAGGTAATGAGATGACATGTAACAGTATGACTTTATGTATCAAGAATTACTAAAGTGTGAATTGTGGATTAATTTTCTCATGGAGAAGAATGAATCATTGGTATAGCTTAGGTTTACATCGTGCATTAATTTTCTCATGGAGAAGGATGAATCTTTGGTATAACTTAGGTTTGCAATTAGAATACTAGGGTCAATATTACTAGTACAGTAGGATGTAGGTTTGCATTGTGCATTAATTTTCTCATGGAGAAGGCTAAAATTTATAGAACCAAATCTATAATTTATTGAGTTAGGTATAGAGTACAATTCTTGGTAGCTATACTACATCTAGCATTTAGTCCCAAACTAAAATTTATAGAACCAAATAGCATGACTTTTATCATAAGTAAATTTATAGTAACAATAACACAGAAATTAAATTTAAAGGAAACAAATTGTAAAGATTTGGTTTAAACCAAATTGTAAAGATTTGGTTTAAACTATTAGATTTAAATTACATGATGGTAATAAATTTAAATATTTACAATTTATTACATGGTAATAAATTGTAAATATTTGGTTTAAACTATTAGATTTAAACTACGTGGTAATAAACAATAACATAGAAATGAAATTTAAAGGAAACAAATTGCAAAGATTTGGTTTAAACTATTCGATTTAAACTATGTGGTAATAAACTAAGTTTAGTTATCTATATGAATTAAAAAGTATGATTTTATGTATCTACTAAAGTGTGCATCAATTTTCTCATGGTGGTGGATAAGGATGAATCTTTGGTATAACTTAGGTTTGTAATTAGTATAGGGTCAACTAATTGGTAGGATGTAGGTTCGTAGGGTAGGGATAATTTTCCAATGTTAATATTGAGTTAGTTATAGAGTTTAATTAATGGCAGCAATATTGCATCTTGCACTTAGTCACAAACAAAAAATTATAGAATCAAATACCATGACTTTAAGGGTTGATAAATCTCTAGTAATAATAACATCAAAATGAAATTTAAACGAAACAAATTGTAAATATTTAGTTTAAACTAACTATGTGGTAATAAATTTAGTTTAATTATCTATATGCATTATGCTAATAAAAAAGCAATTACATAGATTATATTATTATGTAAGTTTCACGTATTTAATTATTGTAAAGTAATTAATTGATTAAATTTATTTTGTGGACTATACACAGATATAAATTAAAAATATGATAAAGTGTAGGGTAGATTATCATTTGAAAATATTCTAAAATGAAAGAACTTTCTAAATCTTTTGCATGTGTATAACAAACCCATTCTTTTATGCCATCAGCATGAGTTCATTTTTTTATTTTTTTTTAATCATTAGCTATACAACATGGAGCAAGAGCATCTATAACATTTTTGCACTGCCTTCTCTCTCTCTCTCTCTCCCTCTCCCTCTCTCTCTCTCTCTCTCTCTCTCTCTCTCTCTCTCTCTCATACTAATTTAATACTTAATGTATTAAAGTAATGTATAGTTATGAATTCATAATAACGAGATAAATATAAAGTACATAATAAATATCTATAATAATTTAAGGAATTTAATAAACATAAATGTAGATAATGGACAAACATTTAAGAAATATAAATATAGATTTTTTAAACTTAACAATTTTACATGTATAGTTGACTCTTTCCTCTTAAAACTGGCAAAGATCCATTATTACTTGCAAATACAAAAGCAACAAATGAGCATGACACTTCAATTGAATCTAATTATAATTTTGAAGGTGCCAACAAAAAAGTAACCATAACATGTTAAGTAACATTATCACAAATAATGTTAATCGCTAAACAACTCTCCCACATTCTTAAGAAATATTAAGGGAATATCAAAAGGCCACTAACTTATTCATGATAACCCTCCTCATAAGGCTAGATACTCTTTACAAGGTTAAATACTTAACAAATGTTTGGGTTGCTTTTTTATGTTCATGTAAAGAATATACTCTATTTTTTTAGGGAAAAAAACTTAAATCAATGTTTTTCGTGAAGTATCACCTAGAATATCTTATTAATGCTCAAGCGACACAAACCAAATAGTTAAGGCCCAAACTTCAAGTGGTTAAGGTGATAATCCTTGAAATCTATTGGTGGATATTTTACATCTTGACTTTTTTTGATAAGGAAATGCATGTTCAAAAGATTTATAAAAGTTTGGAGATGCTTAAAAGACGATTTTCTCCCATGTGCACTTTATTCACCTTTCAATTTCATTGAAAGTTCTAAAGTTCTAGAGGGAATGGAATTAACAAGTTGGAGTAGGTTTCTAGAAGATATTTTAGATGAGGTATATGGAAACCTAGGCAGTTGTGAAATTTTTAGAAGATGATTTAAGATGAAGAATTCGGAAACATAGGTAGTTGTGTTTATTTTTAAATTTCGAGACATAAAGTTTTCACAAGAGAGTTAGGACACATGAGAAAATTATTGAGAAGATAAACCTTGAAGCATTTCAAAGACCTAATTTGGGTATCTCAATTGAATCTGGGAATCTTACTTAAATTTGGTTTTAGTTAAATAAATCCCACTCCAAACTACATTCATGTAAGCTAGCACCTATCACTTAGTTTTCAAAGTTATGTCTCATCAATTGTGCTCAACATAATTTTAAAAAAAGCTTCATATACTTTTAATAACACTAAACATACATTCATTTTAGATATAGATAAAAAATATTATTCATATACCACTCATGTGAATGAAATTATACTTTCATTAAAGCATGGTAAATGGCACCTCTATTTATTAAAAAAAAAATCATAGCACTTTTCAAATAATCAAGCGTAAAAAATGATGATAGTAATCTTGAGCCTTAAAAGTGGATAACCTTCTAATCACATGAGCATCATTAGACTTAACTTGAGTTCTACACATTACAACCTCTTAAATCAACCATACAGAAATAAGATATGAGATAGCACTCAACAAGTTACAAGAGAAGTATAATTAAACATTCATAACCAAGCTATGAGATATCACTCAACAAATTGTGAGAGAAGTATAATTAAACATTCATAACCAAGCTATGAGATATCACTCAACATTTGTGCGAGAACCATTTTGAGATTTAAAGGAAGGATAATAGCTTATGGATCCTTACAAATAAGAACCATTATGAGATTTAAAGGAAGTATGACATCTTATGGATCCTTACAAATAAGAGCCACATGTGATCTCTATATATCATTTTTAGTTTGGAATTGCTTAGTTGTTCAAAAATCACTAGCTCATGAAAGTGTGTGCTTACATACAAAGATGAGGCAAGGGTTATATGGTAACACTTTCAACAAAAAAAAAAATGCTCAACCTTTCTTTCCTGTCTAAAAACCATGAGAGCGATTATGGATCAATGCACTTCATAATCCAAGCACAATATGCAAATGAGATGATTCATGGATTCATGCACTCCACAATCCAAGCATAATGCAAAATGGATGAATAGAACAAAGTTTTGATTGACCCCATGCGTTTGAAGATTATGAAGTAGCTTCATATATCAAGGTGCCAATTTTGATCGAACCCTTCTTAGCTATGAGTAGATTTTCTCTTGGCATGACTTAACAAATGGGTTGGCATATACATTAATGGCATTGCTATACAACACCAACATTTGATATGGCTATCCTAATTCTTTAAACATAATCTTCCTAGTCCAAGCACTATATGCTTCCATCTACCTCACTCATGGAGATGAATATCAGAGTGTAATAATAAGGTTGAGGTTTTGACTTAGCACACTAAATGGGACAACCACTATGATGGGGAGATCTTGCATACCCATCAAACTCACCCATGGCATTTGTGTGTGGGAATAGAAACTAACGACTTGTTCATGTAAATTTAATAGTGTTGTGGGATGGTGCATTTTTGGTCATACGGTTGGTGTGCCAAATGAGTAGCCAAGTGTTTGGTGCTAATGTGTTATGACCGGATGCAAACAACATTAGATTTTGGGCTCTTAAGTTAGAGCAACAATATCAAATTTTAAAAAATACACACAGTGCCTCGAAGGGTTTGAATTTTATTTATAATTTTTAAGTTATTTTATACTTACTTTACACACACACACACACACACACACACACACACACACACTAAGATAGTATGGGGGATGTAAATCTAGACTAGGTGTTGAGGTTAGGAGGTGCCAGTAGCCTAGATGGGCACATTAAAAAAATTATTGGCTTGCGAATAAGGCAAAAATGGTAAAAGAATATTCATCGAGATGACATTTCTCTTTTTATACAACCTTGATCCTCTAATGCTATATATATTTCCTCTCTATATATGTGGCGACGAAGCTAATGATGACAAAAGCGTTTCTCTGCTCGAGTCTCAGAGATACGACCGAGACGATGAAGCTAACGACAAAAGCATTTCTCTGCTTGAGTCTCAGAGATGAGCATGCTCATCTCTGACCTCGGCTTGAAAAACAAAAAAATATATGTGGCCTTTTTCAACTTGTCTTGTAAATGTTTTAGTTTACATATTTTTTTGAAGCCAAACCTTGTAAAGGTTCTATATATTTTCTCTTATATATATATACACCATTCTTCAATATTGGCATTTTTGAATTTGTTGAAATGTCAAATGTGAACAATGATCCCCTTATATGAAGGGTTAAATGTCTACAAAGGAAGCCTGGGCTTTAAATTTTGGTTCACAAAGGGCCTATTCACACGCAAGTATGCTTGGTTGGCAACTAGATGAAGCGACCACCTTTTTTTGCGGGCATGGCAATCGTCCCTTCGTTTGTTTTCTTCTGCAAGCTTCAATGGCTAGTAAATAAATGCATAGGCACCCGAAATTCGTGTGAACCAGAAACGAATTCTGGTTACCATCGCGATAATTGTGGATTTCGCTCGCATCATGAACTACTTTTTGACCATTGACCACCTTTTACATTCATCCATTCACATCCCCTAATAAACTAAGCTTGCATCCATTCCAATGTCATATAACATCCTAGGCCCAGACCAAAGCTCAAGTGTAAAGAGACAAGTGTCCATGACCAGAGGATATTCTATTGATGGTGTAAACTTCAAAGCGTAGGATATTCTATTGATGGTGTAAACTTTAAAGTGTTGTGCAATGTGCGCAAATACTTATGCTTTGTTTTGTACTCAAATAATGAGCCATGGATGCTGAATCCTGATGATGATGGTTTGTGTTTGTGCTTCTGCTTCTACTTCTGCTACAAGGCAATCGCATCACTTGGCAAAGCGCCAACTTCCAAGAACAATAGCTTTGCTGGAGCTAGGTTGGCAAGGCAAAAAATAAAAAAATAAAAAAAATGCGTCGCTTCTGACGCAGGGGGTATGATTGATTATCTGGATTTTGGGGAGTCCTCAGGCCAGCACGTTGCGCAGGCTTTGCAAGGCAAAGGTCAAAATCAGGGCCAAGTCCCCAACGAAAGAGGCCGCACATGAAAACTTGGGGGACTTTCTGGGGGCGCACGAGGCATGACGTGGCCGTTGAGATTCCTTTATTTTGTTTGGAAAAGCTGCCTACGGGGGACGACGTGGCATTGAAAAATTCTCGGCCGCCGTGTGACTCGCTCAGCGGTGGCTGACGTGTCACTTAAAACTGATACGAGCTGGCATACTTGACGTGGACACGCTGGCATAGACTCTTGAGGTGGACGGTTCAGCTTGCTGTCGTGTTGCAAATCTGCCCACGAGCGCTAACGCAGCACTCACAAGTGGCTGACATCTCTGAGGGCTGGTATCGAGCTGGCATCCTTTTCGTGGACACGCTGGCATTGAGGCCTGACGTGGCCATTGAACTTTAACTGGTCACTGTGTAGTGTCTCTATCGAAGTCCGGACTGCGAACCGCCGTTGTAGACACGCTAAACCAGGGGCTGGTATTGAGCTGGCACATCCTTGACGTGGACACGCAGGCAGGCATGATGTATTCTTGGGGCTGATACGATCTGGCATCCTTGACGTAGACACGCTGGCATAGACTCTTGAAACGTGGACGTTCAGCTTGCTGTAGTGTCTCTATTGTATTGACGAGGGGTCGCGTGGCATTGAAAAATACTCACAAGTGGCCTACATGTCGCTAGAATCTCTGAGGACTGGTATCGAGCTGGCACCTTTTTGTGGACACGCTGGCACTAAACCTGACGTGGCCATTGAGCTTAGTCGCCACTGTGTAGTGTGTCTCTATTGTGCTCGAGTCGTCGTAGACACGCTAGGGGCTCTTGACGTCAACACGCTGGCAGGCACGACGTGGCCGCTGAGCTTACTCTACTGTCTTAGTCTGGCAACGAAAGGTGACGTGGCATCGAAAAATTCTAGCCCGCCGTGTCGCCGAAGAGCGTGCATCGAGCTGGCATTGACTCTTGAATCTTGAGCGCTTGCGTGTCAATGCGTGTAACCTCGAAAGCCATGCTTCATGGCACAAGTGGGCTGCTGAGCTGGCAAGAAAAGTGTCAGGCCAGCCTGGCAGACCAGCAGGGCACGCTGGACCCCACACGACACGAGACGCTGGCAGTGCCGGGCCCCAGACACAGCTGGCCCCCCTGCATCCAGTACCCGGGAGAACCGGCTAACAGTGACTTGTCTGCTCCGCCAGCTATGCAGCACGGCGGGCAAAAGCTTACGGCCCCTCTGCGGTAGTGGCAAGTTGCTCGTGAAAGGGACCGGGCGACCGGCTGCATCCCGCTTCCATGCCGGCGGCGGGGGGCCGCGAAAGCCATTTTTTACAACGCCATTAAAATTTGAATTCGCCGTTAAAAAAAGGGGCCGCTCACTTCACGTGGGAACTCAGTATGTCCGAATGCCATTCTTAGAAATTGAAATTATTAATATGAAAATAAAGTTTATTAAATTGGAAACGCGGATAAAAAGCCTCGTAAACACGGCAAACCTTGGCTTCTTCTCTTAGGGAGAGAGGGTTGCCCCCAAAATCCGATTGCTGTGCAGAGCCATTAAAGGAAATCCGCGTCTACTCGCCTTCTCCCTTCCAAGTTCCAAGTTCCAAACCCTTCGTGTGTTTTTCTGACGAAAATTTCCTCACAGAGCTCTCTGTGACGCCATAGCCACCACCATACTTATCAGTGGCTCCTCCTCATAGCCATCGCGCCAAGAAGTTCAAAGAAAGCAATAGCTGCTTGGACAAAGAATTTCTGTGCCGAACATCGCTACTCCGCAGCGCAGTTCTCTTCTAATCAGTCGCTTCCGCCATAGTCATAGCTTGACGCACGTGTTTTAAATAATCGCTGTGCCTGCAAGATTATCACTGGCTTGGCGTCATAGCCATCAGAGGCAGAGTTCTTGACGCTTGAGCTCGCGG
The DNA here is from genome assembly GCF_041138505.1 of Cibotium barometz. Lineage (NCBI taxonomy): Eukaryota > Viridiplantae > Streptophyta > Polypodiopsida > Cyatheales > Cibotiaceae > Cibotium > Cibotium barometz. Next base: position 30,508,755 of record NC_141094.1, on the reverse strand, counting down.
CAGAAAAACAAACAAACAGCATCATGAGGCTCTCCTACATCGCCATCCCCTCGGTGGCCATCCCATCTTCCAGTGTCATCCACGCGTTGCTGATTTCTTCGCCGAAGAAATCCAACCAGAAACTGCACGCCGATAGACTATTCAGGAAGCCAAGCTTCTGGCTGGGCCTGATGGCCATTTGCATTCTCCTTAGCGTGATGAAGGTCATCCTGGTATGGCGCCCCCTTGAAGATTTCAATTCCTGCGGCCCTGCTATCTCTCTAGCACACGAAGCTTCATTGGACCAACAGAGGCCTGTTTCAATGGATAAAGGGCCGGAGGATCAGCAGCCTCCATTGATTTCTGGAAAGAATGGCTTCATCAACCCTCTCCCGCCGCATGCTTTACCACAAAGCATGGCGGAAAGTGAAAAACAGTTCTGGAAGCAGCCAGATAGCCAAGGCTTCAAGCCATGCCTCGCCCTCACTTCCAGTTACAGAGACGAGTCCAAGAAGATTGCGCAGCGCAAGCAGAAGTATCTTCTGGTGATTGTGTCTGGCGGATTGAACCAGCAGCGCAATCAGATTGTCGATGCTGTTGTGATCGCTCGCATTCTAGAGGCAACTTTGGTGGTCCCAATCCTTCAAGTGAACCAGATATGGAAGGACCAAAGGTAGGCAAGTAATTTAATGGATTGCTGCACATTGCCATAATCTGTGTTTTATCAAGCTTCTAGTTCTGCGGATTAGCAAGTTTTCAGTTATTTTGACCGGTTGCAGTGAATTCTCGGACATTTTTGATGTGGAACACTTCAAGATAGCTTTGAAGGACGATGTGGTTGTTGTGTCTTCGCTTCCTTCTACGCACATTATGACCAGGCCCGTGCAAGAGAAGAGCACTCCCCTGTATGCCAGTCCTCAATGGTTTCGCAGCAACTATCTGAAGAGGGTAAGCCTCAAGCTGCCATCAAGTTCACCATTGGAAGGTTTATTGAAATACATGGCAAGCCATATTTCGTCGATCGATTTAAATAATGGATTCAAGCCTCTAATTAGAATCGAGCTTTGTTTTTTAAAGCTTTTTTAAAAGAAAGCGTGGTTTAATGACAGTTAGGTAATTGATCAGCTTCTGAATTGGTTGCTTGTCGGAACAGCTGAACAGAGAAGGAGTTCTGTTATTACGGGGAATCGATGGCAGGCTCTCGAAGGATCTTCCCCTTGACTTGCAAAAGCTGAGGTGCAAGGTAAAGCTCCATTACACATCTGTGAAAGCCTAATTTTTTGCTGTAGTCGTAGCGGTTGAGTGTAGATTTTTAAATTCAATGTCCCCAATCCATAAGTGATACGAGCTGTCCAAGAAAGACCAATCTGCTGCTCTTTTCTGAGCCGTACAATATGGAAAACTGTTAATCAATGATATCTGCTTTACTCCGAGTCATGGAGTGTGGTTTGTTGTAAATCAATATGTTTGTGTCTGGAAAGCCATTTAGTCCTGTATTGCAAAGCTTATTGTGGTTCTGTGATTTTCTTCTACAGGTTGCCTTCCATGCCCTTAGGTTTACAGAAGCTATCATGGAGATTGGAAACCGGCTTGCACGGAGGATGTGGAAGAATGGTCCCTATGTAGCTTTGCACTTGCGGCTGGAGAAGGATGTGTGGGTGAGAACCGGATGTCTGCCTGGGCTCGGCCCTCAGTTTGATGAAGAAATTCGGCATGCCAGATTAGAGAATCCTCGCCTTCTCACAGGCCGTTCCAACATGACATACACAGAACGGAAGCTTGCAGGCCTCTGCCCTCTCAATGCAGCAGAAGTTGCAAGGTACACATTTTCACTTTCACCAATCATCTTTCTCTGTTGCAAATGCATTCTAAGCTCTTTTTATTTCTGAAAATGCACTTAAAAATACAGTAGGAGATTAATCTCTCTCAGCACAGGAAATCACATGCATGTGCACGCACGGCATTTATTTAAGTTTACATTAGCCTATCTATTATCTGGTATGTGGTGCTGTATCTTCATGCTAGAGCGGCTTTCGACAAGAATAAATTATTTAATATTCTCAAGGGCTTTACCCACATAATTTCCACCCATCCTTTCCATATGTTTTGAGCCCCTGAGCTTGGCGATTGAGTCTTTCTTAATTGTTAAATTTCAGTTCATCGCAGAACAAGCTGCCCTTCTGTTTATTGCAATGCATTTTTCTGTGCTAATCTTGGCTATAGAGCCGCACTAACAATTGGCTTTCGTTTGTGCAGGCTTCTCAAAGGCCTTGGTGCCTCAAAGGATACAAGGATTTTCTGGGCCGGAGGAGAGCCTCTGGGAAGAGGGCTTGCTTTGAAGCCATTGATTGAGGAGTTTGGCCATCTCTACAACAAGAACAGCCTTGCTCTTCCAGGAGAATTGGAGCCTTTTACCAACAAAGCTTCCAGTTTGGCTGCTATTGATTACCTCATAAGCCTACATAGTGATGTTTTCATGCCATCTCACGGCGGCAACATGGCCAAAGCCCTGCAGGTTAGCTTGCATCCCTGTTAGTATGTGAACATTAGAGTGATGTAGAAGGTGGTTTTCTTAGCCTTTATGTCATTCATTTCTTAGTCTGGTAAATTAGTTGGTCATCCAAGATGGTGTTTTCCATGGTGACAGTACTGTGCAATATTTGTAATTAGGACTAGATAGACATTTTTTTGGGATTACACCTATAGTTCTCTATGCCTGAACCTTTACTGGTAATGTATGAACAGGGGCATAGGGCTTATGCAGGGTGGCGGAAACACATAACACCAAACAAGAGAGAGATGCTGCCTTATTTGCTCAATGCTTCTTTCACTGCTGGACCTGAGCTCGATCTCATCATCAAGAATCTACACAATGAGTCTTGGGGGCAACCTGCCTTCCGGACAGATAAGAAAGGGCGAGATGTGTTGGCTTATCCTGCGCCTGAGTGTATGTGCAATAGCTACCCCACCACAGATCGGTATCCAAGCAGTGCAATTTTGTGAGCGCAGAGAAGTGCATATGATCCACTTTATATATATATATAATCCACTCTTTTGACATCCAAGCTGTAGGACAGTGAAGGGCACATGAGCATTTTGTGAAGCATCAACTGATTGTTTTGATATTGCATCACATGATAAAGCTGGAATGGCAGGCCAGAAAGACGTGCTCTACCTATCTATCAGTAGCCATGTGGAATCATAATATCTTGTCACATTGAGGCTGCAGAATGATGTAACGAAGTCGACATCGGATTTGGGTCTCAACATAAGGGTGCTGTCCCGTGCACCAAGATACTTGCCCATTCTTTTTTGTACCAATTCATACATACATGTACACATTGTACTGGTTCACCAATATGAACCACAACCCCCCCCCCCCCCCCTCCCAAAAAAAAAAAAACCGTGTACACATACTTCTCGATTTTATTAGCCTTCTCAATATTCAGTCACCTCCTGTCTTAATCGTGCCAAAGCTCTATATTTGTTCATTTAAGTTCTCCATCAACATGCCTAGAAGTCATCTGAGATGGGAACAATGCCAGCTAAAACTAAACAATAAACGTGGTCAGGTGTTTTCATTGTAAGTGTGTCAATGTAATACCTGTACACACAAGTCATGTATACAGTCCAAAAAAGGACAATGCTTGAAAAGCCACATACAGAAAGTATTTCCTTATATCTCTTTGGGGGGTTTGTGTGTGTTTTCTCATAAGGGAGAGGACGAAAGAGGGGGAAGAAGAAGAAGAAGAGGAGGAGGAAGCCACTCTTATGTTTGCTGAAGTGTAGACTGTGTGGCACCTCCGTACGAATTAAACCTATTACACGTATTAGTACACCTAGCTTCGTAATTTTAAATATCCAATTATACCACACAATCAGATGTACTTCATGGGGAAAAGGGGGGAAATTTTACATCACCAAAAAACACAACGGGCAACTAGCACAAAGCTGCAAGACAGAAAACTTAGTGTCCTTTTTTTTTTTTTTCCCACGAGGGATTTGGTTTGTACAATCAAAGCAACGAAGAAAGCTATCTTCATAGGTATGGTTTGGTTGTACTATCAAAAAAATGAAGAAAGCTATCTTGACAGGTTTGGTTGTACTATCAAAGCAATGAAGAAAGCTATCTTGACAGGTTTGGTTGTACTATCAAAGCAATGAGGAAAAGCTATCTTCACGGGTTTGTTTGAAGCTACCCTCACCTTATACCCAAATTCACTTGCAAAGTTGCATCGATATTTAACTTCTCCTTGCTTGTTCATAGAAAGATACTTGTTGCCAACCAAACTATTTTTAAGTTTGCATCTTGACCAACCATACTTCACATGCAACCAAATGCCCTCATGTGGAAGTGGGACACTAAGTGTTTCTTGTAAAAAATTGCCATCCCTTATGCTTCTTTTAAAGACCATAAAGTACATGTTAGTTATGTGTAGAGTTTTGAGTTTTGGGAGGATAAAGGCACCTCCTTAATCGCCATGTGGCTATTCTCTCGGCTACCAAAAGGGATGAAAGAGTGTGTTCCTCCTGCCAAAAATATAAAATGTTTGCCACCCTTTAAGTGCTAAGAGCCACGCCCCACCAAGGTTTAGTGGGGTTGTGTTCAATTTAGTGGGGGAAGGCCTCCCCCACCATATGTGTCCCACCCATAGCCTTCCACAAAAATAGGAAGAGGTAATTGAGAAAAGGTTACATATCAAGTGTGTGTGTGTGGAATCTTAGCCATTTCTCTTACCAAAAAAAGTGAAAATATCCTTAGCCCCTACAAAACCTTGAGTTTTTTAGAAGATTTGTAGGAATAATAGGGGCTCTATAAACTTGGAGCCCCCACTAATTTTTATGGTGGGATATGTAGATAGTGGGGTGTAAGACCACCCCACTACCCCTATAAATCCAACATGGGACATGGCTCTAACTCCTTGTTTTTCCTCTACGAACAGTATAACATACTCATTTGTTCCTTATTGAAAGTACTAAGAATCAGGCAAGAGGTGGAGATATTCTGGGAGTGAATCATGGAGAAATCAATGGGATTTGATGCTTGATGTAAACTCTATAAATTGAGGCATAGCCCTAATGAGAATTTGCTGGTTTTTGAGTATCCATGCCTATCTTAATCTATTTGCTAATTATTCACTAATTACGTCTTAATCATTTGCTAATCACTTTGTTAATGATATTGATTCTAGTCTTTGATCCACCATAGCTCATCATTATGCTCAAATTTCAACATGGTATCAGAGCCATGCCTAGAATCTATCAGAATTATGAGCCCATTAGTTAATTAATTAGGATTAGTAGATAATTAGCAAAAAAATTAAATTTTTAGTGAGTTTTTCACTTTCCCCTCCACCCCCAGCCAGTGGAGGATCTCTAGCACCTTGCACAGTCAAAATTAGGTCTTGTGCTTCTAACACAAGCTAGCTAACATCTTTGGCTACAAGCCCATGCAAACGGCGCAGCAAACCGCCAAGTAATGAAGGAGATTTCGCGTTTTTCACCGGCACCTTTTTTCTCTGCAGTTTTTGCCATTGCTACTTCATCAAGTTAAATCCTTCTAATTCCTCTTAGCCCAAGGGGTAATCAAGCATGCTCTACAAGCTGGTGAAGACAGAATTGAGTTTCATCAAGCCTACAGTGAGATCCAAGCTCTTCATCAAATCTGCAGGTGACTTTGGTAAAATAGAGATTAAGCTTTCAATATTTGGTCAAATCTTGTGTTTCTTGGCTTAATCCTCTACTAGACTCATTGCTATTGATGCCTTTGAAAGTATTTGAGCTCATTTGAAGTGGAAGGCACCAGATCTGGACTCCCTGCATACTCTGTTTTTTACACACAAAACAGAGCATTAATTTGCTAATCAGTGATTAATCAGTGCTAATCACTATATTTTGGTACAATTGAGGGTTCAAATTAACCATTAGGTATCTGATATAGATCCCTAAAGCTTCAGATTGCAAATCGGAGTTGGTTTGATACTCCAACCATCCCATACAAATTGGTTACCCTTAATTTAGTGTATTTTCTGGTGATTTTATGCTGATAAAATTGTTGTAATCATCTATTAAACACCAGATTGAGTTGTAAAAGGGTAGACACTGCCCTTGAATCTTGAAATTGGATCAAGAGGTAAGACCCCCTTCACATCACCATGAGTTCAGCACAGGAAATAGCCAAATTTAATGGGGAACAGTTTTATACATGACAGACAAAAACCATGTATTTGCTGATGAGGAAAAATCTATAGGGATTAGTTGAAGGGAGAGATGAATGCCCAGAGAGAGAGGAGAAAATGAGTGGAAGAGTAGGAATGAAAAAGCATTGGGACTTATTGCACTCAGTTTAAATGATGAAATCATTCATCACATCACAGGGATACAGTGGGCAAAAGATGCATGGGATGAACTTAATAAATTATTTGGTACACAAGCAAAAAATTCAAAGATAAATCTGTTAATGCAATTCTACAAATTGGACATGAAGGAAAGTGAACCTTTAATCACACACTTAAACAAATATAAAAGCATTAAGCAACAGCTGGCAGCTATTGGCAAAAAGGTAGAAGATGATGAAGCATTAGCTGTACTTCTGAAGAGTGTGGACAAAGGAGATTATGAAAACATTGTAGCAACACTAAAGAATGTACCTGAATTGAAGATACACGAGATAGAAGCAGCTCTACTAGAGCAAGAGAGCAGAGGCAAAGAGAAGAAAGGGCTCGACTCAACAGCAGGAGAGGAAAAAGCATTCTTCACCCGAGGAGGATTCTCTCGAGGACGAGGACGAGGAAGAGGCAGAGTAGGAGGGAGGACCTTCACTTGCCACAAATGTGGAAAGCCAGGACACATGGCGAGAGACTGCCACAGCAAACCTAGTGAAGAAGGAACGACATCGGCAAACTTCATGGAGGCTCCAAAGGAAGTGGAGTCGGATCATCTTTTCTGAGAGAGAGAGAGAGAGACCCCACAACCCAATGTAACCTGCCCCAACAAAGTAAAACCACCTCTGAGCCACCGATGATGTAGACCACGTGGTAGATGTATGTGTGAGCACTTTAGTCAAGGTCGCGGGCACTTATAGTAGCCTTGGACACATAGAGAGAGAGAGAGAGTGTCAAGGACTATGGAGTTTAGGGACTTGAGGCACTGGTCGCGGACTGTCAAGTAAGAAAGAAACTTGATACAGGGTCCAGGTGTGCTGAGATAACTTGAGGGGAGGAGTAGACACTGGTCGCGGACTACCAAGTAAGGGGAGGCAAACTTGGTATAGGGTCTAGGTGTACTAGGAGTATTCACTTGAGGGGAGGTGTTGAAATATACAAGTGAATAGGGTATGTGTGGGAACAAGCTCTTGGATAGAGGCTGTAAAAGAGAAGATGTAGTTGTGAAAGAACCTGTGAAAAGGTGAGAAGAATCTACTGGGAGAGAATAAAGGGTAGCATGAGAGAATTTAGGAGTGTGGAGTTATTCTGGGAGATATTCAGGGAAAAGAGAAGAGGTGGAGAGAATCGGGCAAGAGGTGGAGATATTCTGGGAGTGAATCATGGAGAAATCAATGGGATTTGATGCTTGATGTAAACTCTATAAATTGAGGTATAGCCCTAATGAGAATTTGCTGGTTTTTGAGTATCCATGCCTGTCTTAATCTATTTGCTAATTATTCACTAATTACGTCTTAATCATTTGCTAATCACTTTGTTAATGATGTTGATTCTAGTGTTTGATCCACCATAGCTCATCATTATGCTCAAATTTCAACATGCACTGCTTGTGCATACTCTTGGCTCTCATGTAGATGGCTCATCTCCACTTGTGACTATTAATCCCATTTTGGATTAAACAATTATGCTCCTCCATTTGAGGAAATTAATAAGTGTCATGCCAAGGCACTATAAAAGTTGTAACATTATGAGATACTAGCCACCCAAGGCCTTAGTTAGTAAGTTTTTGACGCCCAAGCGTGAATACGGGCCAATTGTATATAAGGTATTTTCTCATAAATGAATGGACACAATCCCCCTTTGTGCTATAAGAGATCTTGCCTTGTCTTGTGTGTGTGTGTGTGTGTGTGTGTGTGTGTGTGTGTGAGAGAGAGAGAGAGAGAGAGAGAGAGAGAGAGAGAGAGAGTACTCTAGAGCATGTGCCTTCATGCATGCTTGTGTAGAGGAGTGAGAGAGAGATTGCCTTGTGTGGTGATGGTGTGAGCGACTCTACGGCGGTGATACCGTGGAGGTGGAGCTTGGAGGATTGGAGCTTTTGAAAAATCAAGCTTGGAGACCTCAAGGGACGTGAGCTCGGAGCATTGGTAAGTCCCCAACAATGGTTGTTATCTGTTATGTCTTTCAATGGTGTCACCCAAGAGGAAAGCTATACCGTTTTTTCTTTTAATTTTGATGTTTGTATCACCAAACTTGCTAGCGTGAACGAGCAGGTGTGATATTCTATTTTTTTTTCAAAAAATCCACAAAAATCACAAAAATAAGGAGCCATTGGTTGTGCTTTTTGAACTTGCATTACACTCCTTACTAGCACAACCATTTTGAAGCATCTGGATAGGTAATTTACACCCAATCTTTATTATGTCGGCGTGGGAGCTTAACATGTGAAAGTGCAGGAAAACAGTTTCACGGGGCATAAACCATTCCTCCCTGCTATCTGAGGATGTGAACCGCTTCCACAATCAGCGCCACAAATTGTGGGATTACCTTGCTAAAAATAGGGTATCTTATCCTGACACCTCTAACACAACGGATTCTATGGAATCTTATCCCGTGAATTAGCATAAAATAGTTCACGACGTGAACTGTCTACCTTTTCACGGTGTGAACTGTCTACCTTTTCACGGTGTGAACCATTTTGATTTCACGACGTGAACCACCTACCTTGTGAACTATTCTCAATACTTCATGACGTGAGACATTCTTGGTTTCACGGTTGGGGATTTTTTGGTCTCCAAAACCAGCAATGATGGATGAAGTGCAATCTGTGGGTACAAGCCCATGAACCAGCGCGCCGAAAAAGTTCTACGACCAGAAGCACCAACCTGACCTTCGAGTTCTCGGTTATCAATGGAACTCCCAGGGTGAGGAGAGACAAGGAAAGTGTGGCCAGACCGGTCAAGCCTTCTTCCCAACCTCAGAAGAAGTAGAATTAGACTTGAAGAGGGCTAAAGAAGAGTGACAACTGCGAGTATTGAGCTTAAGGAAACAAGAGCCAGATACTCATTAGAATCCAGACCATCCCAAACAAAGCCACACATCATTTCCAAGCTTATACAAAAGTTCTCAGGGGGATGGGGACCCAATCCAACATGTTGAGATCTTTGAATCCACATGCGAAACCTGTGGGCCAGTGAGTGACGCGATCATGATTCATGCCTTTTCACTGACCACCTTAGAAGGAAATGCTCATCAATGGTTTCGAACCCTAAAGCCAGGAGATAAGATCAACTTCACTCGGCTCAAGAATGTGTTCATGCCAAGCTTTGCCCGAAGTAGTGACAGATGGAGTCCTATGGCACAGCTGCATAATATCAAACAAAAATAAAATGAGTCTATGTGAGACTATGTATCCTGGCTAACTGATGATTAGTTATTGCCCTGCTTCCAAAAAGGAGTCCGAGATCATAAAATGCATGATTATCTAGTATTAGCCCAACCGGCTACTCTGGATGCATGCTGTAAGTCGAAAATCGAATGTGAAGAAAATATGCTTGAATTGCCACAACTTGAATATGTCAAGGCAGTTTCTGTTGTTGTTGCAGTAGCAACATCGCGAGTCTCGAGTCACCAAGACACCACAGGAACCCAGAGCAAACAAGTTGGGAACATGACTGTGGATGAACTCAACAATGCTATACTAGACAAAATAAAAGTCAAGGATGGAAGAGAAGTATCACGGCATGGGCATGGGCATGCTCATCTCTACCCTCGAAGAGATCTGGTATGGTGTTCTATGTGTAGAATGAATCACACCACTATTGAATGCCCTCAATTAAAAGTAAGGCCGCTACTCTATTGTGCTCATTGTGTGAAATTAGGGAACCATGGCACTTCCATGTGTAGGTATCCAAGATTCCAAACTGTAGCACAACTGCTAGCACCTAGAATGCCACTGGCTTTACTAGCACCACCAATACAAATCATTGTAGCTCCTACAGGCCAGCCAAACCCATCCTATTTACCAACTGGGATGTTCCAGATACAAGACACATTGCCTCTGCCCCGCCACCTGTTCTACCACCACATGCTAAAATTAACCAAGTGTTGATTGAGGAGCCATCAGATGAGGGTGAGATGGTGCATGAGGTAGAAATCAATAGTGAGTACTATGAGGAGGTCGCAGAGATTGCCCCAGAATTTTATGTCTTACAAAATAACACGCTAGTACCAATGTTTCAAACCACAGTACAGTGGAAAGGTAAAGACATAAACACAATATGATAAGGGGGCCACTACAATGTTTTGGTTGTGGTGGACCTCATCGAATAGCAGACTATCCTAACAAGAATGTGGTTCATGCACATCAAACTCAGCCAATGCTAGCACTACCTAATGACATGCCAGTACTTACTTGTACTAAGTGTGGGGTTGATCATCTGATCAAAGACTTCCCATATCGTGCTAGTGGTTCTTCCTCCACTTCTAACTAGGCCAATGTCAGGACCATACGTGTGCAGCCTGGAAACATCACACCACTAAATGTCCTAACATGAGCCCAAGCCAAACAAGGGGATAAAAAGGAAAGAACCCAGCAGGTGCCACAATCTCTAGAACTAGAAAGAGGAGAGTGAAAAAAAAGTGGGTAAAGGTGACACCATGGTCACAATCCAGGATGGGTCCAAAGAAGATATCATTGTTAACACCAAATCCACCCAATTAAAGGACGAGAGCGATCAAGTGCCAAAATCAGATGAGCTTACCCAAAAGGAACAAAGAGAGAGACCAGCAACCCCTAAGGGGATTGGTGAATACCCAATGCTAAAGAAGAGATAAGAAAGCTTGAAGAAGCTAGGAACAGCCGGTCGTTTCAAATACAATAGGGCGTGAGGTGTAGTTTTGGTCCCTCTAAAAAAACACCTAAAATCACCTAAAAATGTGAAAAAAACTAATAATTTATGTGGGAAAAAATTAGTAACCTTATTTTAGACAGTTTTAGTGACATTTTTGTTTCAAATTGCTTAGACACTTTTTTAAGTTCCAAACTCCACTCAAAATTGGTCACTTTCATGTGACAAATATTAATTTTCATCTTAAAAAAGCTTACAAATTTGGTCTAAAACAATCATTTGTTATTACCAATCAATGGAGAGTTCAATTTCAATCGAAATTTTAGGAATTAAAATGATTGTTATTTTTTAAAAATTAAAAAACAAAGATGTTCACATCTTCTTAAGATATCTTCTCTATTAAAGTAAATACTACAAAAAAATTGTTATAACAAAAAAATATCTTTAGATAATGTGGGACAAGGGGTGAACGTCATCAATTATACTTTTCACCACGTGTTTTTTTAATTTATGACCGTTTTTTATAAGATCTATGATAAATTTATATTAGAGAAGAGATTTTCATCACAAAAACAATCGTGCTTTCCAAAAAGCAAAAAGTGCTTTTCAAAAAGCAAAAAGTGCTTTTCAAAAAGCAAATGTGCTTTCTTTGCTTTTCTCTAAGAGGATGAGATCCTAATGAGTGAAGAATCTATTTTCAGATAAGAAATTTGACTTTGTTAAGTGATTGCTTTCCACAATTAAAGATTTGCATATTTTTTGGTTATTTATAGCATACCATGCCAAATTAAGCATGGTTGCTTTTTTGCATGCTAAAAATAACTAAAAAGCATGTAAATCACTAATTATGGAAAGCAAGCACTGAACACAGTGAGATTTCTTATTTGATCTCATCCTCTTTTCGAGAAATTCATGAAAAGCACATTTACTTTTTGGAAAGATAAGTTGCTTTTGTGAATATACCTTTTGTAATATAAATTTATGAACTCATTAAAAATCAAAGTCTTGCCTGCTCCCCACCACACCAACCCCCCCCTGCGCTCCTTGCGCTCCCTCCGCCCACCCCACATCACCCCCACCGCCCTACCCCCTCTTCCCACAATCCACACTACACCTCCTCTCCCCCTGCGCCCCCCAACTGCTCCTTGTACCCCCCTCTGCCCCCGGCCTGCTCCCCTCTCACAGGGCTCCCTCCTAGCACCACACTGCCTCCCCTCCCCCCCCTTGCACCTCCTCACCCCCCCCCACAAACTCGGCACCCCCGCATTCCCACCCTGCCCCGCCCCGCCCCGACCCTTCCCCGCCCCCCCACTTGTCCCATCCTCTCCATTCCCCACCCCTCCCCCCCAACTTAACCCACCTCCCTACCTCCCCCCCCCAAAAAAGCTCTGCAACCCCACCGTGCCCTGCCATCCCCCCCCAACTTGCTCCACCCCCTCCATTCCCCGCCCCTTCCGCCCACACCCCCACCCCTCCCATTTATGGCCTGTACCTCCATCCCTCCCTACCCCCCCAACAAAAAAAAAAAAAGCATCCCCACACCTCCTCCCCCTCCCCTGTGCCATTAACCACCCATTTCCTCCCAAATGTGCCGCCAACCACCCATCTCCTCCCAAACGTGCCACCAACCACCCATCTCCTCCTTGCTCCTCCTCTAAATTTTAGGAGGTGCAGGGCAGAGTTGTATTCTTGAATACAGCCCTCCCCTCCTAGAGCTCGAAAAAAATGCAAGATTTGGAGTCACTATCTCATTTTGAGTTTCGAAAGTTGCCTCCTTCCTGTGTACTGAAACACGAGCTCTAGGGAAGGGCTGTATTCTGGAATACAGGAAGGAGGCGGCTTCCAAAACTCAAAATGAGATAGTGACTCCAAATCTTGCATTTTTTCGAGCTCTAGGGGACGGCTGTATTCTGAAATACAACTCTGCCGTGCACCTCCTAAAATTTAGAGGAGGAGCAAGGAGGAGATGGGTGGTTGGTGGCACGTTTGGGAGGAGATGGGTGGTTGGTGGCACATTTGGGAGGAAATGGGTGGTTAATGGCACATTTTGGAGGGAAAAAGGGGGGGATGCAAGGCCGAGGGTTGGGCGAGGGGAGAGGGGCTGTATTCTGGAATACAACTCTTCCCTAGACCTTCTCAATTTAGAGGAGAAGATGGGTGGTTGGTGACACATGTGGCACTTTTGGGAGGAAAGAGATGGTTAGTAACATATTTGGGAGGGGGAAAAGGGGTGCAGGGGGGGGACTATGATCATTTAATGATTGCTTTTGATGAGACACGTGATGAACTTATATTATAAAAGACATCTTCATCACAAAAGGAATCGCGCTTTTCAAAAAGCAAATGTGTTTTTTGTGCTTTTCTCAAAGAGGATGAGATCATAAAAGAAATCTCACTGCTTAAGTGCTTGTTTTTCACAAGATTTGTATTTTTTTTTATTATTTAAAGCATGTAAGAAAGAAACCATGCTTAATTTGGTCAAATTAAGCATTGTTGCTTTCCTTCATGCTTTAAATAACCAAAAAACATGCAAATCTTCAAATTGTGAAAAGCAAGCACTTAACAAAGTCAAATTTCTTATTTGAAAATAGAATTGTGATCAAGATCTTGTCCTCTTTGAGAAAATTACAAAAACCACATTTAGTTTTTGAAAAGCATGGTTATTTGTGTGATGGTGGAAATGTCTTCATTACTATAAATTCATCATAAATCTCATCAAAAGCAATCAAGAATCATAAAAAGGACATGGTGAAAAGTATAATTAATGACATTTAGTCCCCCCGTATTATTTTAAGAGATTTTTTTGTTATAATATTTTTTTAGTATTCGATTCAAATTTAGAGGAAGTTATCTTAAGAATTTGATTTAATGATGTGAAAATATTTGTTTTTTAATTTTAAAAAAACAATCATTTTTATTTATGAAATTTTGATGTAAATTGAAGTCTCCACCATTGATTGGTAGTAACAAATGATGGTTTTACAACAAAATTTTAAGATTTTTTAAGGTGAAATTTATTTTGTCATGAAAGTGTAAAATTTTGATTGGATTTTGGAACTTGAAAGTGAGCTATCGAAGAAGAGAGAATAATCTCTAGAATTAATTGAAGAGCTAGAGAGACTTATGTATGGAGAGACTCAAGAAGCTTATATTGGTGTAAGAAAAACAAGCAAATGACTCCAATAAGAGAACAAAATGTGGAAAGAAAATGTTAATCAGCTCACAATGGGGATTATAATTATTGTCTTAGCAAAAAATGATGAGAGTGGATATCCCTTTTGATTCACAAAGATCATCAAAATTCAAGAAGAGAATCAAAGGGTATAGTCAATAGATGTTCACTAGTTCAAAACAAGTGGAGATGATGCAGTAACAAGAAAGTATACCTAGAGATAATTAAGGCAAGCCCAAAGGGAAAGAAAATAGAGGACAGTCACCATGACACACATAATATCAATCAAGATGATGTGAAAATTCTTATTTATGGCTTCACTCGAAAGAAATATAGTTACCTTCGACAACAAACCATACAAATTTTATGGGAGGAAGTGAAGGATCTTTTTGAACAAGGAATGCTAGACCTTTAGATGTCACTTTTTGATAATGTATTTTATTTTCAATAAAAATGATGGTTTTATACGTCCAAATTTGCATGACTTTTTGAAGTTCAAAAAGTTAATTTTGAGTATTTAGGTATGAAATTTTAGTTTTTTTTGTAATTTTTTAAGAGGTTCATTCTAAATTTTGCCCTTTTTGGGCAAAAAACTAGCATTTTTGGAGTTTTTTTGGTAGAATAAAAAATGAGGTGTAGTTTTGGTGATTTAGGTGTACTTTCAAATGACTGACTGTTTAGGGCCCTAGTGGAAGAGTGCCAACAGCTTCATGAAGCCAAATTAAGGATCAAGGATACAATGTATCCAAGAAACGAGCCAATAAGGCAAAGCAAATTGGATGTGCCTCCTCCGATTCAATAAGGATCCGAGGAGGGACTCACAAAACGACCTTATGGCAAGAATGTTTGAGGAGGCAGAGCAAGACATGTCCATTCATTTATTCCCTAGGAATGAATACGAGACTAATGCATATGGAAGGAGCCCTCACTTGCCAGGGAACCAAGAGACATAGGCAGTCTCGCACAGCCATACTGTCTACTACCGTCCAAATGCCATTGGGACAATTGTAACGTAGTTCACCAACATTGTGGGCAGACATAAAAGAATGGGTAGAGGGAGGATTAAACCCAATGACCACTGCAGAGGAGACCCAATCACCTCTAGTAGAAAGAAACTTAAAACATGTAGGGGTAAGAATGCCTAGATTCGTCAAGATACCGGTCAATTAATTGGGCTGATATTATGAGAGTGACGATGCATGCTACAATTCCAATTCATCATAATGGGTACCAAGCATTGGCTATCCTAGATGGAGGAGCGGGAGTCAGCATCATTACCAAACGATGTTGGGAGAATTGGGAAAAAATAGATATGGAAAGAGCAGATCTAATTGTCAAAATGGCAGACGAAACATCTTCAAGACCCATGGGGCTATTAAAGATTGTGCGACTTAAACTCTTTACGTTCCACTACCATCATACATTTGTTGTAATGGACTTTTTGCGCCAACCAGACTCATACGACATAATCTTGGGAAGACCTTTCATGAGGGAATCCAAATTGGTGTATGATTGGGAAAACATAAGGGGGAGGTCATCCCTCAAGAGCCGAAAACGCTAAAGCTCACAAAAACAGGGCACCGAAAATGAAACATGGCTCTAGATGAAGTCAAGCACGAAGCCAAGAAGGTGATGGCTGAAACAAAAAGAGAGGATGAAGATAAACAAGACCTACTCTCAATGCCAAACCATTTCAATACATACACGATTGACAAACGAAAAGTGGTGCAATTGACGACCGAAAGAGTAATGGAAGATGGTATGTCCACATCATATGATGGTCCAGCTAAGGTCAAAGAAATTGATACTGTAGAGCCAAGGGAGGAAACCAAACCTGTCTATATCGCTAAAGACTCAACTCCAACTGAGGAAAAGCAACTCATCGCTCTCCTCAAAGAATTTAAGGATTGATTTGCTTGGAAATACATGGAGATGAAAGGTGTACCACCTGAAGTGGTACAACATACAATCCCAATCATGGAAGGATCAAGACCAACCAGGTAAAAATCGTACCAGATGAATCCAAAATATGTAGCAATTATAAAAAGGAGAAAAGGAGAAAATTGACAAACTCATTTATAAGGATTTCATCTATGAGATTGAGCACACCGATTGGCTATCACCAATTGTGATAGTACCAAAGAAGAATGGGAAACTAAGGGTCTGCGTTGACCTCTATAAGGTCAATGCAAGAATTGACAAACTCATTGATGCAAATTTCATCTATGAGATTGAGCACACCGATTGGCTATCACCAGTTGTGATAGTACCAAAGAAGAATGGGAAACTAAGGGTCGCGTTGACCTCTATAAGGTCAATGCAGCTTCTCAGGAAAGGACCATTACCCACTACCCTATACCGACGAACAGGTATTGGAAGAACGGGTAGCTTGTGAGGAAGCTTACAACTTCTTAGACGGATTTTCAGGTTGCAATTAGGTGTCTATAGCACCCAAAGACCAACACAAAATGGCCTTCAATACAATGTGGGGGGACATATGCTTACAAGGTTATGCTATTTGGCCTCACTACAACTTACAACTTTCCAACAATTGATGTGCACAGTCTTCAAAGACTACTTGCAAAAGTGGTTGGAGGTATTCATTGATGATATGTGTGCACACTCATGATGGTCGGACCATCTAGCTTGTTTGAGGAAGGTGTTTGAGCAATGTCGATTGTATCGTATATCCTTAAACCCTTTGAAATGCCAATTTTGGGTCAAACATGGTGTGATCTTGGGACACATCATCTCTAAGAATGGTATTTCCATGGGTGACAGCAGTAAGGTCAAATTGATCTTGGAACTACCCCCACAAAATTTTTACAAAGGTGTACAGAGGTTTATGGGCCACGTTGGGTACTATCGCCGTTTCATCTACGCTGAAATTGCTAGACCATTGTATAGACTACTCATTATCTTTGAATAGACTGAGGAATGCCAAGAAGCGTACGATAAGTTGAAGAAAAGCACTGGCCAATGCGCCAATTTTGAGACCACCCAACTGGGATATTATATTCTATGTGCACATCAATGCATCAAACTTTGCAATAGGATGTGTATTGGCATAGCCTGGTGAGTTCAAATCGGATTACCTAGTCTATTTTGCCAATCATCAGTTAAATGATGCAAAGATAAATTACACCACTATGGAACAAGAAGGGTTGGCCATGGTTTATGTTCTCATGAAGTATCGACATTACCTATTGGCCAAAAAATTTATATTTTTTGTGGACCATCAAGCCTTATTATATTTAGTGAATAAGCCTTGCACCATGGGAAGAATCACGCTGGTTGCTCTTACTCTTGGAATTCAACTTCACGGTCACATAAGAAAAGGATAGAATTCCAATGGGGAACCTATAGCTGTGTGTTGATGATGATCTCCTAGATACTTGTTTGTTCAAACTAGACATGGTGCCTGAATGGAGTGAGGAGATATGAGACTATCTAGCTTATGGTTTTCTACAAGAACAACCTTTGAACAAGGATAAATTGTGTCGGCTTATTAAGCTGGCTGCACCTTATCAATTGCTGGAGAATTGTACAAGCTAGGTAAAGACAATATCTTAAGAAGATGTGTGTGGGAAGACGACTTTGTCACAATACTAGATGAAGCACACTCACAAATAGCTGGAGGACATTTCACTAGGGAAATTATAGGTCGCAAAGTGCTTCAAGCAAGATAATGGTGGCCCACGTTATTCGGGGATGCCATGGAGTTTGTAAAAAGATATGAAGAGTGTCAAAGATTTGCTATTCCGTGCAACAAAGAGACAAGATGCCACTCACCCCTGTGATTGTAAGACAACCCAAATCCTACCCGAGTTCCAATACTACTGGAACTTTCAAAAGCTCGCGAAAAGGACCATGACAGCAAAGAGGACCTATTTACAGTTAAAGTAAATTTTAATAAGACCCAAAAATTGGTTTGAAAAAAGAAGCCCATTCAACCCACCGAACAGAAAGGAGCAACATTGCCAGCTCCACCTACCAAGGTGAACCCATAGGAGAAGGGAAAAGAAGGCGTGCACCCACAGGCACAAGGCACATAATAGGTCCAACAGGAATCAGTGGTGGATGCACTCTTCAATTGGATGGATAGAAAAATCAAACACTCCCACTCGAACTGAAGAGGTTACAACAACAAATACCCACAAGGGCCAAGGTACCAAATTGGTTTCCATGAGGCAATAAGTAGAGAAGAAGTACAAAAGGTATCCATTCCTCAACAATGGGTCCAAGGTAAAAGTGTATTTAACACTTCTCTTAATGCATGATATCGAGAATTGAGTGTTTGAGCATGTAGGAAGCATAGGGTATCAACCTTGCACACACGAGATTAGAATAGTCCACATTGTGAAACGCTTAGTGCTTCATGTCGTGAAATGGTCAGAAACAATTCATGACGTGAAACACTTAGTGCTTCATGTCATGAAATGGTCAAAAATGGTTCACATCATGAACCGCCTTAGTGCTTCATGGCGTGAAACGATCAAATACCATCTACCAATTTCAAGATGCCACATGGCTTGCTTCATTAAGTTAGCCACCGCCAAGGCCAAGGCTAATTCATAAAATTGATTTCTTCCCTCTTTGTACACTTCTATTTGCGCAATTCTTGCATTTGAGCTTCATCCGTTGCATCTCTACTCATCGCTCGTGGGATCTGTGCTCATCACTCGTCGCAGATTTTCCACATGATCTTCCATCTCACATTACTTTTGCGACAACCGATTTTAGGTGGAAGCTTGTGCTTTAACCTCATTCTTTATTTCTTTTATAAAAAACGGTGGGTATCAATCGCTATCATGTTGTGCATAGTCGTACTTTGTCTCATTTTTTTTCTATAACCATCTCACAGCTTAAAACCCTGTAGCTTCATGGGTTAAGATCCTGCACTCTCACGGCTTAAGCCTTCTAGCATGAGTCCTCACGTATTCTATACCTTGTTATTGCTCACCCCACTAACACTCTTCTCATCAATATAACACACACACTATCATCAAAAAAAAAAGAGGAAAAGGAGACCACATGCTCTCACCAGCCATTATGACTGACATTCTTATCAATGTTACAGATGTCGTCCTCCACGACCCTAGAACCGGAAGTCAAGGAGATTTCGGCAATCACATAGACACGTACCACATGTTCACCTAGAAGGAAAAGAGCACCAAGCAGTACAAAGCTCAGTTAAATCTAGGGAAGTATGCACAGATGTACAAGGGCTCCATGATCAACAAGGATGTCCAAATAGTACATGGAAAGATAGCCCTACATTACCATAGTTCGGAATGTCTATAGATTTTGGAGGATTCTGAAGTCAAGGAGAACATGGAGAAGGTCGGGCACAACGAATGTTTGAGTGTCTCCCCTGCATAATCAACACAAAATTTTGTGCAGAATACTTGAAATCCTATGACAAGCCAACCAAGAGGGGAAAGGTAACAACGACAGTTGGCACAACTAAAAAGGTCCTCCTCTCCTCCAAAGAATTGATCTGTGAGGCTTTGCAGCTGCTGCTGCCCGCCAATTAAGATACATTCTCACAACTTTGAAAAGATGCCCTTAGATACAATGCTTAAAAGGAGTTCCTACAAAACAGGACAGAGTATGAGAATATCATAAATGAAGTGACAGAAAAAGCCTACCGTGAAATGTCCTTAATTATACAAGTCAAGCGAGTCTCTACAAGTACAACAAAGTTCCTCTAAACAGAATAGCCAAAGTGCATGAGGAGAAAGAAGATTCACAGAGAAATGGAGAACTACCTGAAGGTGCACCAGTCTCTACAATTACAACAAAGTTCCTCTAAACAGAATAGCCAAAGTGCATGAGGAGAAAGAAGATTCACAGAGAAATGGAGAACTACCTGAAGGCACAAAAATCTAAAATATTACCAAGGTGCTGAGTCATGCTGCACACCTTTCGATTCCAAAAAACATGCGAGAAGAACAGGTACAACAAGCAGCGCAAGTAGAGCCACCAATACTCACCTCTGGAGAGCTGCCTGCAGGAAGGGCAAGCATGGTTAAAGGACACAAAAGAGATTATGAAGGAATTGAAGAAGAGCAAAAGAAAAAAGACAGATAAGAAGATGAGGGGTATCATTCCAGGAGCCGCTGAGGAGTCTGAACGCCTAGAAGCGAAGCTGGCCCGACATCGCCTCTTTTCAGCAACAAGTGGTGGAGCACTGAGAAGCAAGGGGGATTTGCCCTTTGGAGACACCAATGAGAACAGCTTCCGAAGTACCTCAACAAACACCTCCTCCTAGCCCACCTTATATGATTTTTAAAAACCTATCACCGCTTTGTAATTATGTTATCTCAGATCCGCATACATCCATAGATATTAGTGCAAAGAAAGCACTAGAAAAAATAGTGATGCAAGAGGATATGAGTCCCAAACATGAAGAAGCAACATCAGCACACCAGGAGGCCACATAAGAAAGCCACGAAGGCGAGAAAAGGAAGAGGGCCGAGAAAGAACCAAGCCCAAGAGCAGGAGGCAAGATACCAAGTCTTAGAGGAAAACAACCACGTGTTGAAATATACAAGTGAATAGGGTGTGTGCGGGAACAAGCCCTTGGCTAGAGGCTGTAAAAGAGAATCTGTAAATGTGAGAGAACCTGTGAAAAGGTGAGAAGAATCTACTGGGAGAGAATAAAGGGTCGCATAAGGAGATTTAGGAGGTGTGGAGATATTTTGGGAAAAGTGAAGAGGTGGAGAGAATCAAGCAAAAGAGGTGGAGTGAATCAAGGAGAAATCAGTGGGATTAGATGCTTGGATGTAAACTCTATAAATTGAGGCATTGGCTTGATGAGAACTTGCTGGTTTTTGATTATCCATGCCTACATTAAGCTATCAATTAATTACTCACTAATCACGTATTAATTATTATCTAATCTCTTTGTTAATGATATTGATTCTAGCATTTGATCCACCATAGCTCATCACATTGTTGTAATTTTAACATGGTATCAAAGCCTAGCCTAGAATCCATCAATTTGTGAGCCCATTATCTTGCTAATCATCTGGCTAATTATCTGGCTAATTATCTTGCTAATCATCTTGCTAATCATCTTGCTAATCATCTGGCTAATTAGAATTAGTAGAAAATTAATATTTTTCCTCTTTTTTAACTAACCCTCTGTACCCCCAGCCAATGGAGGAGCTCCCTCTCCTTGTAGGCGCAACCCAAACCCTTCTAGCCCAACATAGCTACTTTATTGGTGCTCCAGCCCATCGAAACAAGCCCATCGAAATAGCGCAGCAAACCGTCGACGCAATCAGGAGAAATCACATTTTTTTCCAGCGCTTGTTTTTCTGAAGAAAATGAAGATCTCTACTGCTCCAGATCAAATGGGTCTAATTCCTCATAGCCCCAGGGGTTTTCAAGCATGCTCTACAAGCTGGTGAAGTCAGAATTTGATTTGATCAAGTTTACAGTGAGATCCAAGCTCTTCATCAAATCTGCAGGTGACTTTGGTAAAACAGAGATTAAGCATTCAATGTTTGGTCAAATCTTGTGTTTCTTAGCTGAATCCTCTACTAGACTAATTGCTATTGATGGCCTTGAAAGGATTTGAGCTCATTTGAACTCTAAGGCCTCAGATCTAGGCTCCCCACATACTCTGTTTTTTGCACACAAAATAAAGGATTAATTTGCTAATCAGTGATTAATCAATGCTAATCACTATATTTTGGTACAATTGAGGGTTTAAATTAACCATTAGGTATCTGATACAGATCCCTATAAGTTTAGATTGTAATTCGGAGATGGTTTGATACTCCAACCATTCCGTACCCTGAATTTTCTTAAAATTATGCTCATAAATTTGTAATAATCATCATTTTGCATTTAACCCTTGGTTAATGCCTACAAATCACACTCAAATTCAAGATTATTCACAGCCAGAGTTGCATTTGGGAATGTGCATAAGAATGAATGCTATATGCATTATGTATTGGGCACATTACATCAGTGTAAAAATGGGATCAGACACACCATGGTGTCACGGAACTCGAAATTTGAGGAGTGACTAGGAGTCTCGAAGATGAAGAGAAAACTAGAAACTTCGAGTAGGCATCTTCCTCTTCCTACAATCATTCAAACATCAATTCAACTTGTTTGTTTTAGTAGGATGTTTTTATTAATTAGCATATTGTTAGGTAAAACATTCATTGCAAAACAGTCCTTAAATGGCAATTCCTAGGAGCCAACTTGGCTCTGATACCAATTGTAAGGTTCCCCCTTCTAAAATAGGAGAAACACTTAAGATAGTCCACTAAGTCTTAACTTGGAGAAAATTTCCTATTTATCGACACCTTGACCATGTAGAGATTCAAGGATACGATTCATAGGTAAGACCTAGTCCTATCCCACAGGGCAAGCGTGATCTTCTAAAAGTCAAATCACCCATAGGGTAATTTATCATAAATTGGGCAACTACTACACTTGATTTCTAGAGGCAACGCTTTTTTCCTCATCCATGCAAGGCACAGCCGCCGCTGACCTAGTCTTCTAGAATAGAGTTGCCCAAGAACCTAATTATCTAGCGTAGGGCTTTTACTTAATCTGTTGGAAAGCTACCCGCCGACTAATCGGGTCCACCCGTCCGTAGGATGGTGCCATCGGGGCATTCCATTCTCCCACTTTCCACCCTACTCACGCGTCAATTTGTTTTCTAATTAATCCTACCACACTGTTTGACATAAATAAACATGTTCCTTAATTACGGCCCTTTTCAAAAGGTTTGTTAAAACAGCCTTTTTACACAATACAATCATGCCAAAGACAAGATATATATATAAAAAGTTGATACATGAATCAATTCCATACAAGCCAAACCGACTCTCTTATTCTTTTCCTTTATTCTGTCGATGATCTAGAATTCGGCCTTCCAGCCACCACTACATGCTGGGCAAAACCCTACGGGACCATACACCTCATCGTCCGGCCGGTGTGGCGAGGACTCAAGCTGGCCTGCCGCCCTCTCAGGCTCCATCGCTCGATCCTCTTGCCCCTCAGAGGGATGTTTGCACACTAGGGTGGGCTTATTTACCACACTTGCCTGGGCCCTCAGAACTAGGTAGCATCATAACCTCTCACCTCAATACCACACTTGCCTGGGCCCTCAAAACTAGGTAGCATCATAACCTCTCGCCTCAATCGGTGAACCTTATTCTCCCAATGGTATGAGGGATACCTTGGGCCATTCCCGGGCTTTGCTAACGACGCCACCTGGCTACACAAGCACGGAACGGAGTTGCACTCTTTAAAGATAACAATTTCAATGCAATTTATTGAATACAGCATCACACAATTCGTAACTTCATACAATTTTATGTCATTATTTTTAAAAGGAAAATATACACATTTATTAGCACTAATATAGAAAAAAAAAACTCTTCTTTAAAATATAACCAAGCTAACCTGGCCACCATTTCCTTGAGGAGCTTGAAAAGGGAGGGTTGGGTGGCGTTACTGCTCGCAATTATTCACCCGAAGC
The DNA here is from genome assembly GCF_041138505.1 of Cibotium barometz. NCBI lineage: Eukaryota > Viridiplantae > Streptophyta > Polypodiopsida > Cyatheales > Cibotiaceae > Cibotium > Cibotium barometz. The sequence goes on along the minus strand of NC_141094.1, from coordinate 30,485,082 downwards.
ACGTGGCTTGTGTTGTTGTGTGCTCATCTCGGGACAATATTCTGACGTTTCCGGGATGGGGCCATCTTGGACGTCGACTTGTAGAGCTTGCTAACGCGATCGAAACGCTTCAGTCGAATCTCAATTCGGAGATTGTTTGTTCACCGTATAAGCAAAAGACTATAGCGCACGAACCCTTTCTTAAGGCGAAAACCTCTTATTAAAGTCTACGCAAATGGGGGGAATTGTCAGATGTCCTCAAGACAAAAACGTTTTGCAAAAGGGGAGAAGGGCTGAGCTGCTCTGTAAGTCTATTCACACGGGGGGGAGGGGGAGAAGAGTTAAGGACACTGCCTCCTAGCAAGAAGGGGATGGAGGAAAATTGGCTTATCTGAAAAGAGGCAAATGAGGGGGTGTGAGAGGGGCAGTGCAAGGGGCGGCTGTACTGCAGCAAGTACACTACACAGGGATGGATGGCGGTACGGACGGCGCATACGCTACGCAGAAATGCGTGTTACCTGTGGAGCACCCCGAGGGCTTATATAGCTGAGGAGTAGGGTACGGGCGCTGTGCCAAGCAAGGACGAAAGGACGGTGTACCATCAAAGGCTATGGATCAGTGGCCTGCATGGGTCTAGGGGAAAGGTACAATGTCGGTTGTCAGGGGAAAGGAGTGGTACGCATGTACCTTATCTGGTCTGGGACAGCATGGGTGTCGATCCTAGAGGGTGCTGACCATACGGTGCTCGGGCTCTGGGTCGCCAATGATACCCACACGTTCGTCGTGGAAGATATTGGAACAAGGAGTAAGAGTTATTTTCTGAATTCGAGCATGGATCTGGTTTATTGACCTTGCTGGTCCTCAACGGATGAGTCCATGGCTCTTTTATATGGATCCGTTGGTTGATCTTGCTGTATCTTCAACGGGGATTCCATTTTGATATGTAAATATATTGCCGGTTACTATGAGCTAGGAACTATCGAAAAGGCCCCTGATGAGTGGACAGGTGGTGAGCATTCTGGTTTTGCCAATGATGCCATAGGTACACCGATGAAGGAATGATTGGAAATAAGGATTTAACCAAAGATTTTGAGGATTATGATCAGTGACACCATGGTTTCATTAAATGATTGTTTTTAAAGATTCTGTGAAAAAGGCAATTTCATATTGGGTGTGTAAGTGGTGTGACTAGTTTAAGTTTGCATGAATATCCGGGGAACTCTTTTCCCTGGTACCCGGGACAAAACCTAACCAAATTCCTAATTGGATCCCATCACTACAGTGGTTGGGCGGTTGGCTAACCCATGGGATTGGATGGGGTTAGGCTGGACTGATGGATTCCTAAATGGAGACTCAATTCTGTTATGGTACGATAGATGAAGTCAAAAATTGTTCTATGGAAAAGAATCAACGGCTGTGCCTCTCAATGAGGAAAAAAGCGTTGGTCTCTATGATCCAAGTGCAATCTTTTCCCTGATCTAACTATGGGACTTACGGGTTCGTTCAGATCAGTTCAGTTAGTTAAGGCTTTTGACTACGTTAGAGAAAAGTTATCCTGGAGGAATCACCCGTGCTTTCCAAGCAAGGGAAGTTTTTTCGGGTTCGGTTTTGGAAGAACCGATGGATTAGTCTCTTGTCCAAATATCCGTGGGTGAGGCCCCGAGTGTGGGACCCTGCCCCGCACAAGAAGTGCTACTTCCGCTGCTAGCACCCCTAAATTCATTGCACGGTGGGGATAGGGATCTCACAACTAGTATCAGAGTGATTTGGCTAAAGTGGATCAACCGAGAAGCCAAGAATGTCATAAATTTATGAAGTAGCAATAAAAGGTGGGAATTGTGTGATGAAACTCATACAAATTGATATTCAGAATGAAATTCCTAATTTGATAATTGGGTCTTCAGATGGAAGTACTACAATTGTATGGAATCTCCTACTTGCTTGAGGCCTAGACATGATGGTATTTACCTTATAGTTCCAAGGACCGTGACTACCTGTATATACCGAGGGTATAACTGCAGCTCTTTACTGGCAGTATATACGAATAAATCTAAGATCTTAAAATTATAAGGTAAAATTCTATCCAGATGATGAATTCAAATGTGGTTGATATGATTTTAAAATTTTGGTTGAGTACTGTGATGAGTTGAATTGGATTCTTGTTGAGTACTGTGATGAGTTGAATTGGATTCTGATTGAAAAATGATGACTCCTAAATTTTTTGTTGAAAAACGATAAACTGAGCAAAACCACAAGGACGAGTCCCTGTGTTGATGTTCGTAACTAGAATGACGATAATGACTTCATCAAATCACTATGAGATTAGTGAATTGTGCTGACAGATTGCTACTATTAACTCTTGACCCAGTGGATCAAGTTAAAGGATGGCAAATTAAAAATCTATAAAATTGAAATCTCCCATGGAGTACTGTTCAGATGGAAATTTCGATCTAATAGACCATTATTGTGTTAAAGATATGAATGATATGTTCTGAATGAATTGTTATCTGATAATGCGAGTATCTTTATCCCAGGATTCTGTGGAGAGCCGACCTATCTACTAAAGAACCCCAGAATCAGATGAATCAAAAATCGAATCATATAAATAAAGGCACTTAACAAGATGTTTCGTAATGATAGGAACTTGGATCGAGGTCGTCATGGTAGAAATGATAAACCCAAACTCGATGAGGAGGAAGAGCTCGACTACTTGGATGTTCGTAAAGCTCTTCATTAGTTTGCAGCTTGGATCTTTCAAGTGTGAAGGAGAAAACTTGGGCGAGGCTGTGGAGAAGTGGATCGAAGCAATGGACGAGTACTTTGATGTCACCGGGTACAATGAGAAGAGCAAAATGGCTCTTGCAAGGCTGAGGATAGTAGAAACAACCAGAGTGGCATGGAGAAACCACTGCAAGATAAACCGTCTGGATCGGAATACCCAGACATGGAATGATCTCAAAATTTACCTAAGGACGAGGTTCTGTCCTCCCGGCGTTTTGGAAACAAAGATGAACAAATTCTTAGAGTTAACCCAGGGGAGCAGAACTATTGAAGTATATCACCAAGAATTCGCTCTCCTCCTCAAATACTTGCCATCGCTGAATGAAGAACAGTTGTGGCCAGGTTCATTCGGGGACTGAACGAACCTTTGAATATTTTGGTGAAGAACGCAAAGCTAGTTTCCATGGCCGAAGCAGTGGGGATAGCGAAGGATTTCTCCAAGACCTTTGATGTCAAGGTCCCACCAAAGCCAGCACCATCACCTTTCAAAAGGTTTTTAGTTCCAGAAGGTGATTCTAACCTTCCACCACCTAAGAGATATCAGGGTCAATCCCAAGATAGGGGAAGTTCCAGAATGGAAGAAATATCCTTTTCCCGAAACTCAATCCCCTGGAATTTAACTTCAGAAGTTCCACCCTTGAACAAAGGAGTGAAATGCTATAACTATCAAGGATTTGGACATCGCAGTATGGATTGCCCAACTCCTTTTGGATCAAGGTTTTTGGGGCAGGAAAATCAGGGATCAAGATTCTAGACTCCAACCCCTTCCTTCTTCTAGAGTAATTAGAATTCTACCTGGCCAAAATCAGGGAAATTATAGAGGTAGATCCTCTAACCAACCTGCAGTTTCAATCCAAAGTAATGCAAGACCTCTACCTCAGAATAAGGGAAGTCAAAGAGTTTTTCCCAAATCGGCCGTCCACTTTTAAGGCAGTAATGCTGGAAATGATTGAAGAAGAAGAAGATGATGAAAGAGATCATACTCCACCTACGAGATGAGGACATCTCATATTTTTTAAGTGGGGTAGGATGTAAGATTCCTCCCCCAGCCCCTCAAGATGTCCAAACTCTCCCCCTGTAATCATTCCCCTTGTCAGAATATTAACAGATCTTGTTTCTACCTATTTTGGCTTAGAGAGAGAAAATATTCTAGAGAGAGATTATTCAATTTTTAGATATTTTTGGATGGAAAAATATCTCTTCTTATTAAAATGAATTCCCCTGAAACAGAAGTTCAAAAAGGATTTCAGAAGGTGCATTAGAAATAAATTATAATATATTCAAAAGGCCTTAGCCTAAGGGTCCAATTTTTTTGAAAATTTTAGATTAAGGTTCTGAGGGGCCAATTAGATTAATCCAAATGTAGGGAGGAGATAAATTGAAGAAATAAAGAATCCCCCCCCCAAAATGAGTAAATATTCACATAAGATGAAGAGTTGACTAAGGACAAGGTTATTGGTTAAAAAAGAAGAGATATTTAGAGGAAATGATGCATTTTTGATACCTCAATGTGGGGGAATTCCCCTCATGAAGGAGGCACCTATTTCACATTTTTGTGGATGAGTTTTAATAAACTCACAAATAATGAGATATTTTCATCTCTCTCCTGTTTCAACTAGAACCAAAAAGTAAGCTAAATTGACCTAAAAATGGTCAAAAAGTGACCAAACTGATCTGGAAAATTCTAAAATCAGTTTGCTTGGTTAGAGGCTCACTTTTTCCTATAAATAGAAGTGTTTCCCTTTGTAAAAGCTTAATAGTGTTTTATGCATTGTTACTCTACTCCACCCCAGAGCCAAAAACATTGAATTCATTAATAATTCACTTGTTTTTTACTATTTCCTCTACAAAGAATTGGTGGCCACTCTTGATCCAAGCAAGAGTGGAACCCTCAATCCCTCAAGCCAAAGGATAGCTCACAAAACTCCATGTAAGTTAGAAATTATACTTTTTTCTAATTCTATTCTATGGTTTTATGATTTCTTGCTTCTTTTAAATTGAAATTGGATGTTATGCCTTGATGGAAAGGCTTCCCCCTTCTCTTCATTGAATTCAACCCTTCTTTATCCAAGATGTGTAATCAAATAAATAGAGTTAAACTTTTCGTATTGTTTTCTCTTAAAAAATGAGAATTGATTAAATTAGAGTGCTAAATTCATATTGGGGTAATAGATAAAGCATGGATCTACGTACTTGTAAAAAGAAATTATGAAATACAAAGTACAAATCAAGATATTCCATTTTTAAGATAAAATCCTTCTAGAATCACGAAATGATTGTTCCTTCAGTCAAAAATAAATCTAGGCATTTAAGAATGTCATATCTTTTGAGATATTTGAAACCAGCTCAAATAAAAAAATAGTTTTTGAGATATTCAAGTTCTGAGTAGGTCTGGTATAATTCTTGGACAGTCAATAAAATAATAAGAGAATCTATTATAAAACTAATATTTTGAGATGTATAAGATTCAAAAAGAGACGAGAGAGGAGAAATATTATAACAATATTTTTACACTTTTCCTTGATTCATGGAAGAGAGAGAAAGCCCTTAGAGGGTCAATTTGTGAGTTCAAATTTTTCCTAATGTAAACCTTGTTGAGATATCGAGCTCATCCAATGAGGCGGTGGATACTGATGACCCGCCTGGGGCATATACCCCACACTTACACCACTGGCATGGTTGGTGAGATCATGGGTGATATGTGGCCAGTGGGATGACAGGCTGTGTGACAGCCATTCTAGAGACTGGCATAGTTATAGCGCCAGCTCATTTAGTTGGGTTCACACTATAGAGAACCCGTGTATGTATTGGTTGAGTACCTTTCATATTGTGTGTACTCTTATCTTGTATATGGAGTGTTGAGTGTTGAGTGAAGAAGAAGAAGATTTACAGCCTCTCACCTTGTGTGTTCTCTTATCTTGTATATGGAGTGTTGAGTGTTGAGTGTTGAGTGAAGAAGAAGAAGATTTATAGCCTCTCACCTTGTGTGTTCTCTATTAGGGTTTTGTGAGTGTATGTGTGCTTGCAAGAGCTCAAGCTCTCTTCCCCCCTGCATCTTTTCATGGTATCAGAGCCTGGTTCGTGCTAAAAGGGCTAAGCTCCAAGCAAGAGAACCACAGGAAGCAGTACAAGGGTAAGAGCTTCAACTACTCTTTCCTATTTGTGTTGGTGACTACACCCTTGTCGGGAGCTCTACCGGAGGCACTGGTAAACGATCTCTGATTGCGGAGCTTTCTTCGCGAGAGTAAAGCTATAGGGCAACTATGTTGTCTTATAGCTATCGGACTCAATTTTCTAGCCCGAAAACGCGTTTCGGGCGCGTCTGGACCTCCGTTTTTCAGAAAGCAGACGATTTCGAGCACTGCGGGTAAGTCATCGATTCTCTGCAGAACTCTATTTTAAGAACTGCAGGAAAACAGATTGACTGTGCAGACACTGTGGGTGCTGCAAAGAGGTCAACAGTTGCCATTGGGTGTATGTATGCACATTGAAGTCACTGGTTGTGACATTTGAGAGTACTACAATACCGCTGCAAGAAATACAGCAGTTTGTGCAGGACAAACCAGAGTGCTGTTTCTGGTAAAATTGTGTGTTTGGCAAGATGTCAAATGATGGGATAACCCAAATTGTGGCTGAGAAGCTTGATAAGAATAACTTCCATGCTTGGAGGTTCAGGTTGACGAATTTCCTGATGGGAAAGGGCTATTGGGACTACATAGAAGGTGAACATGAAGAGGTACCGGAGATATCGGACATAAACTGCTGCAGATGTGAAAGAGTTTAAAGACTAGAACCAAGGAGCCAGGAAAGTTATGTATTGGCTTTTCATTAGTATACAGGAGATTGGGCACATTCAGGATGCCGTCCCCCAAGGAGGCGTGGGACACCTTGGTAAAGCTCTATGAAACAAATACCAAGGCACGTAAGATACAGTTGAAGAATGAACTTCATACTGTGGAGAAAAAGAGCATGTCTATGAATGACTATGCGCTGAAGATAAAGGGCATTGTGGAATCCCTTACATCTATTGGTGTGTCAGTAGATGATGATGACAAGGTGGAAGTCTATCTACGTGGTCTCGGGCTACAATACAAGGCATTCAAGACGTCTATTCAGACTCGGGAAAGCATTCCCAACTTTACAGATTTGGTGTCTATGCTGATTATAGAAGAGAAGAGCTTGGGTGAAGACCAACAGTCTTCACAAACCAAAAACAGTTCAGAGCAACAGGCCTTCTACACAAGTTCAGGAAGAGGACGAGGTAGAGGAGGCCGTGGACAGGGTCAAGGAGGTGGCCGAACAGGTAATCAGAATTATGGCCAGCAGCAGCAACAACAACAGTCCCAGAATTCACAACAACAACAACAACAACACGCAGGTGGAAGAGGCAAATTCAGAGGCAGGGGGAGTCAAGAGGCCGTGGAAATTGGCAAAGGCAGTATAATGATGCACGTGAATGCTATTATTGTGGTAAGCCTGGACATGTGTAGGCAGAATGTTATAAGAAGCAGGCTGACATGCAAAATGGGAAAGTGCAGCAAAACAACTATGCATCCTCAAGCAAAAATAATGAGGACAATGAAAGGTTGTTTGTTATGCAGCATGTCGTGAATGCCATGTCTGAAAATGTTGAAGCAGCACAAAAAGATGATGTGTGGTATGTGGATTCAGGTGCTTCGAACCACATGACAAGTCATGGGGAGTGGTTCAAGGAAATGAAAAACCCGGAAAGACCAGGTTTTGTGGAAACACGGGATGACACTGCTCATCCAATTGCCCATGTTGGAGATGTGCCATTGTCTATGTAGGATGGCAAAGTGAAGTACCTTGCAGATGTACTTCACGTTCCGAACATAACAAAGAATCTGGTTTCAGTTGGCCAGATGATTGAGTAGGGTTTGCAGGTTCGGTTTAACCCTGATGGTTATTATGTTGAAGACTTTAAAGACAAGTGCAGGTTGGTTGCAAAAGGCAATAGAGTGGGCAGAATGTTTACATTGAATGTAGACATGCCTGAAATGAGTGCTGCGATGTTTGCAAATGGTTCAGGAATTGTTGCAGACACAGACATTTGGCATAAAAGGATTGGACATGTGAATGTGCAGAGATTGAAGTCTATGCAGACTAAAGGAATTGTGACAGGGCTGCCAAAATTTAAAGTGGAAGGTATGCAGAAAATATGTTAAGCATGCCAATTTGGGAAGCAAACAAAGCATGTGTTTCCACGTAATAGATATGTGAGCAGAAATGCACTAGATGTTGTGCATTCAGATGTATGGGGTCCTACGAAGACCATATCTATGGGAGGCTGCAGGTATTATGTGACTTTCATTGATGACCACCTAAGGAAAGTGTGGGTATATTTCATGAAGGAGAAGAGTGAGGTGTTCACTCACTTTCAGAATTTCAGAGTTATGGTTGAAAAGCAAACAGGAAAATATGTAAAGTGCCTAAGGTTAGATGGAGGGGGAGAGTACTTCTCCAATGAGTTCTCTGAATTCTTGAAGAAGAATGGTATTCGGAGACAGTTTACATGCAGATACACTCCGCAGCAAAATGGAGTTGCTGAGTGGAAAAACAGGCACATTGCTGAGATTGCGCGAGCATTGATGGAAGAGAAGAATATGCCGCATAGCTATTGGGCTGAGGCTATTTCTATAGCAGTATACATCATGAACAGGACTCCAACTGCAGCCATACATGATGTAACTCCAGAGGAGAGGTTTACTGGCAGAAAACCTGATTTCTCATCTGAAAGTTTTTGGATGCACTGCATATGTGCATGTATCAGATGAGCTGAGAACTAAGCTGGATCCTAAAGCTGAAAAATGTGTGTTTATTGGATATTCCCTAAGCAAAAGGGATACAGGTGTTATAACCCTGCTACACGTGAGTTGAGGGTAAGCAGGGATGTTGTCTTTAATGAGATGAGCAGCTGGTATGCTGCTGAAAAAGAAGCTGTTGGGGCTGATGTGAGTGGAAGTGTGGTTGCACAGAATGCAGGTCAGCAATCACAGTCTTTGAGTGGACCAGGAGAGTCCTCATCTAGTGGGTCTGTTGATAGACCATGGAGTGGCAGGCTGCGTCATAATACCAGTCCTGCAAATGTGATTAGTACATCACGTAAAGGGAAAGAGAAAGTGGTTGAGCCCCTTGGTATGCCTGACATTTCTGCAAGGCATTCTCATGTTGATGGAGAGTCTAGTGGCTTAGATATGAGCCTTGATGAGGAGCTTGGGATCCCAGCTATGAGAACACCTGGTGTAAAGAAGGCTATGGAAGCCATGAATGAAAAGCTGCGATATTCTAGGAATTATCATCCTAGATTAATTGAATAATTCTCACTGAAATCATGGAGAAATTATTTTTTTATGTTTATGCTAAATTAATAAATTAGGAAAAAGAGAATTCTAGTAATTTATTTTTATGTTAAAAGAGTAATCCCCATGATAATGGAAATTCATGTATTCCAAATAATTAAGAGAAAAAATTGGAATACTAATATAATGTATATTTTATGTAAAAATTAAAGAAAGGTTTTAGTTAAATTGCGGATGTATATGTGAAAGAAAGGGTATGCATGTGTATGAGAAAGAAAGGGTATGCATGAGAATGAATAAATGTGGATATGGATGTAGATGTATGGTTGTGGATGTGTGGATATGGATGTATGGATGTAGATGTATGGATGTGGATTTATGGATGTGGATATGGATGTGGATATGGATGTAGATGTGTATGTGAATGTATGGATGTGGATGTGGATGTGGATGTGGATGTATGGATGTGGATGTGGATGTAGATGTATGGTTGTGGATGTATGGATATGGATGTATGGATGTAGATGTGGATGTGGATATGGATGTATGGATGTAGATATGGATGTGGATGTGGATGTGGATGTATGGATGTAGATGTGGATGTGGATATGGATGTAGATGTGGATGTGGATGTATGGATGTAGATGTGGAAATGGATGTATAGATGTGGATGTGGATGTGGATGTGGATGTGGATGTGGATATGTGGATATGGATATGGATGTGGATGTATGAATGCGGATGTGGATGTGGATGTATGGATGTGGACGTATGAATGTATGAATGCGGATGTGGATGTGGATATGAATGTGGATGTGTATATGGAATAATGAATACGAATGTGTATGTGAAAGGATGTGACGTCGATATGAGTGAATGGATGAGATGTGATGACATGCGAATCAGGATGGGAATGAATGAAATGGGATGTGAATGAATGATATGTGATGTGAATGAATCTGATGTGATGAGATGGAAAATGATGTGATTGGATGAGAATGGGTACACATATGAATTGAATGTGGAATAAGTAATGTGGACTGATGAGGGATAATGTGGAAAGACGAGAGTTCATTTTAGAAATTGTAATTGTGACCTGTTTGTAAATGACTGTTTTATGTCAAGAATGCTGGGGAAGCATTTTGATCGTCTTGTGAATAAGGTCGTGGAGACCTAACTGATAAAGTTGCAACAGCTACTGAGACGGAGAGTCAAAGTATGTCTCGCGTAGCAAGGTCGGCCGAGGTCTTGACTAGCCTCGGTTCGATTTAAATGGTGAGCTTCCGGTACGGTGGATGAGGGACCAAGGAAGCGGCCTGTGAGTGAAGCGCTAGGTGACCTACGAAGGATCCTAGAGGGTGCTAACCATACGATGCTCGGGCTTTGGAACGCCCGAAGATACCCACACGTGCGTCGTGGAAGATATTCGTTGTTTTTTGAAACCGGGCATGGATCTGTTGGTTGATCTTGCGGATCTTCAATGGAGATTCCATCTTGAATTTTTTTATAAGTGAATATGTTGCCGGGTACTTTGTAGGAACTATCAAAAAGGCCCCTGAGTGGGCAGGTGGTGAGCGTTCTGGTTGCCAATGATGCCATAGATACTCCGATGAAGGAATGATTTGAAATTAAGATTCAATCGGATATTTTGGAGGATTATGATCAGTGATACTATGGCTTCATTACATGATTGTTTTAAAGATTGATGAATCTGTGAAAAAGGGAATTTCATATCGAGTGTGTAAGTGGTATGACTTGCATTAAATTTGCATGACTATTCGGCTAGATCTGGGAGAGTGAAAAATCCTGTGCAGAGATTTACCTATGATGGTTATGTGGCACATCACTATGCATATATGGCAAAAGTTGTGCAGGTTGTTGAGCCCACATGCATTGATGAGGCTATTGGAAATGTGTGTTGGGAGAAAGCTATGGATGAGGAGATGAATGCACTATATGGAAATGAAACTTGGGACTTAGTGCAATTGCCTGAAGGCAAGAAAGCCATTGGATGCAAGTGGGTGTACAAAGTAAAACATAACAGTGATGGAAGCATAAACAGGTATAAGGCTAGATTGGTAGCCAAAGGATATGCGTAGACATATGGCATTGATTATGAGCAAACTTTCAGCCTAGTTGCCAAGATGGCAACAGTGAGAGTTGTGATAGCAGTGGCTGCGTCAAAGCAATGGTCTTTACATCAAATGGATGTAAAGAATGCATTCTTGCATGGGGATTTACAAGAAGAGGTGTATATGTTGCAGCCACCTGGTTATGAGGATGTGAGTCACCCCGAGCATGTTTGCAGGTTGAAGAAAGCCTTGTATGGCTTAAAACAAGCACCAAGAGCATGGTCTGACAAGATTTCTAAATATCTTGTCACTATTGGTTTTCATGTAGCCAATGCAGATTTCTCGCTGTATGTGAGACATGGTGATAGAGGGGTTGTGCTTGTTGTCATCTATGTAGATGACTTAATCATTACGGGGGACCATGATGCAGAGATCTTTGATGTAAAGATCTTGCTTAGACAGAAGTTCGAGATGAAGGATCTAGGGGAGCTCAGATATTTCTTTGGCATTGAGGTGATTAGGTCACCACATGGTATTGGATTACTACAGAGACAGTATGGCTTGGACATGTTGTCCAAGTATGGTATGACAAGCTGTAAGCCTATCTCAGTGCCATTAGATCAGAATGGCAAGTTGAGTGCAGATTCAGGAGAGATTTTGGAGGATCCTACTATGTATAGGCGCATAGTAGGAAGCTTGATCTACATGATGATCACCAGACCAGATTTAAGCTATGCTGTTGGGTTGGTGAGTCAGTTTATGCAGATTCCACGAAAACTGCATTTGGATGCATTGAGACGCATACTGAGGTATGTGAGGTCTACTTTGCATTGTGGACTATTCTATGAGACTGGGACGACAGAGATATGTGTACATGGGTACACAGATGCTGATTGGGCTAGTAGTATCTCAGATAGAAGATCTACCAGTGGATTCATGTTTTCTTTGGGGAGTGCTACTGTGACTTGGAGCAGCAAGAAGCAGCCTACGGTTGCTCTATCCAGTATACAGAGGCCGAGTACAGAGGATCTGCTATGGCAGCATGTGAGGTAGCTTGGTTGAGAAAGCTACTTGTTACAGATTTGGGTCTATCAGTTGGATAGACAAGTTGTCATTTTTTGTGACAACATTAGCAGTATACAGTTGGCCAGGAACCCAGTCTTTCATGCTCGTACGAAGCATATAGAGGTCCACTACCATTTCGTCATAGAGAAGTTCTTGGCAGGAGACCTTGACCTTGTTTATGTCAGCACAGATGATCAGGTAGCTCACATTTTCACCAAAGCATTGGGTACAGAGAAGCTCCGCAGATTTAGGGCTTCGCTTAGTGTACATGAGATGGAGTTGAGCTCGAGGGGGAGTGTTGAGATATCGAGCTCATCCAGTGAGGCGGTGGACACTCATGACCCGCCTGGGGGATAGGCCCCACACTTACACCACTGGCATGGTTGGTGAGATCATGGGTGATATGCGACCAGTGGGATGACAGGCTGTGTGACAGCCATTCTAGATACTGGCATAGTTATAGCGCCAGCTCATTTAGTTGGGTTCACACTATAGAGAACCCGTGTATGTATTGGTTGAGTACCTTTCATATTGTGTGTACTCTTATCTTGTATATGGAGTGTTGAGTGTTGAGTGAAGAAGAAGAAGATTTACAGCCTCTCACCTTGTGTGTTCTCTATTAGGGTTTTGTGAGTGTGTGTGTGCTTGTTGCAAGAGCTTAAGCTCTCTTCCCCCCTGCATCTTTTCAAACCTCATAATGTCAAACCTAAAGAAGCAAGCCAAATATAAAAACCAGAGGAGTATCGCTTTCCCTTCCACCAAGGGGAAGACACACTCCCTACTACAGAAATGAAATCATTAAGCCAAGAAGAGTCGTTAGAGATAGATTCCACGAATGATGTGGTTGAAAAAGCACGTGAGGAATTCGATGAATCCCTTACAAAATTAAAGTAGTCCCTCAATTCCTCATTTGGGGGAGTGCTTTTCTCTCATGGGGCGAAGCTATCATAGCGTCAACACTTGCACCATTAAAGGCTAAACATGAGTTATACTAAGACATAAAGAGCTACATAGAACAGAACTGTAAAGATTTGCAAGTTTCCAAATAGACCTCAATTAGAATTGTCGCAGGACCAAGTGTGCCATTGTACACATTGGGTACTATTGAAAAAGCTAAGAGCCAAAAAGAGGATGAAAGTGAATGGGAATATGAGACCGAAATCAGATCTAAAGCTAAAACAAAAACTGAAACATACATGGTTCCTCTTGAAGATTCTATCATGGTATGGTTAGATTTCCCTACGGGCAATGATGTTAAGCGAAAACGCACGTTCATTAATCCTCGAGCTAGTCATAACATCATGACAATAGACACTTGAGTGTCATTAGGACAACCTAAAATCATCCCTAGAGATAATGGTCTTACAAGAGCTGCCAATGGACAAAACATTGAAGTTTTAGGTTACTTTAGCTATGCTACCCAAACAATCGGTGGAAATGTAGAATTTAGATTCCATGTTACCCCATATTCCCTTGAGTAGGATATCATCCTTGGTGGAACTTAGGTGATTGACTCGTTGTATTAAATTGATGAATCCATGCAAAATGTAACCTTGAACACTCCTACAAGCATTGTGAAATTGCTATACCGGAGAAAGAGACCTTGGAGGAGCTGGAACTTTCAATATATCTTACTATGAGAATATCCCAAGAATTATGGTTGGATTAGAACTTTTCACTAGATTAACCACAATTCAAGCACAGCTTTATCCAACACGAGAGCACAATCTCATGACCCTCAAGTTATGGGATTTGTTAGGTCAACCAACACTCATGGCTCATCCTAATAGAATTCCATTCACAAAAAACTTGAAAATGCCATGTTTGGGGTACTTTGCACATACTGGAAGTAGATTTGATATTAGGGCATAAATGGACTATTATTGTCGAATCATCATTGTGCTTTACTAGCGGTAGGGTCATCATGATGGTCAACGACACAAAGTTGACAATACCATACTGCTAAGAAGAGGATCCAACCCTAATGGATTTCTATGATACTGAATGCAAAAAGTTGCAAGCCTCTTCCACCGAAGCCCCTCTACACAATGACCTACCATCTGAATCAATGACCGACTCCGATAAAGCATCTATCCCCTCAACTCCATCCTCACCAAAGTCCAATGCCACAACCTCGCAATCCACATCTATGCCAGAAGAAGTTCCCCAAGCACAACCATCTAGCAAGGAACTCAAGGAGGGAAAAGCTCTAGAGCCAACGCCTCTTCATCGATCAACCTCACCAAAGGAGATGGATGCATGCTCAAAAGCCTCATCATCAATGGCCACTCTACAAGAGACTCCAGCCTCATTGTCAACAATGCCCATGAGTCTCAAACCCATAACCTCAGTGCCAACCAACGTTGAGGAGGGCCCAAAACCTTCCACTTCATCCACAAAGAAAACTCCACCAAGATAGCCAAGATCAAGATATCTTAATGGTATCAAAATGTGGGTGGAAAAGCAATTACTTGTAGCTCAAGGCTACTATGAAGCACCAATTCAATTTGGGTGCCTTGATCATCAAAGCCTCTTCCTCCTCAACGTAGCACTTAGAGGCCAATGAAAAATAAAAGTACTCCACAACATTGTCCACAAAAGCCTATGTGAGTTCCTCAAAGAACTCTAAAATCTCAACAAGTGTGGGTACCAAAAAGATTACTAGAGGCACAAGGATACTACCAAGGTAATACCAAAGCTTGGATTCCTAAGCACATCAAAAAGTCCCCTAAGCCTGCACAAAGAAAGAAACCTTAGAACCAAAAGCATCAGCCACACCAATTTATAATGTTCATCAATGATGGGTGTCTGTGCACATGCTTCAACCAACAAGGATACTATGATGGTAATCCCATCATATGGTTGCCAAAATCAAACAAAGTGAAGACAACCTCACCATCGACTTCAACCCCCAACAACTTCACCTAAGATTTTGCAAGAATGGAGGCCCAAGCAACACCAAGCAAACCACTCAACCCTTCTCATGCATTCAGCACCTACACAGGAGCTTGTGTGTTTAATCAACCCCAATGGTAACCAACCAGAAGTTGTACCTTCTGCCCTTCTGCCTCAATAACACTTGAACCACAAATTCAAGAATCAATTCCCGCGTCTACAATGGAGACTTATGAGCACATCAAAGATAAACTCACAATCCTCTTTTCACCCCTCTAGATGAGAAACATGAGTGCAGAAGCTACGCAGTAGACTTAAGAACCTATTCTCTCAAAAAGGAGAGTAATCACAAGAACCTGCTGCTGCTGCTCGCAAGGTGGTAGCCAACAAAAATAAAAAACAAAAAAAAAGATAAAAGAAAATAAAATAAAATAAAGGACAAACACAAGGGAGTCACACATATGGCCTACCTAAAAATGGAAGAATATACCGAGCAACTTCCAATAGCCAATACACTTTTGTTAAGCTTTGGCTTAACACTAAGATTTGGCTTAGTATTCTTTTGGTTAAGTTAATGTAGCACAGCTACTTCATGGAGTACATATCCATACTCATGCACTGGAGGACATTTGCACTAAGGCCTTATGATCGACAACTTTTCAGGTACATCTCTGGATAGGGGGCCATGATGGGCAAAAGCCTGGTCGATGGTACAACCCATTGCTTAGAATTTTCCTTCAAATATAAACCTCTCTAAACGAAGCTAGAGTCTTCACAACACAATGATATCTAATCCTTCGTGAAGATATCTATCTAATCCTCACAAGTCGACGTAATTCTTTCAAGCCTATCCCAACTGAGTTAGTGTAGTGGTCAAGCTTGTGACTTGTAACCTCTAGGTTATGAGTTCAAGTCCCACTAGGCTCTCTCATGTTATAAAGGGACACCTATGCTCGCTTGATGTGTTTGGTTGCTCGGGCTCTTGCCCCTTGGACACTCGAGTGACTCCTCCTCCTCGGGTGGTGGATCACCCAAGATAGGAGGATCCATACGAGACCCCTCCGCTGTTCCAGCGCTCGACTCATTGCGGTGGTCATGGGGGATGCCTAATTCGTGGCTCTTGCCCGATGGTACGTGGCCCTTGCCCAACCATGATAATTGGCTAATTGTTGGAAGGGGAAATCGGCTCCACCCACTTGAGTGGGCCCCGAGTGTGTACGAAAAAAAAATTTTCTTTCAAGCCTTACCAACAAGTCACTACTTCAACTAGAGCAGCTCAATAAGAGTCTATGCGACTCAATTCTTGTACTTCATGCATATCTACTTAATAGAGCACTTAAATATACATAAAAGCATAAAAAGCATATGGGAAGAAGCGTGCAAGAATAGGTCCTACTCAACAACATTTGGCAAGAATCTGCCACTAAAAGGGACTTCATCAAAGGCCAATTTATTCAAATTAAGAATGTCACTTCGATAAATCAAATGAGGAACTAAGAATTATAATGTCATTTTGATGATTTTGTCTATGTTCCTCCAGATCCTCCTTCTCTTCTCCCCCATTATTAACATCTCTTAGTTTCCCAACTAATACAAAATCCCATGTAACTCTGCTTATGATTGCCAAAAACTACATGAGAAATATTTTATTTTTTTTAAAGAACAAACTCACACAAATAAAAATGCAATCACTCCCCACTCCCAACCCCATTGGGAATTTTCGCTCACCTCTAAACTTTTCATTTACTAACTAGCCTTTCTTATTCCTTCCGGAGGAACAAAGACCATTGACTGATACACAAAATTCAAGGCCATCAATAATGCTTAATAATTCTCTCCACACAAAGGTCTTAAACAACACGATCACGAGAGGACATGATCGACATCAAGAAGGTGGGAATGTTAACCCATTCCTAGGGTTAACAAGAGCTAGTACCATTATCTTATATCAAGGAGTCAAGGTAGACATACCAAAAGGTCATACATTCAAGATATGAAGTAATGGTGTCCAAATCTACAACTTTGACAAGCGCCCGTAATGGTCTTATGGAATACTTATGGTGATTTCTGCTTCATGAGCATGTGGTAGTAAGTTAGGATGAAGTCCCAATTGATGTACTTCATGGATATATTATGAGAGTAGTCATTATAATAGCATTAGGCCTCTTAGAGCCTAAAGTGCTCGGTCGGCCATATTTTAAGTGAGTGTGAACACTTATGGCCATGTATATAAGTGAATATCTCTCATAATACAAAGAACTCTCCCATTGTGCAATACAGTCTTTATCTTGCTAATCCTCTTGCTAAAACCTCTCTCTCTCTCTCTCTAATGCATGCTAGTGAGTATTTGTGAGTGATGTGAGGTGAGAGGAGGGACGAGTACACGTAGCGCAATGCATGGTGTAACAACGCTTGTGGGAGACACGGTGGAATTGCTTCTCAAGGAGTTGTAGAGCTTGGAGGCCTTAAGGTTTATGAGCTTAGACCTTGGAAAGATCCTCACACGACAGTTGCGGTTCACCAGGTAATCTCCTATTGGAAGGGGGGTTAGGGTGAGCCATAACAATAAGCACCATCGTCTCTCTGTTGTTCCTCAGAGTAATCAACACAACACTCATCAAAAACTTGGTGACTCACCCCTCTGAACACATCTTATCCAAAGTAAGCCATTAGCCTTAAGTTGATTAACAAGTGAGTTCCAACATGTTTACCAAATTCCTAAACAAAAGTCTTATGTTCCTCAGTAGGGGCACCAAAACAATCGTGGTGGCTAGGTGATGACCTCTACTACACCACCAATAGGCACACAAAAAGAAGACACAATAGGATCAGAACTTGGGGACACCAAAATCCCAGCTCCAAGGTCTCTAACCAGCTAAGCTCCTGTCCCCAACCCTCTAGCTCACTCAAAGGAACACTTCAAATCCCTCCCAACCTCCTTTTCTAGTCCAATTGACTCCTCCAACTATCCTCCTAGGTCAGCACTAAAAAGCACTGATCAATCACCTACAATCGTGGGCTAACCTTAGCTCACATCCAACTGACTAAAACTACTGACAGAAGCTAGCGTAGAACTACTTTGATTCTACCTCCAAAATTCTCCACTTGTCTCTAGTCAAAAACCTACCCTCCAAGGTTTCAGCCACGGAATAGACCATGTACCTTCACTTCTCACAATTGACACAAACTGAGTCAACACTCACTCAGAAACAACTCTCTAGTCATCAGACTAAATCACACAGAGGCTTCATCGTCAAGAACTCTATCAAATCAACTCATATATCACAACTGAAACATCAAAACAAAAGACTACATATTCAAACACAGCTGGCACATAGCTACCGACACAAACCAAACTATTTGGATTCTTCAAATAGACAAAAACTCAGTGTGTCTCAACATCCCTGAGACATGGGTACCAACATAAGAAGAAAACACAAATGCTCAAGGATCCCCCTCAGGTGGACATTGGCAACACAGCTTCAAACCGTGAATTCATTGGGCCGTGCACGACAAATCTCCTTACACACAAATCAGCACACAACTGCAGAAAATAGCAACAATTGAGTGCTACACAGAGAACCTAGGGAACTCATATCCTAGATAATCCTCCGATCTTCAGCACTTACCTTGCTTTGACCTAATAAAACTTCTCACACCATGCTGGCCTTTACTCTACAACACTTTGGAAAAATAGCAGGATCTCCAACCTGCAACTTGACCTATAGGAGCCCACTCATCTGTAGTCACACTAGCTCTCCTCTCTTTGATGTGAACTCTAGCCTCACCTCTACCTAGAGAGTCCTCAAAATATTCACAATTCTCACTCTTTAACCCCATCGCTGCCTCCGTTCTTCCAGAAAGATGCATCGCTTGGCTTCCTTGGGTCGTCCACACACGTGCTACTTTGATTTCATGCATTTCAATAGGCCTAGCTTCTCCCCCCATGGTACAACTACTAGTGATGCAAGTAAATCAAGTGGCCTATGAGGAGCTAGTGAAGTCCGTGCTCCTAGTAGAAATGGCTACTATCATGATAGCCCATTCCCATGTAATATCCATACTAGAGATTAGGTATTGGTTTTAGGTGCAAACACAATATGATTGGCTTTGCAATACATGCACCAAACCATGTCTCTCCTTGGATTGAGATGTCATCTCTTACTATGAACTTATCTGTCAATTGTTTCTTCATCAAATGACTAATGAGATCATGGTCTTCCTGCTTCTCTTCATCAAACAACCAATGAGATCAAGGTCTTTCTTCCTCTCTTCAGTTTTTCCTCCCTAATAGCTCCACTACATTGAGAACATGTGAGATTATTATTATAGACAATAGAGTCCATCAATGAAGGTCCTCTGCCTTCGAGCATAAAGCATATCATGCAATATTTCACTTTGTAAACCTTCTAAGAAAAGAGAGGTTAAAAGCAGGTTTAGCTAGGTCGCTCCTCAGGCTCACAACTACTATATATACTTGGCTTGATTAATGTATACTCAAATTGTCTCTCCCTCTTTTTGCTTAAGAGTATTAAGCTTGTTTAGTGAGCTCCTCTTAGCCCCACTATTAGCATAAGCAATTAAAAAAGATTGTTTCAAATCATTATAAGTTGCTTTTCCTTTAACTTTTGCTATCCTAAACCATTTTAGAGCTTCGTGCCCAAGGGTAAATCCAAATGCACCCATTGCAAGGTTTCAAGGTAAACATTGGCATCTCTTGAACTACTAAACTTGTTCATGGACTTGGAGATACTATAAACTTTTGAATTCCCCATTTCATGGTCTCTCTTGGAACTGGAGGAGCAGCTACTATTGAAAGAGCAGGCTCTCTAGTTGCAATAACTTTAGCCATTTTAATGGCACTCTTATAGATTGTGTATGATGCAAGTTTCATATGAGGGGATCTATCAATAGGTACTATTGCTAGAACTCCCAAGGCACCTCCTCCACCTATTGGTGTAACCTACCAGTGTAGCATGTACTCTTGGAGGAAAGAGTGTAGGTGGGAGATGTATAATGTAATGGATAATGTAATCTTGCCATTATCTTAGGGATTTTGGTGGTACACATGGGTCCCATGGAAGTGGTCCATTGTTGATATATCATGGGTGTGCTCCACCAAAGGGTGTGCATAAGTGTGTTCACCATAGTTAACAGGTGAAACCACTATATTGACACATATGTAAGGCACACACACATATGTAAGGCACATAACTAGAATACTTATCATCATAGGTCCCAATGTGAGAATATAACAATACATAATCTAGAGGAGAGGGATGTTTAGTTGGAATTTTTCTTTCAATAGTGGCACTATAGAACATGAATATGAAAAATCGATAATACACTATAGAACATGAATGTGAACATTCGATATTACACTATAGAACATGAATGTGCCTAGGGTACCTACAATAGGTCCAAATGTAAGAATCTCACTATTCATAATCAGGAGAAGGGGGAGGTATAGTTGGAAGTGTTCTTTCCATGTAGGTGCCCCCTCTCAAAAACTTCCCCCCAGCTTAGGCCCTCTAGCCCTCTTAATGGAAAATTTCCCAAAAACCCAATGTTCAAAAAATATATACTTGCATCAGCACATGGCAACGCATGCCCTATGTGCCATATGTGGCACAAAAAAACACCCCAAAAAATCAAAAAATGGTTTCCCACATGGCATCATAAAAAATCAAAAAAATTTATTATGTCACCATGTGGTAACGTAGCCCATATGTGCCACGTGGTTCCAGGGAAAAAATAAAATTAAATTAAAAATTAAAAAAACTAGTTAGGTTGCCCTATGCAATGCCCGTCATGTGTGCCATATGGCACCAAAATATAAAATATAAAGAATAATTGGTTGCATTACCACATGGCAACATAGGCCGTGTGCCACATGGCAACAAAAAAATAATATTTTTTCTCAAATTATTTTTATTCTAAAAGAAAGATATTAAATTTTTATAAATTATTTTACTTTTCTTATTTATATCATAAATTTTAGAGAGAAGAGAGAGAGAGAGAGAGAGAACAAGAACCCTTCCCCATGGAGAAGAGAACCGAGAAGAGAAACTAAAGCCGAGCACATGGGTGCACAACAAAGAAACCATCACAAAGCAAGACATGGAAAAACCACAAGCAATCGGCAGCACTAGCACATGTAACCGGTAAGGTCAAAGACTAGGGAAAAGAGTCAAAAATGTAACTTAAGGTGTCAAATTCCTAAAGACCAACCCGGCTCTAAATCTCCCCAAGGTGCAAAAAATGCCTACAACCACGCTAATCAAGCGAGCTAGAGATGCCCAAGAGGTCAATGCAAAGTTGCATGCCAAGATCGACATTGTCTGATAATCTAAAAATTTAGCCCCAAGCTCTTTAATGCTTCACTGCTTTCTACCCACATCACCATGCTTCAGGGAAGTTGCTAGCGAAAGAGCCACTAACACTTCAAAAAAGAGGCTCAAAAAGTGTCTTAATCTATTTAGACATGGCTGGCAAGCCACCCATAGCTCGCAGTTTACCAATGTACATGCCATACTGAGTGTCCTAAACTTTTTCCATTCTTATGGACAACCTAACCTCATTTACACCCATATTATTAACTAGCCTCACTACACACATGGTTTCCTACTGCAAACCATGTGTAAGTGTTAAAAAAATAGAAAAATAAGTGCCAAAGAAAGCAATGTGTTGGAGTTTTCACCGGAAAGAGATTCTATATGGGCACACCTCTGAGCCCATAGCCCATGCACAACCCCTGTAATACACACATGGGCCCTACATTTACTAGATGCATCTGGTAGAAATAGGCATCCCCCACTTGACCTACCATAAGGTATAAGGTGAAGACATAAAGTCCTTTGCCAGCTTTGCCATTTTACTACTGGCTTGAACATGCACTTGTCTTTCATAACATGATGCTAGAATATATAAAGTGGCCTTACCTTGATCTTAACGTAAAATAGGGAAAGCTTTAAGGACTTCATGTGTATTCTTGCTTAAGACTATCAATAGAGGCCATACCATTTTAAAGTTCATCCAGCCTAGTGTGAAAACTACTCACTTATATATAGGTCATTTTGGACACTAAGCAATACACATTCATTCCCTTGTAATAGAATACTTTTAAACTCTTCTCTCTTTTTTATTCTTGCTCACATGTATGCTATTGAATCTTTCTTGCTTGATGTATCTTTGCTAGATAGGTTCATTAGCTCCTTCTTCTTTCCCTTCCTTTTGTGAGAGAGAACCATTGTGAAGGCTATCTCTTTTTGCCTCCATCTAGGCATAGGTAGCTCTTCCTTCACCTCATTTTGGCAAAGGAGCATTCCAGTGTGACAACAAAGTGAGGATATGACAGATACGAGCTAGTGCACCCATATTGGGAAGTTGTAAGTGGGATTCTTAGGTAAGGCCCAACAACAACACATGATTCGGGAAGGCTAAGGTAAGCTCTTGACTTGAAGAATAGATGCAAACACATAATACATGCACACATGCACACACATGATTTGACAAGGCTAAGGTAAGCTCTTGACTTAAAGAATAAACACACACACACACACACACACACACACACACATACACATATACACATATATGTATATGTATATATGTATGTATGTATGTATACATACATATATATATATATATATATATACACACACACATACGTATGTACATGCATTATACACACACACACACACATATATATATATATATATACACACACACATACATACACACGCATGCATGCACATAGATTATAGAAGACATCCACCCAGTTATACCTAAGAACAGTTTTCTTAGGCATGTGATGTTACGGGCATCAATATTGTTGTCAATAAATACGTCGGTAGAAGCCTTGATAATAGCATTAATAAACTATTAACATATGTATCGATGCATATAATGACTCTGGAAAAATTTAAAATTGATGCTTATATGGATAACAAGGAACTACAACTCGAGAACAATTCTCCTCTTTTTCCCCTTTTCAACATTTTGGTATTGAAAGGCACCTTATCTCCCTCTTCTCCCATGCAAGCCCTCTCAGCCCTAATCCCCTGCAGATCTTCTCTCCTCTTTCATCATCCTCTCCCTTGCAAGTAACTAAGGGATTCCTATATGTTATGAGGATTAGGATTTCCTATATGTGAGAATTAGGATTTTCTTGCATTTTGCAAGTTTGTTTTTAAATTTTGAGTTTTGGTTTTTTTGAGTTTTGCTGGTTTTTTCTCTTAGGTTTAGTACCAGACTCTAGATGTTTAAGTAACCAAGTTATCCACGGTTAGGAGGATGTCTTTTACATCATTTTTGCTTATCATAGTTATGGCTTTTTTGCACCCCCTGGAGCTTAGGAGTTTGTTCTTTAAGGCTTGGGAGCATATATGCTCTCACAACTAGGTTCTTTGTTTCTAGAATCGATAAGCTAATGTTTTCTTTTTTTATTGGTTCTTTGTTTCTAGGTTGTCTTTATTGAAGCTTAGAAGAAAGCAAGCTCTCCACAAGCAAACATATCTCCATGGGTAAGCCTTAAACACACCATATTGTCTTATGGCACACCACTGGGTGTTGTGGGAGCATTTGTTTTATGCATAGCCGCGTGCATGGACTATGGGGTTTAGACTCTATGCATAGTCGAGTGCATGGACTATCTGTATAGAGTCTGCAATCAAGATTGTGTATAAGAGAGCATAAGACCTTGCATAGGCTCCCATCCATAGTCTTTATGCATAAAGTCTATTGCATAGTTTTTGTTAAAGCTTAGAAGATTGTATGACTCTATGCATAAAACTATATGCATAGAGTCTATTACATAGTCATATACATAAGACTCTATGCATAGAGTCTTTTGCATAGTATTATGCATAGTTAGTCTTGTGCATAAGACTCTATGCATAGAGTCTATTACATAGTCATATACATAAGACTCTATGCATAGAGTCTTTTGCATAGTATTATGCATAGTTAGTCTTGTGCATAGACTCTATGATTAGACTCATGCATAGAGTCTCTTTCTATCTTCTTTGTTAATTCTAATGTTTTCTTGTTTATAATATTGGTTCTTTGTTAGTCAATCTTGTGCATAGACTCTATGATTAGACATCATGCATAGTGTCTCTTTCTATCTTCTTTGTTAATGCTAATGTTTTCTTGTTTATAATATTGGTTCTTTGTTTCTAGGTTATCTTTCAAACTTAGAGGCAAGCAACCTCTCCATAAGCAAGCAACCGCTCCATGGGTGAGGCCTCTATGCATGCTCTATGCATGCATATTAGAGTATACATAAAGCATGCATAGATCTATATGCATGCAAAGAGTGTCATTTTATGAATTTCACCCTCAGCTTTCGTGATCTAGGATTAATTGCTTCGATTTAGTTATGCATTGCAATTTAGCTTAACTATGCAATATAGCCATGCATGGACTCTGTAAATCGCACACTCAAGTGCCACGTTCTAGAATTAATAGTTCTATTAGATATGAATTATATCTATACATGGACCCTATGTATTGAAGCTATACATGTACTCTATATATAGCTCCAATATGCATTCATAGAGCATATGTATGCTATATGCATGCATATTAGAGCTATGAATTCTCTATATACATAATAAATCTAGGAATCCTACAAGTCAAGAAGAGTGCAATCCAAAAAGACCTACAAGATTCAAAGCCCACAAGTGGTACTTGTATCCATGATGATTATACATAGACTATGTATAGGAGTTTAAAGTATTTATGTTTATGCATGTATAGATGGCAAACAACTTGACAGCACAATATTACACGTACACATCGAGTAGTATTTGTAAGAATATTACCTCGAATTGTATCTTATCTTTTAAGAAATAAATATTAACTTGTAATAACATAAAATCAATGTTTATTTCTTTGTATACCTATAGCTTGAAGCAGTGGACCTCCCCTTATCTAGGATAAATTTGATTTTTCATTACATTAGGATCTCTTTGAAAGGGTGTAAGAAGAAGGGTGAATATTTATTTTTGGAGGCCCTTCTTGGCAAGCATGTAAGTATATTCCTAAACCTATAGTATATTCCTAAACCTATAGTATATTTGTTTTTTTCAAACTACATTTCACTTATTAGTTTTGTTATGTGTTAGGATCGTGTTACTACAAACCGTGCCCATGTACAACTGGAATGTAATAGAAATGTAAGAGTAGAGGGTGAAGTTGAAAGGGGAAATAATAATTAGAATGTGTGAGAGTGTGTTTATGTTTTTGGTGAAGATGATGGGGCGAGGCCCCTAGAGTTTTATTATCTTTGTTGTGAGACCCCTACCCTCGATGTGCGGCCTTCTCCGGGGCACTGGCAGCGGAAGTAGCAGCCTCTCGTGTGAGGCAAGGATTCCCACTCAGGGCTTTGCCCACCCACGAATGTCTGGACAAGAGACTAATCCGGCAGTTCCTCCGAAACTGAGACCAGAAAAATTTCCCTCGCCCCAGAAGGCATGGGCGATTCCTCTAGGAAAATTTTCTAACGAGAATCTTAACTAGTGGGTCAAGGCCTTAACTATCCTTTCTATTCCTACCAAACCCGTAGGTCACATGGCCAGATCAAGGAAGGGACTTGCACTTGGTTCATAGAAATCATCGCTTTTTTCCCCTTAAGCAAGGCACAACTGTTGATTCTTTCCCATAGAACAAGAATTTCCTGGGACTTATTCTAACTAACATAACTTGAACGGATCCCTTTATATAAAAATTTGATTGTGTTTTGTCTCTCGAGTACCAGGGAAAAGAGTTCCTAGGCCCCCTAGCCGGCACTCATGCAAAATACAATTTAGACACACCACTTACACACCTAATATAAAATTACCTTTTACAGATTCAGTTGTAAAAGCACAATTGAAATGAAACCATAGTATTTCAATCATAATCCTCCAAAATATCCAGTCCATTGTTTTACAGATTCAGCTGTAAAAGCACAATTGAAATGAAACCATAGTATTTCAATCATAATCCTCCAAAATATCCAGTCCACTTATGCACCTAATATAAATTACCTTTTACAGATTCAGCTGTCTTTAAAGCACAATTGAAATGAAACCATAGTATTTCAATTCAGCTGTCTTTAAAGCACAATTGAAATGAAACCATAGTATTTCAATCATAATCCTCCAAAATATCCAGTCCATTGTTTTACAAATCAAAATATCATCCAGACTCTTCGTAGTAGAAGATCGGCTAGTCAACCACAACGAGATCCAATTTCAAGTTCCAGTTCACATAGATAATTCCTTATCAGTTCATCCATATCTTCCTCAACATACGCATGGGTGTCCTAGTAATCGCGGGCCCGTGCATCGCCTGGTCAGAACCCTCTAGGATCCTCCTTAGGTGTCCTAGCACTTCACTCAAGGACCGCTTCGTCGGCTCTCACCCATCATATCGGAAGTGCACCATTTTAACCATACCGAGGCTTGTCAAGACCTTGGTAGGCTTTGCCCGGGAGACATCCTTCGATGACTCCCCGCCAGCTTACAAAATAATTCTCCTTAGATTAAACCATAAGCTAAATGCTTCCTCCAGCATTCTGGAGTAAGACAATCCTTTAGAAAAAACAGAGTTTCTATGCAAGTAAGAATTTCCCGTTGAGTTTGATGCCACAAGACCCTTTTTCTCAAAATCTAGATTTTCTTAATGAAAATCACAAATCTCGTATTTCAGTAATCCACCCATCAATTACAATGAATTTTTGACTTATTTCTCAATGATTTCAAGTCTTAAGAAAACTTCTCTAAATCAGTCGATAATCCATTCTTCGTACTGAAGAAATGGGAATGGTCACAAGGTTTTGCTTAATTTCTAATTTGAGAGATAGGTAAGTATCTTACTGGCCCACCATTCTCACGTTGTCGTGGTCTAACCATAAATTACTCGGATTTAATCTTAGCTTTTATTCCTAAGGATTTTTTTTCTATTTATCTGATAAATTAATTAGGATTTCCAATCGTAAGAGTAAAATCCAAAATTATAAAAATTTATTCTTTCCTGGCCCAATAGAATTATAAAAAGTTATATTCGAGAATAACGGAATTTTATAAAGATAAATCTTTTTCCAATAATCCATTTATGAATATGCATACATCATTTTATTTATTTATTCATATAAAAATATTCTTTTCTTCATTTTGATCCTCAACATTAATATACCATAATTTTCTACATGAAATTGCTTGGACTCGATTCCCATGCAAGTCGAGGAAAGAAATGGTTCCATTGTGACCAGTGAATGTCAGCGTGATTCTTATATGGAGCCAATCCATTCCAAGGATTCCATCGTAGATTCCCAAAGGTAGGACTCTGAACTGAGAGTTTGTCGTATTCCCATCTAAATTAAATTGAATGCGGTCTGTCTCAAGGTGTGTGAAAAGAATCCTTCCACTAGCCAATTTAACTTGCATAGGTTTCCCTGATTTTTTATCTAGGACTAACTTATGCAGACATCTTGGGAAAATAAAAGAATGTGTACTGCCTAAATCAATCAAAAGCTTAAAGTGCTTACCCTTGTATTTTGTTGGAGTCTGAAGGACCGAGAACTGACGATTTTGCCCTTGATGTTCAATGGCGGCATAAATCTGTCCTCTTTCTTCCTCCATTGCATCAGCTATTGTGAGATAGCTCTGGCTATCTACTGCTACCTGGGGTGGGACTCTCTCTCAATTTTGAGGGGGATTCTGAGACTACTGCATCTTTCTTCCTCTTTCTTCCTCCACTGCATCAGCTATTGTGAGATAGCTCTGGCTTCCCCAATTCTGAGAGGGGATTCTGAGACTACTTGCATTGAGGCTGCAGGCTAAGCTAGCACTCTTTTGGGGTTGCCCTGATTTTGGCGAGGGGGACCCTGATTGGTTTGATATGAAGGAGTCGGTCTCTGCATTCTAGGACCTTGGCTTCCTTGGTCCATTGACATAGAAGGAGTTGGGCAATCCTTGAGCTGGTGCCCAAAACCTTGATAGCCAAAACACATGTTTTCACTTCGAAGCTCTTCCTTCTACATCCTGGAAAGAGCCGGAGTTCCTGAAAAAGTGCTCCGAGGAAAAGGTCTTCCTTCATTTTTGAAACTTCCCATCTCCTAGATCTGATTGGGACCTTGATGTCTTTTTGGAGGCGGAAGGTTGGAAGTACTTCCCGGTGTTTGGAACCTTTTGAAGGACGAAACCTTTTTGGAGGCGGAAGGTTGGAAGTACTTCCCGGTGTTTGGAACCTTTTGAAGGACGAAACATTCTTTATTTACATAAAGTTTGCAATATATACATAGAGTAACATGGCTCCAGAAAATCAAAACCTCCATGGTATATACATGAAACAACGATACTGGGCTCTTGACATGCCGCGATACAATTGTTCCTTTACCACCCGCTAAAGGTGCTACAATCTTACTTCTCGAGATAAAACAACTGAGAAGTCTATAAATATGGCAAGAAATCCTAAAATCTTGAGGTGTGGGGTGATACAGGATAACACCGCGAACCACCTTTAGCCTCAACAGGACCATGGCTAAAGAGATGTTCTCCCTCATCAACACAACTGGCATTGGTTGCAAGAGGCATGGACATATTGCCCTACGTGCCACTTATGCTGTCGTCTCTCAGCCGGGGGTCCAAAAAATATAACTCCTCGAAATGATTTAGCGAGCCTTGCCCTACTCGTTCGAGTTGTAGCAGAGGAGAGGATATGCTCAAAAGTGAAAGCACTCATATCTTGAGTTTGAGTAAGATCAAGGATACCAGATAAACATGGAACGTCCATCTATAAAATCAAATTCATCAATTAAAAGTCTTCATTAATGAAGCTTAATCTTAATGAGAATACAAAATGAAAATGCATCTTTCTAAGTTTTTATTATAAATTTCTGATAAAATTCATTTTTCCTTCTTAAGCTCTTAACAAAGCTCTGATACCAGCTGTGAGACCCCTGCCCTCGATGCGCAGCCTTCTACGGGGCGCTGGCAGCCAGCAGAAGTAGCAACCTATCATGTGGGGCAGGGATTCCCACTCGGGGCCTCGCCCACGAATGTCCAGACAAGTGACTAATCTAGTGGTTCCTTCGAAACCGAGACTAGAAAAACTTCTCTCACCCAAGAAGGCACGGGTGATTCCTCTAGGAAAATTTTCTAACAAGAATCTTAACTAACGGGTCAAGGCCTTAACTATCCTTTCTATTCTTACCAAACCCATAGGTCACATGGCCAGATCAAGGAAGGGACTTGCACTTAGTTCATAGAAATCATCGCTTTTTCCCCCTTAAGCGCGGCACAGCTGTTGATTCTTTTCGATAGAACAAGAATTTCCTGGAACTTAACGTAACTTGAATGTATCTAACTGTATCGTAGGAATCCACCAGACACCCACCTAACCCTAACGGCCCATGGGTTAGCCAACCACCCAACCAGTATATTAGTGGGATCCCTTTATATAAAAATTTGATTGTGTTTTATCCCGGGTACCAGGGAAAAGAGTTCCTAGGCCCCCTAGCCGGTACTCATGCAAAATACAATTTAGACACACCACTTATGCACCCAATATGAAATTGCCTTTTACAGATTCAGTTGTCTTTAAAGAACAATTAAAATAAAACCATAGTATTTCGATCATAATCCTCCAAAATATCCAGTTCATTGTTTTACAATCAAAATATCATCCGAACTCTCTGTTGAAGACCAGCTAGTCAACCAACGAGATCCAATTTCAAGTTCCAGTTCATATAGATAATTCCTTATTAGTCCATCCATATCTTTCTCAACATATCCATGGGTGTCCTAGCAACCGTGAGCCCGTGCATCATCTATTCAGAACCCTCTAGGATCCTCCTTAGGTGTCCTAGCACTTCACTCATGGACCGCTTCATCGGCCCTCGCCCATCGTACTACCGGAAACACGCTAATTTAACCATACCGAGGCTCGTCAACCTTGGCAGGCTTTGCTAATGGGAGACGTCCTTCGATGACTCCCCGCCAGCTGTTACAACATAATTCTTCTTAGATTAAACCATAAGCCAAATGCTTCCTCCAGCATTCATTCTGGCATAAGATAGTCCTTTAGAAAAAACAGAGTTTCTATGCAAGTAAGAATTTCCCGTTGAGTTTGATCCCACAAGACCCTTTTTCTCAAAATCCAGATTTTCTTAATGAAAATCACGAATCTCATATTTCGGTAATCCACCCATCAATTACAAAATGAATTTTTGACTTATTTCTCAATGATTTCAGGTTTTAAGAAAACTTCTCTAAATCAGCCGGTAATCCATTCTTCGTATTGAAGAAATGGGAATGGTCACAAGGTTTTGCTTCATTTCTGATTTGAGAGATAGGTAATCAAATAAAAAAACATTATAATGAAGCATAAAGATTAGCATTAAACCATTTAAACATTATGAATCATTAAAAATCTTGATTTCAAGAAACAACCATTGATTAAAAAGCTTCCCAAGCATTAGAGGGGTTGGGAAGAAGATTATCATTGAGAAAGATAGAAAAACACCATGGATTAAGGCTTACCCTTGATTTTTGGCTTGATTATGTTACAAAGAAGTGAAGCCCACCAGGGAGAACTTGGCCACCACGATGGGGAGAGTAATCTCCAAGAGAGGATGGAGATTTGTGAAGCTCCAAAGCTTCCCAAAGTAGAGGCAAAATAGAGGGATAATAAAATTACACTAAAATGAAGATAATACTGGCATGTAAATACACAAAGATGAAAATACAAAGAAATGAAGGTCTATGTATAGGTGAGGGAGGCCAGTAACCAAGTCCAACTAGGTTTTAGAGGCTTCCAGCTTCAGTTTGACCCAATTTGGACAAGTTTTGGACCAGTTTAGCTCTCTTTTTGATCCAGTTTACACGAGGAGAGATAAAAATATCTCATTTTTTTAATTAAAAATGTAAGGTAATGATGAAAAAAAGGCACCTCCTTCATGATCCCTCTCCCTCCTTATTACTGAGGTGTCAAAATTTGATTTTGTTACTAATAAACCTTAATTTTAACTAATAAACCCAATACTTGGTCAACTCTTCATCTTATGTGAGCATTTACTCATTTTTGGGGTATTTTCTTTTATTCTTTGTATTTTTGTCATCCCAACACTTGGATTAATCCTATTGGCCCTTTAGAACCTTATTTGGACCTTAGTCAAAAATTTCTGAAAATGTGGACCCTTAGGTTAAGGTCTTTAATACACATATTCAATTAATTTCTAATGCACATTGGAAAATTCTTTTTGAACTTCTATTTCAGGGGAATTCATCTTAGATATTAGGAGAAACTTTGTATCCAAAAATATCTCAATTTTGTATTATCTCTCTCTAGAACATTTTCTCTCTCTAAGCCAAAAACAAGGGAAAACAATGTTTTTCTTGCATTTTGAAATAGGGGATGATTACAAGGGACTGAGATGAGATCTTATACATCTTTTAGGACTGAGGAGAAACCTTAAATTTGTGTCTTGCATATGAGAAGGCATTACTCTTTTTTGCCCCAATCTGAGATGTACTTCAATTAAGGACTGAAATTTATTTTTGGCCTCAATCTTGTGTAGAATTTCATATCTTTAACTTATTGTAGAAATTTTTTTTTGCCCCAATCTGAGATGTACTTCAATTAAGCACTGAAAATTATTTTTGGCCTCAATCTTGTGTAGAATTTCATATCTTTGACTTATTGTAGAAACTACAACCATCTGCATTGGCCTAAATTCTATTACATAGTACTAATTGTAGGATGGGATGATAGACTAGGGCTAGGAAAGTTTCCATAGCCTAGTCTATCCCATTCTGCTATTTTTTTAATAGAGTTGATAAGAGCCTCAATATAGCTAGTAATACCAATGGTTCGCACATCTATACCAATGATCCAATACGGATGTAACTTTAATGATAATACCGGGAGGGGAAAAGGGAAAATTTTTTATAGGTCTTAAGACATCGATATGGGATCATTCCCTTGTAGTGATGTACTGATATATATACACACATAAACTTGTTTATATAGCATGTGCAATTAATATAAGCCTTAAGGGGTTTTATTTCTTTCTCGCCTGAAAAGAAATTTTTTATACATAAAGTGTTTTCCAATTTATAAAGTCAAAAAAATCCATATATTTTTTTAATTTATTTGTAGCCTTAAAATAAAAATGTTTATATATAAAGTATTTATACAAAAGTGTTTTCCAAAGCTTAAAAAATCCATATATTTTTTTGGTTCAAAAACTAGTTAATGAGTGTATCTGAAATACCAAAGTCCCTAGGTAAGGGTTTTTACTATAGATGAAGTTCCTATATGAGGTTTTGAAATATTGACCGCCTTGGATGTCATGTGCAATTTACAAAATTATGTTATTGTGATCCTCCTTTCTTCATCTTATTTGGGTCCTCAATGGCTTGACCTTCATCTTATTTGGGTTCTCAACTGCCTGAGCTAAAAACAATTGAAAGATTTGATTTCTTAGCATAGAATTTCTCTAGGCATGAAGACACTATAGAGGAGAGAGAGAGAGCTGAATCCATTTATGGGGTTTAGATCCTCTCTTCAATGTTCCTCTCTTCCGTGTAGACTTTCTCCCAGCTTGAAGACACTATAGAGGAGAGAAAGAGAGAGTTGAATATCTATAGTTTTATATCCTCTCTTCAACATCCGTCTATCCCTTGTACACTTGATGGACCTTTATGGACAAGAGAGGTAACCCACCAAGGTGTGTTGCTTCAAGAACTTCAACTCTTAAGTTACAGGGAAAATTTTAATCATCAAAATCCCCTACTTGCTTTCTTACATGAAGCAAATGCAGCTCCTTGTAGTATATAGCTTGTAAGACTATATTCTAAGATAAACCTGGCATTTATGTAATGAGGATGGCTTTGGAACTCAAATTTAATAATTAATATCATTGATATCCATGCATATTCATAGGTGAATATGTACATGGAGTAATTAGAATATCTCTTTTAGATACAAAAATGGTGGGAATTACTCTTTTGGAATAACATAAAAACAAACTTTCTTTTTCACAAAATTCTAAAAAAAATTTACCATAACCTCCTTTGTATGGCTGACCATTTCTCATTTTTATCTTTCTTTATTTAACTTAATTAACCCAAATTAGAATTATAGAACTTTAATCTATATAATTTTCTAAATTCAAGAGTAAATAATAAGAAGAGTTTAATTAATCACTTAGTTAATCTTTCTAGGATTGAGAAAGGTTGGAATGTGGTGGCCTTTTTATCAAAGGCATAGAATTTGAATTTGATTCAAATGTTTGCAAAACATAAAAATCAAGAAAACCATAGATTTTTCATTAAACAAAGTAAGAAGTTAGCTTACATGGAGCTTGTAAGCTCTCCTTTGGCTTGAGGGATTGAGGGTTCTACTCTTGTTTGAAGCAAGAGTAGAACAAAGTAAGAAATTAGCTTACATGGAGCTTGTAAGCTCTCCTTTGGCTTGAGGGATTGAGGGTTCTACTCTTGTTTGAAGCAAGAGTGGCCACCAATTCACTTTGGAGAGGATTAGGCCAAAAACAATTGAATTATTAAAAAATTCAATGTAGATGGCTCAGGACATAGCAGAGTAACAGTGCATAAACACCATTAAGCTTTTACAAAGGAGGAGGCTTCTATTTATAGGAAAAAGTGAGCCTCTAACCAAGCAAACTGATTCTAGAATTTTCCAGATCAGTTTGGTCAATTTTTGACCATTTTTGGGCCTCATATGTATGTATAATAAGGATATTAGAGAGGTATTTTATGTTTTGTATTTAAAGAGAATTATAGTAGTAACCTAACGATTATTGATTAGATCTACACCAATAGGTTTTATCGCATGAAGGTAGTCTTTTTTTAATGATTTTGTATTTTAGAGGGTGATGAATTTGTAGGTGGTTTTTGCTAGGAGGTAATATCAAGTGAGAAATTAAAGATATGAAATATGATGGCAATATTTATAGTATCCATTGATAACTACTTTAAAAGCTTCCAAAAAGCTACTATTTATTTTGATCGTGCCTTAGTGCAAAGGTAAGCCATCCATTGTGTGAATACAAACAGAGATCAGCAAAATGAACACTTCCAAGCACTTTTATAAGTAATCCTTGAAATCTATGCTCATTAACCTCTAGAATGTTGCTGGAGCATTAGTTAGTCCAAATGGCATGACCTTGTATGCAAAGGTTCCTCATGTTTCAAAATCTCTAGAATATTCCTTTGCAACCTGAATGTTTAAGTAATATCAAGCAATAGGATCAATGCCTCTTTATTTTTTAAAAATTTTCAAGATTTTAAAAAATACATAAAATGGGTAATTCCGTGCATAATCATGACGTGATTATTGAGTTCCCACCATGCAAGTACAGATGCAAATGCTTTGTTTTATTGCTTTTCTAACTCTTAAACAATGCAAAATGTAAGTCCTCGAATTCATGGCTCGCGTGTATGAATCTCCCTTATAAATATAAATATAAATATGTACATCTATATATATATATATATATAGGAGGTGGCCATCCAACACTCTACTGACCACCCCCCTTCACGTTGGCCCATGATTGGACTCCTTGTGCATCGGTACTGGCCACATAAACTCTGCATCGTTCTCTTTTCCACTGGCCAACAACATTATCTCCTCTCCAGATTATCTCTTCTTCCACCAACCAGAGACTGCCGCGTACACCCTCCTCCTTCATGGGTGTTGGTTGGACTCCTCCCTTGCACAACGGCACCAACCATTAATTGCTCGTTGTCTTCTCCCAGCCACGATGGCCCTTTGTCTTCCACCATCGCAACTCTCCCTCACCCTCCCTTCGACTCCATCGCCCACACCCACTCCCTCCTCACCCGCTTTCTCTAGCCTCTCGCAGTTGTTCCACTCACCCTCTTGCCCTCTCATCACACCCCCTCTCCTCTCAAAACAGAGATGTGGCCATTTGTTTGCTTTTGCAAAAGACCACACACCTCCACTACAGTAGGCTGGTCCCAAGCGCCAAGGCAACCATACGAGCGGGATTCTTTGAGTTGGGAGGAAAGCCAACATGGCCACATGCAAGTAGCCGATAACTATGACGGCCGCCAAATGGGCCTCGTCCCCAAGCTATTTAGATTCTTGGATGCCCACTCTAGTGGCTTCTTAGAGGTCGATGAGTACATCACCCCCCACTACTTACTTGATGATGGTCTCCATGACTTTGCTTCTTGCAATGCCCCCATCATGATGTTGGTCCAGTCATAAGACTGGGGATGTGCACTCCTCCCAGTCATAAGACTGGGAGGAGTGCACATCCCCCACAACGCCGGTGATGACACCTTCGACCTCTGTTATAACTGCTATACATATAGAACCTTCGCACACCACCATGATGCCCTGATTAATCTCCTTGGGTTATATCGAATTGTCTATAGTTGTACATTAGAGGATAGAACTCGATTCCTTCCAAGGGTTAAATTGTACTAAGCCTATGTGATTTCCCAAGGCCTGAGATTTGGCTTGCAAATGCCATTTTTCTCTTGAGTACTAGGATAAGATCTTAATTGTTAACCATTGTTTAAAATTAGGATTGTTTACTATATATTATAGAGAAGTGATTGTTCTTCTTATAGAAAGGTGGCTCTTATATGGAGTTATTTTCATGGTGGAAAGCATGGTCTCAAAGTGTAAATGATGATGACGATGAATTTGTGAACTAGGGAACTTCCCTTAGGGTAACCATGCCGACAATATCAGTTTGGGGCAACCATTCCGATGTGATCTATTTTTAGTGATTGGTCCAGGGCAACCATTTCGATGTGATCTTCTATTTTTAGTGATTGGTCTAGGGCAACCATTTCGATGTGATTTATTTTTTGTGGTTGGTCTAGGGAAACTGGGTACTCTCCACCCAAGGCAACCGAACCTAGAAATACCTAGAGATTGGGGTAGCCGCCTTCGTTGGGTAACCCACCACGGGGTGGGCTGAGGGTTCCTTCTAGTAGTTATAAGCATGAGCTAGAAAGGTCTTCTATAGTAAGAAGAGGGTAAAAGGGGGACACTTCTCATTCTACTATGCGAGTGATTTTTTCCACGACGGTGATGTGGCTAGGAGCCCTGCCTCTATAGCCCGTCTGAATCACACCACCGTGAGGGGGGAATCACTACCAAGCACCACCACCCAACATAAGATACCAGTATGTACAGCTGATGTCCTTTGATCCTCAGTTAACATAGGCGGACTCTTGAACACACTCCAGACTCTTCAACTGTATTGCCGATTACTCCAAACATCCTCCCAGGTTAGCTCTGACACCTTCCAAAACTTTGATCTTCACTCCCAAGTCTCCAATTGTCTTCAGCTGACCACCAACTGAACAGGTACTCCCTTAGCTGACACATATCAGTCAGATTCTGTCTCTATACCTGCTTCCAAATACTGACGCACAGTCTTCCTTCCAAAAAATTATCTTCCAAGATCCTCTACTATCCTCCAGCACCAAGTACACTCAAATCCAAAACCCCAGATGCCTCATGGTCCCTTTGCTGACACAAGTCTGACTGTTCTGATTAGACCAAACCCGGCTGGTGCCAGAACTGACTATGCTAACTCAAAAATCCTCTACAGTCAGATGAAGGCCCTTCCGTGTCCACTGACACCTCCTAACCCCTAAACACTTCAAAACTCTCCAAGATTGAACTCCTCACAGTCCCAGCTACTAACAATAGCTGACAGTCCTCTGACTTTGGAACTCCACTCCCTTCAACTCTCTGCCTGACTGTTGGACAGCTGCTTATCAGCCCTAAACACAAAAGTTTTCCCTTTGACCTAAGAGACCGAAACCACTCCTCAACACCCACAACTGACTCCTATTGGGCCTCAACTGACCTAGGCTGACACCCTTCTGACATGACACAGTCCTTATCTCACACCTCGACCACTAACAGAACCCAACCTGTTAGACTGACTTCTGACTGGCTCCCAATTGTTAGCCTTGGCTTCAAAAGTGTTCAATAAACAAAGAGCTATACCCTAGCAATGTCAACTGACCTATCTTGACTCACAGTTGTCCCCGGCTGTCCCTATCAAAACCTACTGACTCAAACACAAGCTGACTGACACAGTTCAGATTCAATCAAAGTCAGCTCTTCACTCATAATTGTTTTCCCTCAACCAAAAAACTCTATTGATAAAACCAAAACAAAAGAACTCATCAATCTCACACAATTAGGCCCTCTGTGCATAAACAAATTGAGCCAAACTCAATACCCCTGAGATTTGGGGATTGAACAAATAAAAGAGAACACTATAAAACCAAGGGATTTCCACACAATTACCCCCAACAAGAATCCTGTATTCTCAACTTCACAAAGATCAACAGCAACAATAAAAGCTACAACTATACTTTACAGACTACCACCAACAAATATTGCAAAAGATTGTTGTGAAAAGCTTGAGCCAGTCCAAGTTCCAACAGTGTTGCTATTTAGAGGTCCTAGGAAACCCACTTCCTACAAGACCCTCTACCAACTGTGTAACCCCTGCTCTAGGCAAACCCAAACTCCTCAAAAACAAAACCTACATCACCGCCTTCTCAAAAAACAAACAGATTCCAAAGCAAGCTATCACTAAAGCTGCTTCACATCACAAGCACGTCTCTCTCCCCGATTCTCCTTCATCACCACTCTCTCCTCCATGCAACACACACACCAAAACCCGGTTCGCCTTCAACCATGCAAAATCTCGACTCTCTTCACAGCTTCCCGCCGCCATGCGATGTTTTCCTACCTCCTTCTATACATGCAAGTACTCTCCCTTCAGTTCACTGAAGTCACAAACGGCTAGTTTTCATTTCTTTAGAAAATGACCATGTAGCGGTCCCTAGCTTCTAAGGTTTCCAACCATACTCTATACTTTATTTCTTATTTCTGGGGTCTTGGGTAGCCTATCATAGTTTGCCCAACCCCCCATGGTTAGAGCACTTATACTCAACCACATGCAATTGGCTCATCAAAACAATCCTCAAAGAAAGGTACATTCCAATCCCAACAAGAATCTATTGCATCAATTGAAACATTTGCCTCAGCAGGCAGGCTTGTATCCGACATCTCTAAATCTTTTTGGATTGTCATAATTTTGCTCCAATATGGCTTTAACCTGTTACCATTGACTCTTCTGGAATACAGCTGATCATCCATGTCAAGTAGCTAGGTACCATTCTCATATATGTGTACAACCTTAAAAGGAACCTCCCACTTAATCTAGAACTTAGTCTAAAAGGTGTTGTCCAGTCTATTGTTGTATATGAGCACCAAATCTCCTTCTTTGATACCTTTGTCTTTGACAGTGTCATGGAACTGTTGAGCTCTCTAATTACTTAATTGAATATAATAGTCCAAAGCTTCCTCTCTAACTCCTGAAGATCTAGCAACCTCCTTGCATATTCATCTAAACCCCTTTCTTGATGCTTTAGAAGAAACTGTAAACTGGGAATCTCCACCTCAATGGGCAACATAGCCTCCTTCCCAAAAACAAGATGGTAAGGTGAAAATTTAGTAGGTTAATTTGACAGTTGTCGTGTAAGCCCATAATGCTGAGGAGACATGCAAATCCCACTGCTTGGGATGCTCTTCTAAACACTTAGTTAGCATTATACACAACATTGAATCTCTCTACCAGCCCATTACATTGTAGATAGTAAGGAGTAGAATACCTATGTGTGATGTGTAACTTATGCATGAGCTCTTGTACAATATGTCCCCTAAATCCAAGCCCCTGGTATGTCTCAACAGCTCCAATGGCATACCAAATCTAGCACATATATCATTTGGCAACCTCTTTAACAGTTATTTGTTTCACACATCTAGCTTCAACCCATCTTGTGAGATAGTCCACTCCAATCAAAATATAGGTATTTCCCTGTGGCAGTAGTGGTTAAAAGACCAATTGCATCTAACCCCCACTTTTCAAAAGCCCCATGTGATACAATAGTTTTCCTCAACTCATAATGCAGCACCTTTCTGCCTTGTTTCTGACACGGCTCATAGCTCCCACACCAACGATAAACATCTCTTCTCAAGCTGGGCCAGACACATCTAGCAGTTAAGATCTTCCTTAGTGTCAGCTTCAAGGCAAAATGTCCTCCACAAACCCGTTCTCATGGCAGGAGGCCATAATAGCAAAGATCTCTTCCTTGTTTGGAACTCTCCTTAAAATCAGGTCCTTTATAACTGATCATTCAGAATAGTGTACTGTAAAGCCTTTCTTATAAAACCATATTTTTGCCTTTTAGACAAATCTGCAGGTACAAGACCTGTGTGCAAGAAATCTTCAATGTCCAGTAAATTCTCTTTTCCAATATATCTAGGATGGTGGGCTATAGTGATGGCATGCACTTCCAGATTCTTGCCCAACCCCCCCTTTGCTAATGCATCTACAGTGTGATTGAACTCTCTCTTCACATGTTGAATCTGAACTTCTTGGAATCTATGTAACATCCTCTTAACTTCTTGGAATCTATGTAGCATCCTCTTAATCTAAAAATTCCATTATTTCAATATGGGGTTCTTGGCTTTCCAAACAGCCTAAAGCTGTCTAATGACCAACAAGCTATCTCCTTTGATGATAAGTCTTCTGATTCCCTTCTTGGCGCATTGTTGAAGACATACTCCAAAGTGGCATATTCAGCTTCATTACTCGTCTAGACTTGCAATTTAATTCCTTCTTGTTTGAAATGCTTCCTTACCCTCTAGATCCAATAAAACTATTCCTCCACTAGCCACTCCTAAGCTTCTCTTGAAAGCCCCATTAAAAAACAAAGTGAAAGCATATCACAACCCTGTTTTCAGGGTCCTTCCATCTGGGCACCTTCTTCTTTTCCATTGTTTCCTCAAGCACCACTGGATTCTGCCTATATGTCAGAATATTAGCTAGGGTAGCCCTTGTGCTGTCCTCCACCATACATGTAATCTGAAACTCTTGCAGCTCAATTAACCACTTAGACAATATTTTAGAAGGAATGTCAGACTAAATTAGATGAGGTAGCAAAGAATAATGGGTAAGAATTGTAAAAGGCTTTGGGAGTAAAATAGGATCTAAATTTCCTCATAGCAAACACCACAGCCACCATCACCTGTTCTACTTCAGAATAAGTCCTCTCCCCTTGTGTCTTTGTCCTATTGCTGACAAAATACACGGGCCTCATATGAGTGTTCCTTCCATTGTTGCAATAGCAATGCTCCCACAGCATCCTCACCCACACTATAGTTCACAAAAAATCCTTTATTCCAATCAAGAGGAATGACTAATAGCAAAGCACTCAGAATTTCCTTCAACTG
Organism: Cibotium barometz; assembly: GCF_041138505.1. Taxonomy (NCBI): domain Eukaryota; kingdom Viridiplantae; phylum Streptophyta; class Polypodiopsida; order Cyatheales; family Cibotiaceae; genus Cibotium; species Cibotium barometz. The sequence continues at coordinate 30,444,654 of NC_141094.1, read as the reverse complement.
CATAAAGGCATCTTCCTCCTTGTCTTGCCAACTAAAGGGATCCCTTTGGGATGCATGCTGTAATGGATGTAAAGCCTGAAACAAAAGAAAGATGAACCTGGCGTTGTGGGAAAAAGTCAGTAGCTCTGCTTCACATTTTGAGGAGCTTCCAATAAAAGCAAAGCCTTCACCTTTTCAGGATCAACTTCAATTTCATTCTGTGAAACCACATGACCAAGCAGAGTTTTATTTGGCCTGAGCCAAATGATTTTTTTATGGTTAAAATGCCCACCCAAAACATCCAAACTCTTCAAAGCCAACCTCAACTTCTCATAATGAATCCATCTGCCCACTGTATATACAAAAATCATCAATAAACACTCTCATGAAGGACCCTAGATAGGGCTCAAATACAAAATTCATAAACCTCTAAAAGGTTACATGGGCATTTGTCAACCCAAAGGGCATAACCATATAAGCAAAACAACCCCAAGGGGTAATAAAGGTGGTTTTCCTTTGATCCTTTGGAGTAATGGAGATCTAAAAGTATCTAGAATATCCATCATTTAACAACATGGACAGCAGTGTTAGCTTATTCTCATCTCTATCCTTCCCAAAGTTGAATGCTTCCAACTCCATCCCCGCCCCAAAAACTCCTCTGGATCCTTTCTATCATGTCCATGGAACACCGGGTATGTCAGCTTTCAAATGTTGACGCAGACTTCCTTCCAAAAAATTATCCTCCAAGATCCTCTACTATTCTCCAGCACCAGCTACACTCAAATCCACAACCCTAGATCCCTCCTGGTCCCTTTGCTAACCCTCACACAAGTCTGACTATTTTGACTAGACCAGACCCGACTGCTGACACAATAGACTAAATTGACTCAAAAATCCTCCACAATCAGATAAAGTCCCTTCTATGTCCGCCCCGCTGACACCTCCTAACCCCTAAACACTTAAAAACTCTCTAAGATTCAACTCCTCATACTCCCAGAGCTGCTGTGCTGACAGTAGATAACAATCCTCTGACTTTGGAACTCCACTCCCTTCAACTCTGCTTGACTGTTGATAGCTACCTATCAGACCTCAGCCCAAAAGTTTCCCCTTTGACCCAAGAGACCAAAACCACTCTTGAACACCTAGGACTGAGACCCAGGCTGACACCCTTCTAACCTAACACAATCCTTATCTGACACCTCGACCACTAACAATGCCCAACTTATTAGATTGACTTTTTATTGGCTCCCAATTGTTTAGCCTTGGCTTCAAAAGTGTTCAACAAACAAAGAGCTATACCCCAGCAATGTCATCTAACCTATCCTGACTCACAACTTTCCCCAACTATCCTTATCAGAAACTGCTGACTCAAACACAAGTTGACTAACACAGTTTAGATTCAATCAAAGTTAGCTCTTCACTTACAATTATTTTCCCTCAACAAAAAAACTCTATCCAAGCAATACTGATAGAACCAAAACAAAAGAACTCATCAATCCACACAATCAGGCCCTTTACGCATAAACAAACTGAGTCAAATTCAATACCCCTGAGATTTGGGGATTGAATAAACAAAAGAGAACACTATAAAACCCTCGGATTTCATCACAATTATCCCCAACAAGAATCCTGTATTCTCAAACCCTCGGATTTCATCACAATTATCCCCAACAAGAATCCTGTATTCTCAACTTCACAAAGATCAACAACAATAATTATCCCCAAAAAGAATCGTGTATTCTCAACTTTACAAAGATCAACAGCAACAACAAAAGCTGCAGCTATACTCGGCAGACTACCACCAACAGATATTGCAAAGGATTGTTGTGAAAAGCTTGAGCCAGAGTCCAAGTTCCAACAGTGTTGTTATGTAGAGGTCCTACAAAATAGCAAGCTATCACCAAAGCTTCTTCACCTCACAAGCACGTCTCTCTTCACGATTCTCCTTCACCATCTCTCCTCTCTATAACACACACACACACACACCAAAACCCGGTTCTCTTGAACCATGCAAAATCTCGACTCTCTTCACAGCTTCCCACCACCATGCGTTGTTTTCCTACCTCCTTCTGTACATGCAAGTACTCTCCCTTCAATTTAGTGGTCACAAATGGCTAGTTTTCATTTCTTTAGAAAATGACCATGCAACGGTCCGTAGCTTCTAAGGTTTCCAACCATATTCTATGCTTTCCTGGGGTCTTGGGTAGGCATCTTCTTTGGGCATATTTCCTAAGCACAAAAAATCCTATCAACGGTTTTAAGCTCTAGACTATTTTGTGACTCAACAGTGAGCCGAGGGATTGGAGATAGATGTAACTCAAGATGTCGAGGGTTTGAAATTATGGTTATTCTTATGATGAATTTCTTTCTATGTGTGGAATGACTTGAGTGGAACAGAATGTATTCATTAAGGGATAAAGGAACATATGCATAAGAATAAATAAATGAATCATGTTGGAACTTGTATCAGTGAAAACAATGTGCTTAGTAACATAGGTAAACCTCATAGATGAACGCTCTGGGGATTCACCTAAAAATATGTTAAGATACCATGCGAGTTCAAATGGAGGGGTTTTTTGATTCAATAATTTAAGGTAAATTAATAGAAATACATTAACATAGAGGGGTTTTTTTAAATTGATTTAAAAAAAACCATTAGTCTATAAATGAAAAGGGGTCATTTTATTCATGAAGAATTAATAGGTAAGGGATTTTTTAAATACCCCTTGAACGCACGTTATACATAGGATTTCTTAGTAATGTAATAGTTCTAGTCATTAGGAAGCGAGTGGTCGGGTGGTTAGGTGGACCTGATGAGTCAGATTTCTTAGTAATGCACCCCCTGAGGATGAACGGTTCTAGTCACTGGGAAGCAGGTAGTCAGGTGGACCTGATGAGTTGGGTGTTTCCTTACAAGAAACTAGAAACCGAAATGAGATCCTTGACATATTAGGTAGGACCCCCAACCTTATGGAGATCGCTTATAAATTAGATTATCCAGAAGAGACACCGATGAGATAACTCTCACAATGGGTTGAGATTGATCTTACCGAGTGAGATGCTTCCCTATCCCTGGTGATAGGATGAGTGGGTATCTTATAGGTGCTATCAGAGCTTTAGTTTGTGGTAGTAAGGATTCTCAAACTTATAGTTTTGAATTAACGAGTACGACCTTGTACTAGCATCAGTGACCACATTGGTGTAGTCTAAAGGGACCTTTGATCGTTTGGTAGTCGAACCAATTATTAAACAAAAGGCCTAGGAAAAATACTTCTTAGACCATTACCAGTGACTAGAATGGAATTTTTACTATCCCCATCTACTCGTTAATGCAAGTAGGATTAGGAACCTTAATGCTAAAATATACATGCTTTGAGTTTTAGAAAAAAAAATTATTTTGAAATGCTTTATATTTTTGGAGTCCTTATAAGTGGATGAGACCTTAGAGGTAGTTAAAAAAACCAACCCATGACTACTTTTCACGTGATGCCATTAGGGGTGTATAATAGTAATCTTGGCATGGATTGGTTAGAAGAAAATAATGCCACCCTCAATTGTGAGACTAGAAAAGTCTCAAGAAGTAGTAACCTCAAGAGAATGGGCAAGCATGTTCATAGTTAATTAAAATAGGCAAATTGTAAAAGCACCTTAGGAAAAATCAAAGGGTGTTCGTAGTAGTTAGACTCATAGAAGTCACTCTGCTGATGATAATAAAAAGAGGGACCCAGACTGACAACAAGAGTTAGAGAATCTCTTCCTGGAATGGCTTACTCAGATACCATCCACATAGGGAAATTGACCATGAGATAGGGCTTATTCAAGGAGTAAACCAGTGGCTAACAGCAGCCATATAAAATGTCATTGCCTAAGTGCATGAGTGCATAGAACTCAAAGAATAAATTTGACAAATATTGAAGTAAGGACTCATCAAGTCGAGTGTATCTTAGGGAATTTCGACCCTATTTGAGAAGAAGAAGGATGGAACCTTCCAGTTATGCATTACCTATAAAGGTCTAAATCAACTCATTTGTGAAAAAACAAGTAACCTATTCCTAGGATTGATGAAACTCTAGATTGACTTCATGTAACTTTCAGATTTGAGTTAGGGAAGAAGACATCCCAAAGATAGCATGGAACTTCAGATATGGACATTATGAACATACTTGATACCAATTGGGTTAACTAATGTCCCAACAACTTTCAATAGGCTCATACAAGATATATTCAGGAAAAAGCTAGATAATCATACCTTGGTGTTCTTTGATGATATTTTGATCTACTCTAAGGATGGGAAAGAGCACGAAACCCAAGTTAGAGAATTTCTAAAAATCCTAAAGGAGCACCAAAAAGAATAACTGTATCTTCTTACAAACAAAATTGAATATCTAGGATTCACTGTCTTCTCCAAAGATGGAATCTTAGTAGACCCAGCCAAGGTACAAGATATAGTGAAATGGCCTTAACTGTTAAGCATCAATGAAATTTGAGGATTTCTTGGTATCACAAGGTGGTACTGTATCTTTATTTAGGATTATGCAAAAATAGCCACATCTTTAACCAAGCTACTTAAAAAGAATGCAAAAGTAGTTAGGGACTAAGGAGCATCAACAAAGCTTCGACAAAATCAAGGTGGCTCTCACAACTACACCCATCCTTCAACTACCAAATTTTGATACAAATTTTGAAGTAGTCATTGATGCTAGTGGATTGGCTATTGGCGGAGTTCTCACACAAGAAGGGAAACCTATAGTTACACCTCAAGGAAATTCAAGGATTATGAAAGAAACTATGCTACTTATGATCTAGAACTTTTGGTTATAATTCATGCTCTTAAGCTATGACAACACTACCTATTAGGTAGAAACTTCATGCTTACTATAGACCATAAGAGCTTAAAGTGGATTTTTACCAAGCCAAGTCTCAACATGAGGCAAAGGTGCTAGATAGAGGTCTTATCAAAATTTGATTTTGAAATCAAATATAGAAAGGGAAAAGGTAATGTAGCTATAGATGCATTGAGTAAATGAAGTCCTTTGTGGCTGCAATCTCTATGCCAAGTAACCCTTTGCTTATGGAAGTGAAGGACAAAATAGTCTTAGATGCGTATTTGAGCATATTGTACAACTCATGGCCCAAAGAACTCACTCTGAGAAAGAGAGGAGGATAATAAAAAATTATACTCATAGTGATGGATGCTTATTCTATCAACTAAGGACATACGTGCTAAACATTAATGAGTTGAAAGATCAAATCACGAAGCTCACAATGCACCATCAGCCTGACCTCCAAGATATGTGATGATGCCAAATGTTCTACAAAGGAGTTTCTTTTAACTGTAATTGAAGAAGGATGCACTCAGGTATGTCACACAATGCTTAGCTTGTATGAGGAGCAAAGTTGAAGGAGTAAAGATGCCAAGCAAGCTGATGATGGGAAAATTGGTATGCCATCCCAAAGCACTTTGGAGATTTAACCAAATAGAATCCTTAGCTCTAGAGAAAGGACTCTCAGAAATAAAGTCATTAGGGAACATCTAGTTCATTAGAAGGACTTCCAAGTAGAAGATGCTACCTGGGGAGATGAGTCTAAGTTGTATCAATATTTTCTCTACCTATTTTCAAGATGAGGACATCTTGATTTCTTTAAGGGGGGAAGGATGTAAAATCCTAGAATTCAAGGCTTGTGTGCATGAATCTCCCCTTATATATATATATATATATATATATATATATATATATATATATAGAGAGAGAGAGAGAGAGAGAGAGAGAGAGAGAGAGAGAGAGAGAGAGGAGGTGGCCAACACTGTACCGACCAACCCCCCTTCGCGTTGGCCCATGACTCGACTCCTTACACGTCGGTGTTGGCCATATAAATAGTTTATTCTCTCCTTTCCACTCCATCTTGTATCTTCCACCAGCCGTCGTGTAGACCCTCCTCCCTCGCACGACAGTGCCGGACATTAATTGCTCGTTGTCTTCTTCTCCATCGACTAGCCACAATGGCCCTTTGTCTTCCACCATCCATGTCTGTGTCATCTTCCTCTGTTAGTGGTGATGACTCCTTCTCTCTCTCTCTCTCTCTCTCTCTCTCTCTCTCATGTGCACATGCTCTAGGCCCCCCTCTCACTCTTATAAAACCAGCCCTTGCCACCATCACGCCTGTTCACACCCCCTACGACTTCTCTCATCTCCTTTCCAGCTACCCCCTTGCGAGCTCTCACCCTCTATGGCTTCTCTCACCCCTCTCTCTCATCTCCTTTCCAGCTACCCCCTTGCGAGCTCTCACCCTCTATGGCTTCTCTCACCCCTCTCTCTCACTCCCTTGCCAGCTCTCTCTTGGTTCTTGCCAGCCACATCCTCACCACCCCTCTCTCTGATTCCCTTGCCAACTCTCTCTTGGCTATTTCCAGCCAGACCCTCACAACCCTCTCTCTCTCTCTCTCCCCCTCACCCGTGCTCTCTCTCTCCCTCTCTCTCACTCACTTTTTTGTCAACCTCCTCGTGGCACAACAGGTAGGTGCCTCACTCCCTCTCCCACCTTCGCTCACTCCCCCTCTTGCAACCTCCTCTCCTCTCGTCAATGAAACACACTACCCCCTCTTGTTGCAACTCTCCCTCACTCCCTCACTCACCCTCTCGTCAACTCCATCACCCACACCCACTCCCACTCCCACTCCCTCACCCGCTTGCTCTAGCCTCTTGCAAAATAGTTGTTCCACACACCCTCTTTCCCTCTCAACACACCCCCTCTCCTCTCAGCAGGGAAGCTGATGCGGCCATTCGTTTACTTTTTCAAAAGACCGCCCTCTTCCACTACATTAGGCTGGTCCCAAGCGCCAAGGCAACCATATGGATGAGATTCTTTTGGTTGGGACGAGAGCCGAGATGGCCACATGTAAGTAGCTAATAACTATGACAACATCCAAGTGGGCCTCGTTCCCAAGCCATGTAGATTCTTGGATGCCGACTCTAGTGGCTTCTTAGAGTTCGATGAGTACATCACCCCCCACTACTTGCTTGATGTCGGCCTTCATGTCTGTGATTCTTGCAATGCCCCCATCATGATGTTGAACTCTAGTCATAAGACTTGTTGCTTGGAGGAGCGCACGTCCGCCATAACATCGGTGATGACACCTTCGACATCTGTTTTATAACTGCTATGCATATAGAACCTTCGCACACCACCATGATGCCCTCATCGACAAAAACACCATGTACAACTTATTCTTGTCCCAAGACCATTGTCCCAAGACCAACGAGACCTAAAAACACGACCAGGCTTCTCTTGTAGGGCAGTGCCATCTTTCTTATTATAGTGGTAGCACATAGTGTACAAAACATTCATCTTTATGTTAGATTAGTCCACATTTATCCCTCATACATAATCAAAACACACAAGCGATGATGAACTCCTATCAAATCTCATGATTCTCCTTGTAACCCTTTGAATGTTTATTCACACGTTAAGTAAAAGACCTTTCACACTCGTGGCCAACCTCCAAGGAGACACACACACACACACACACACACACACACACACACACACACACATGCTTTCATTTCATAATCACCCGACGAAATGGCATCTATATCGCATTCAATTTATATGTTTTTACACACATATAGTAATTGCAATGGTATGTGCATTCAAGAGCGCGAGTGTGAGTGAATCTTTTCTCGGGCGTGTTAGCTTCTACTCTAGAAATTTCAAAATTTTGGCTCCTCCTTCTACCATGTGTTAGCTTCTCAGCCACTTGGAACCTTCAGTTAATATATGGATAGATGCTCGATCAACCACGCAGCACAGGCATGCCACGCAGCCGAGCTCCAATTGGTAGTTGCTTTTTGAGCATTTTGGTCATAAAATACTTACAAAATTTTCAAATACCCACCAAAAATTACACTTAAATACAAAAAAACTTGCTATATTTCACCATACCCGCGCCAATTTTGAAGGGCAAGGGTGCACAATGCCGTCACTAAAGGGGGGGGTGAACGAGCATCCAATTCACTCTCACCCTTTTGTGGAGTGAAGGGAGAAACGACGCTGCCGTAAACCTTCAAAAAAATTGGGGTGGGCGGCTTGTGAAATAGACGCGCCCACCCCAATTTTATTGAACGGAAATGAAGGGGTAAGAAAAATGAAGATGTGACTGTTCACGAGAGGACCTGTGGTGGACCTGTGCACAATGCCGCGAGAGTCTGTTAAACACGGTTTTGCGTGAACACCACGCGCTTGAAGCAAAGCCTTGAGCTACCATACGATGCAAGAAGGTATGCCACTGTCTTCCTTTTTTTTTCTCTACCTGTGTTATCTCATTATGAAATTCCATGTCTTTGAAAAGCTGTAACATTCGTAGTTCTGCAGGCCCTGCTCTGTTGGGCAGAGAATAGGAACAGATTTAATCCCTCCCCCTCCCCCTCCCCCTCCGTTTTCTTCTTAGAAAGAAGGATCTACTCAGGGGAGTATCTAAATTTAAGAAATCTGTAAGATTTAAGGTGGACTACGAGGACAAGCTGGTTGAAGGGGCTGTGCACTTGGTTCCTTAAAAACAACGCTGTGAATCCTAACACTTCACAAGTTCACATAGACAAGGTCACTTTTGTGAGAAGGATTAAGTGGCTGAGTGCACAAGGTGGTCTGCGAGGACAAGTTGGTTGAAGGGGCGCTGCACTTGGTCCCTTAAAAACAACTCTCTAAATCCCTTCTCGTGACAACTTTTTCTAATCCAAGCTAAATCTCATGTGGCATTTATAACCGATGTGGCCCTTTCTCATCAACACTTTTTACACTGTTCTCAATAGCATCAGAAAGCGTGTAGCATGTGGAAGCTCTGAGGGTCTTCTTTCAGCCCTAAACACCACTTAGGACATGCTGATGCAAAAACGCAGACAGAAGGGAGAGTAGAGAGAGAGAGATAGTTGGAATTTCGGTATATTCATATGGTACAAAAAGGTACCCAGTCTACAGCCCTAGGCTGCCTCATATAAAAAGTGGAATACACCAAAAACTGTCCTACTCTAAGGACCCAACTCAAAAGGAGTTGAATGATCCAATCAATGAGCATATGCGCCTTTTATAGGCCCTTTCGGACACAAGAAGAGCTGGCCGACTGCTGGTCGGCCAGCTGACTTGGCATTTTCTCCATAAAACGCAGCCACGACAGATACCATGCAGCCGACAGATCCTTCAATGTCCTCCATGTCCTGCTCCAAGTCCAACTTTGGCCACTACTGCACCTCATGCTCCTAAATTCTGGTTCTAGTCATCTTTTCTGGCTGCCCCTTTTAGATTAGCTTTTGAAAATGTCCATGGCAATTCTTGCACGTGACATCCCCCTCTGCTAAACTTGATGACAGGATTCTAACTTGTTCTTGGATGACTGTCATCATCCCATTCTTTTCCCGAAGTCCCTCTGTCATCCATCCCTCTTTGGCAACCCTTTTCTCTGAAAACCCGGCCGGGTCTCCAAAACCACTCTGACTCTGAATAATATCTATGCATCTGTTCCATCCAGTCCCCAATCCGTTCCTGCCCTGACTCTAAACACTGTCTAGGTCTTCATTCCTGAGAAATGACGTCTGGCTTTGTGGAACACCACCAACAAACCTCCTGGGAGCTCTTCCCGATCTCGTGTTCCTTGCCTTGGGCTTCGTACCCGTGCACTTTCGTGTACCTTGGACCTGTACACCATCATATGGGACTGAATCAGTGTTTAGCTTTGCTGAGCCTAATGCTCTGATACCAATGTAGCATGCGGAAGCTATGAGGGTCTCCTTTCAGCCCTAAACACCACTTAGAACATGCTGATGCAAAAACGCAGACAGAAGGGAGAGTAGAGAGAGAGAGAGATAGCTGGAATTTCAGTATATTCATATGGTACAAAAAGGTACCCAGTCTACAGCCCTAGGTTGCCTCATATAAAAGGTGGAATACACCAAAAACTGTCCTACTCTAAGGACCCAACTCAAAAGGAGTTGAATGATCCAATCAATGAGCATATGCGCCTTTTATAGGCCCTTTTGGACACAAGAAGAGTGGTCGGCCAGCTGACTTGGTATTTTCTCCATAAAACGCAGCCACGACAGATACCATGCAGCCGACAGCATTTTTTGCAGCCGACAAATCCTTCAATGTCCTCCATGTCCTGCTCCAAGTCCAACTTTGGCCACTACTGCACCTCATGCTCCTAAATTTTGGTTCTAGTCATCTGTTCTGGCTGCCCCTTTTGGATTAGCTTCTGAAAATGTCCATGGCAATTCTTGCACATGACAAAGCATCAGGTGGTAAGTTGGGATGCGAACTTCCCAATGGGATTGGGCACAGGTAGGGAAGACACTGGAATAGACTAGGAGGCTATCGGCCAGCATCTAATGTCGATTTGATGTGTCAGCTGGCTGCAGCAAGATATGATGTTTGTCTAGGGACCTGGCCGACAGCAGGTTGGCCAGTCCAGATGTGCTTCAAGGGTCTATAAATAGCTTTGGCTTGGCGTGTGTGCATGGGGTGTGTGTTGTCCGTGGGGTGTCTGTGTGTGGGAGCATATATTGATACCAAGTTCTACACCCACTATTGGGCACTGATGATGTTAGTGGGGATGTTATAGTATCTAGTCCATACTATGCGTGATGGAGTTGATGGTTTATTGTCTTGTGGATGACTACCATGAGGTTATAAATTGCACTTTCTTATAAGGTGAATTTGGGCATGTTCTTGGATCCATCTAGGTATATCTTAATGCTGTATTAGCGGACATGCAAATTTCACATTGTGAAGTTTTTGTCCAAGTTGCAGCCAGTTGATATTGTGTTGATTCTTTCTATCTTTAGTGGTGCATATGCCCTATCATCTACCTTTTTGTTGTAATAATTCTTTCTATTTGTTATGATCTTGGCTTCATTGTGATTGAGTCCGCCTTGTATCTCCGGAGCTCTGACAGAAACTCAGTACAGACCTTTGTATGACCTTTTTGTTGTAATAATTCTTTCTATTTGTTATGATCCTGGCTTCATTGTGATTGAGTCTGCCTTGTATCTCCGGAGCTCTGACAGAAACTCAGTACAGACCTCTGTATGAATGTATGCTGTGTGTGTGCGTGGGGTGTGTGTGTGGGAGCATATATTGATACCAAGTTTTACACCCACTATTGGACACTGATGACGTTAGTGGGGATGTCATAGTATCTAGTCCATACTGTGCATGATGGAGTTGATGGTTTATTGTCTTGTGGATGACTACCATGAGGTTATAATTTGCACTTTCTTATAAGGTGAATTTGGGCATGTTCCTAGATTCATCTAGGTATATATATTGGCTTGGCTCTTTGTTATTCAATAGAGTAGGACTCTTTTGAGTCAGATTACCTTTTATGGGGCAGCCTATGGCTTGCCATGACTGTACCTTTTTGTACTATATAGAATATACTGAAAACTCAGCTATCTCTCTCTCTTCTTGCTATCTTCTTCTTGCGTTTTGCGTCAGCAAGTTCTAGGAAGGTGTTTAGGCTTGAAAGAAGACTCCCAGAGCTTCCGCATGTGATGAAATCCATCATGGTATCAGAGCTTGGTTAGCCATCAGCCATGCAGTTGTTGTGCACTCACTTTCTACCAGCACCGCCCCTTGCCAACCCACACGCTTGCCTCTTGATGTCGTCACCTGCCCCTTCGCCTCATCCACTAGCTACGTCATCATCTTCGTCGCGTGCAGCCCTCCGTGCCCGCTTGTAGCTTCTTGTGCTACCGACTATTCTGCCCTGAGCTGTGCTGCGAGCTCCTCACCTATCTCCCACCAATGTGCTGCCATTGCCTAGTGGCATCGCATAGCCATCGTTGTTGCCGTCCATTGCCGTCTATCAGCAACTGTTGCACCAACTCCACCCATGTCAGCAATCAATTTGGCACTTATGTGAAATGCAAAAAATTATCAAATAGAGTTCGTGCAGGCATACAAAATTTGGGGATTCACAAAATTCAGAATTCTTCATCAACATGGAAGTTAACAACAGCCACACAATGCTTGAGAAATTCAATGGGGCCAACTTCCCAACATGGCAGATAAAGATGCATCTCTTGACGGTGTTTGGAACGTGATTAATGGAACAGATGTAAAACCAAGTGAAGGACCTGAGAAAATTTGCTCCTTGTATATATATATATATATGTGTGTGTGCACATGCACATGTGCATACATACAAGTATATGTACATGTGTGTGTGTGTGTGTGTGTGGTATACATGTGTGTGTGTGTGTGTGGTATACATGTGTACGTGTATACATATACATATACATATACATACACGTGCACATGTATATTACACACACACACACACAGACACACACACATACAAGTATATGTACATGTGTGTGTGTGTGTGTGGTATACATGTGTACGTGTATACATATACATATACATATACATACACGTGCACATGTATATTATACACACACACACACACAGACACATTTATGTATATATATACACACATGTACATATACTTGTATACATACACTTACACACACATACACAAACATACATACGTACATACATACATACATACTATCACATGCATAAGCTCTGAGAGTCTTCTTTTAGCCCTAAACACCATCCTAGAACATGTTGACGGAAAACGCACACGAGAGAGAGAGAGAGAGAGAGAGAGAGAGAGAGAGAGAGAGAGAGAGAGAGAAATAGTCAGTATATTCAAATGGTCCAAAAGGTGTACAAATCTTACAGCCATTGGTTACCTTGAAAAGGTAGAGAATACCTAATTCTATATCCTATTCTATGACCCAACTCATAAAGAGTTGAGTCCATAAACAAGAACTCAGAACATGCTATTTATAGCCAAGAAAGAGCCCAACTGGATTGGTTGACCTGCTGTCGGCAAGGTCCCTGGACAAACACCAATCACATGCTGTAGCCGACTCATATAATGCTCCCTAAAAGCTGGCCAACAGCCTCTTGGGTCCCTCTAGTGCCTTCCTTGACCACACCTAGTTGCTGCAGTTCTTGAATCAAGTCCAAACTTGGTTCTAATCTTGTTCTTTATCTGTTGCCCCTTAAGGGATTAGCCTACACATGTCTTGCACATGACATCCCCCTCTGCTAAACTTGATGACGGGATTCCATACTCTGTTCTTGTATGACTGTCATCATCCCATTGTCTATTCTCGGAGTCCAACTTTTCATCCTTCCCTTTCTGGCAACCTTTTCACTGAACACCCGGCCCGATATCCAAATCCACTCTAACTCTGCTGAAGATCTATGCAGCTGTTCCATCCTGTCCCCTTTCCCTTCATGCCTCCCTGAACACTTTCTCTAGTCTTCTTTTCTTGAGTATTGAGTCTGGCACTCTCACTCCATCCCTTGGAGGATCATCGTCCCCTAGAACCGTTGCCTGAAAGCCTCTCCTTGTGTGCCCCAAGTGGCACCCGACTCACAAGATTGCCATTCCCTTGGGTCTTGTGGAACACCACCAACCAAGGTTGCTCTTGGGAACTTCTTCCATGTGTTGTGTTCCTTTCCTTGGGCCTGGTACCTGTGCACTTTACCGTACCTTGAACCTCTGCATGAAATTTGAAAGGCACAGGTAGGCAGCTGACGCCGAGGCTCCCTTATGGCCTAGGTGCTGCCCTTGGTGGGTTGCCATGCTCATGGGATGGCCTTGGGTGTCCCATAAGCACCTAATGCAACTATATGCTTGCTAAATGCAAGACCTAAAGCATGACTACTACATGCACTATCTGATGAATTCTCTAAGTGGGTAAGAGGATTGACACATGCATACTCTCTATGGTTGTGGAGACTGACCTACGTAGCTCGTGTCTGACATGTCTTGGACTAGGGCTCACAATGGGGTCACGACATATGACAAATATTCCTAAAGGGTAAATCCTATTGATCAATGATTCAGTGATGTAGAGTCAGTGTGTCACATAGCACTCCAGTGGAGGGTGCATGTGACATTCCCTCGTGCTTAGCTTGGCGGTAGGTTTATCGCTTCCAAGTAGTCCGCTTGGGGTAATCGAGGAAGAACTATTCGTCGAGCCATATTAGTTCATGAGTACCTTGGTCTCAAAACTTCGTGTAGAATTGTCTTTGTCTTCGATCGGATCCATGCTTCCACCTATGGAGGAGAATCTGTTTAGGCTCAATAACTTCGGCTTCGCCTATCACGTCTAGTTGTTGCTCATCTGTAATATTCTGCAAAGCTAGACCAATGTAGGGCTTCAACCAAGAAACATGGAAAACATTATGCATAGTCCAACTATCTGGAAGCTTAAGCTTCATAGAGACATCATTTATCTTTTTAATGATAGGAAATGGTCCGAAGCTGCGAAAGGATAGTTTTGGACAATGTTTGCCCACTTGCTTCAGTCTTTGCTTCATAATCCGGAGATATACCTAGTCCCCTTCTTTAAAGTTGACATCTCTTCTTGATTTGTTGGCTTGCCTGTTGTATGCTTCCTGTGCTTTGGCAAGGTGCTCTTTGACAGACTCAATGAGCTTTGATAATGTTTTGGTGGTCTTGTTGGCCTCCAAGGAAGGTGATACCATGCTTGTCAGAAGTGACGAGAAACGGCAACCAAATGTTGCCTCGTACGGAGTTCGACCAATGCTAGATGAATGAGTGTCGAGCCAGTTGATTGTATATTTTTGTCTGGCCGTCTATCTGGGGATGGAATGCATTGGATAGATGCAACTTGGTTCGAAAGTTATTGAACAATGCCTCCAAAAATTTGAAGTAAACTTGGGATCCTTGTTTGATGTTATTGTCCTTGGAAAACCTTCGATGGGGTACCAATGTCAATTGAACATGTCAACAATGTCTTCGACTGTGGCCGTTTCCTTGCATGGGACCAACATGCAGAATTTATTGAATCGGTTCACAATGGTCATGCATTGTGTGTTCTGAGATCCAAATGCAGTGGGAAGAGGTCCAACAAAGTCCATACTGATATCCTAGAAAGGACCGTTTGGAATTGGCAAAGGTTAAAGTAACAAATGAAATGAAATAGATGGACACCAGCACTGGGGCCGGAACGGGCCGACCCCCCCCTCAATATATGATATACTATTGGGAGTATTTAACAAATACAATGCTCCATGGGTTCAAAGAACCAGATGATGTCCATGTACAAATGAATACAGTACCAAACAAGAGGTTCGAAGTAGATGTTCGAAGTAGAGCGACCACTTGAGTGGTCCAGTCTCTACGGTCTTGTGCCTTCACTGGACTCCGTGGAGAGCGCCCCACTGGTGTTCCAGGGCCACGCACAAACAGGCGCTCCCGTACTAACGCCTGGCTCTCCCGATCTCGGCACCTTTGGACTGTGGTTCTCCAAAAGCTTGGACTACCTGGCACCGAACGGGTGCTAACCGTAGAGAGAATCCCTTATCAGATTTACAACAAAGTTCTTTACTTAAATCTGAATTCACTTACTTGTAGCTTGCAGATGGAAGACCAATACCCGAGGTGTCTGTGTGCAGCTACTAGGAGTGGACACCAAGACACAGCAGCTTGTCGAGGAGGATGAGGGTAGCTGCTTGTGGAGAAGGTGTAACCACCTGAAGAAAGGAGATGCTGCCTGGGTACAACAAGTGCAGCCAACTTGTAGAAGGCACAGCCGCCTGTATGGAGAAGGGATCGCCTGTATGGGAGGAGTAGGCGCCTGCAGGAGAAGAGGAACAGCCCGCTGAAGTTGGTCACACAGTCGCCTGCAGAGAGAAGGCAGCGTAGCCTTGTTATGAGGGTGGAGCAGGTGCAGTCGTTTGCTGGAAGTGGGCACACATCCGCCAGCAAGGGGCAGCGCAGCCTTGCTAGGGATGAAGCACATAGCCGCTTGCAGAGTAGGCAGCCATCAGCCTATGGTGCAGCCGCCTGCAGGGTAGGCAGCCGTCAGCCTATCCTGCCTGCACAACCTGTATGGAGGATGGAGCGCAGCCTAAGGAGAAAGGCCGCCTGCTGCTGATGGAGAAGTAGCCGCCGGCCGCCTGGCTGTAGGAGCACAGCTGCTGGAGATGAACACACAGCCGCCTGCTGTGGTAGGCAGCGCAGCCTGTATGGTTGCCATACAGTCGCCTGGCTGCAGAGAGGAGATGGAGGCACCTAGTCGCCTGCAGTAGACAGGTGCAGCCAGCTGGACAGAGGGGACGTGCGCAGCTTGCTGGAGATGGCAGCTGCCTGCTGAAGGAACAGCAGAAACAGCTTGATGTGCAGCCGCCTGGGAGTAGAAGCGCAGGCTGATGAGTAGTAGCGAAGGCACCGCCTGTTGGAGAACATGCGCAAGAGATGGTCGCTGGCTGTCCTTACGGCTGGGGTGGTTGTTCTTTTATGTAGAGATTGGAGAGGTTAAACCATCACAGCTGGCCGGCTCCCCACGTTTGCATGGGGGCGGCCAGCTTCATGGTGGTGTGGGTAGGTGACCATGCACCCACCCCCACACACACAAAGGTTAAGTGTGGCTCCCCACCTTGGCCCCTATGTGGGTGCCCAAAGTGGGTGCCCACTTTTAAGTGAATGTGAATATACAACCTTATAAAACAAAAAGTTAGAGATAAAACGATTAAACCAACATGTGCAATACACTTACCACCTGTTCACATGCTACAAAACTTGTCAGAAGACAGAGCAAACTTCACGACTCATTGGCAGGCGTCCCCGCTCAGTAAGTGGCACGTCAAGCAGGCAAACACAAAAATACAAGTCATGCGAAAACAGTTTCAAACATGCAAAACATGAGTGCATGTGCAAATAGTATCATGGACATATCTCCTGTTCACGGAACAAGTACAAAATATCTGTCGGGCACAAAAATGGCACGACATAAAACATAAATCTTGGTCTTCTTATGGAGTGACAGTCCCATAGGTAAAACACAGTTCCAGGCACGAGACTCCCTATGGAGTGACAGTCCCATAGGTAAGACAGCACAAATACTGGCTCTTCCATGGCGTGACAATCCCATGGATAGAACACAGTCCAGGTCATACACGGGTGGCACCAGTCTAGCTCCCGTCCATACGACACCATCCTGCTAACACACGGGTGGCACCAGTCTGGCTCCCGTCCATGTCAAGCAAAAATACTGGCCTCTTCACATGAGACACCGGCCTGGCTTCAAGTGAACGAGACACAAATCTGGAGATGGACCAAATGGTCGGCCAATTGGTGACAATGGTCTCTTTCAAGTCTAAACCCGTTACCGAGCTGGGGAACAAGCACAAAAGGAAGTTCTCCGCACCGATGGCTAGCACGACAGAAGAAAAGTCTTCGGACCAAACTTCGAAGAATTCAACTTCGACCCCAGTGAAGAAAAAACGTCTCCTTAAGGCTTTGAAGCTCAAGAAGGAGGGACGTTGCTTCATCTGCGAAGAAAAGGGATATATGCGTAACGAGTGCGCGAAGCTAAAGGGTGCAAAGACCAACGCAGGACCCAAGCCAAAGGCAGCTAACCAGTTGTCTTTGACAGGTATGTCAGTTACTGTACTTTCTCGCCCTAGTTCATGTTCTGATTATCTGTTGAACTCTAAAGTTTTTGGGGTGCATGATCTTCTCCGAGTTTACGGAGAAGTGAATGGCCATAGAATCCACATTCTTCTAGACCCTGGCAGCTCACACAATTTTGTTAATTACAAACTTGTGCAGAAATTGGGTCTTGACACTACACCTAGCGATTATACCTATGAGGTACGCCTACTTGCAGGTTGGTAATTGTGGGATCGAAAGGTGGAGACGCTACCAATCGGATTCAGGACTACAAAGATACTCTGGAATGCTATATTATGCATCTAGAGCATGTAGACTTGTTATTAGGGATTGAGTGGTTTAAGACTCTTCAAGTCCAGATAGATTGGTCTAGTCATATTTTTTCTTTTGAACATAGGAACACCCAGTATAGTATCTTAGGGATTGTATATATCCCTCTCAGGGACCTCTTGTACATACAGTTGATTTTGGAAATATAATGGATTCTTTCTTGTATACTGCTTTCCATTGTGTCTTGATTCCACTTTCTTCATTTCTCATACCTACTATGGATGTTAATGAATTAAGTGTGTTTGAAAGCAACGAATTAAAGAAGATACTTGATTTGTTTCAAGATGTATTTCCTAAGGAACTGCCATCGAGCTTACCACCCGAAAGGGCAGTATATCATCGTATTGACCTGGTCCCTGGTCCCTGGTGCTCACCCTGTTAGTATTCCACCTTACAGGATGAGCCAAGTTGAGGAAGATGAGTTGGCCAAACAACTCGAAGATTATTTGAGGGTAGGCCAGATCCGTCCAAGTAAATCACCTTGGGGTGCACCTGTGTTGCTTAGGAGAAAGAAGGACAACACCTGGAGAATGTGTATAGATTATAAGAGATTGAACAAGCTGACAATTAAGAACCGTTATCCTCTCCCTAGATCAGATGATTCAATTGACCGATTAGCGAGAGCGAAATATTTCACAAAGATAGATTTACGTACTGGCTATTACCAGATACGTATTCATGAAAGGCATATCGAAAGAACCGCCTTTCGGACTAGGTATGGCCATTACGAGTTTCTCGTATTACCTTTTGGGTTAACCAATGCTCCAGTCACTTTCCAACAAATGATGAACGATCTATTTGGGAAAATTTGTGGTTGTGTTCCTGGATGATATTTTGATATATAGTCGTACTCTTGAGGATCATGTTAGATACCTTACGATTGTCTTAACTATTTTAAGACAGAATCGACTCTATGCTAAATTAAGTAAATGTGAGTTTTTCATGACAGACATCATTTACTTGGGACACAAGATCACTAGAGATGGATTGAGCATTGACTATGACCGAGTTTAGAAGGTTCTGGCCTGGCCTATACTGCAGGCAGTGAAACAACTTCGTTCTTTTCTCGGTTTTGTTGTTTTTCTTCGGAAATCTGTGCAGGAGTACTCTCAGCTCACACTACCGATGACCGACTTGTTGAAAGGTTGTGGACGTAAGTCAAATCAGCCTATCACGTGGAATAACGATCTAGATATGGCCTTCAGACTTTTGAAAGATAAAGTCAAGGAAGCACCTATCTTAGCATTACCCGATCCTAGTCGGCCTTATGTTCTTGAAATTGATGCCAGTGACTATGCAATCGGGGCTGTTCTATTTCAAGATGGTAGACCTATTACTCTCGAAAGTAAAAAGCTAGACGATACTCAATTTCGCTGGCCAACCCTTGAGAAAGAGCTTTATGTTGTGATTCACGCTCTCAAGGTTTGGAGACATTATTTATATGGCTCCAAGTTTGTGGTATTGACTGATCATCAGTCAATCAAGTATGTGTGTGATGTCGATAATTTGAGAGGAAGAAAAGCTCGATGGATTGAATTAATGCAAGATTTTGATTTTGAAATTCGTTACAGAAAAGGGTCCATGAATAGTGTCCGAGATGCGCTTAGTCGAATTAGAGAGGTGAATACTTTGTCGTTCACCGAGATTTCTACTGACTTATTTCAGTCATTGAGAGAGCTTTGTAGGACTGATAGTTATTTTGGTCCATTTTGGCAGAAGATCCAGGACGGGAGCTCATTGATTGACCAAGACTCAATGATTGAGTAGCCTATCATTCAGGCTGACAAAATTTGTGTACCACAGATCCCGGACATTAGGTCCAAGATTCTTAAGGAGTGTCACGACGCGCCTTCTGCTGGACACCCTAGGGTACACAGTACATTATCGTTGGTGAAACACACTTTTTATGGGCCAAAGATATAAGGGTATGTAGAAGATCACGTTCTCAAGTGTCAAGTTTGTCAAGCAAATAAAGCTGAACGCTTTAGACAGGCTGGGTTGTTGCATCCTTTGCAAATCCCAGGTAATAAATGGGAAAGTATTTCCATAGATTTTATTACCGGATTGCCAAGAACAAGTCAAGGCCACGATTCTATTCGGGTTGTGGTAGATCGCTTGACAAAAATAGCTAGATTTTTACCGACACGGAAGACCATTACAGCTAAGCAATTAGCAAGGCAGTTTATTGAGCAATTGTTTAGACTGTACGGGTTACCGCAGGACATAGTCAGTGATAGGGACTCTAAGTTTACAAGTGATTTTTGGAAACTTATTTTTGAGAAGTTGGAAACAACTTTGAACTTGAGTTTCTCAGATCATCCTCAATCTGATGGACAGACTGAAAGAGTGAATTAGATTTTGGAGGATATGCTTCGAGCATATGTATCCAAAAGACAGAGTTCATGGGAGGATTATCTTTCTATGTTAGAATTTGCATATAATAGTACTAAGCATACGAGTACAGGTTTTAGTCCCTTCATGCTTATGTATGGTTTTCAACCTAGATCACTTGTTACAGTGGGATTTTCAAGACTTCAGCATGATGCGGCACGTAATTTTTTGCAAGATATGCAAAACATGTTACAAGTTGCGAAGGAATCTGTTAGAAGTGCTCAAGACACAGACATTTTTTATTCTAATAGACATCATTCACCCAGAGAGTTCTTTGAAGGAACGATGGTGTATTTGCGATTCCGAAAGATTCCGAGACTTTACGGACAGGTCGATCTCCGAAATTATCCCCTAGATACTGTGGACCATTTCATATTACACGACGGATTGGTTCAGTCGCATATGAATTGGATTTGCCTTCTCATGTGAAAGTTTATCCTGTATTTCATGTCAGTAGACTTAAGGAAGTACTGGGTGGAATAGACTAGTTAGTTACTCCTCAAGAAATCATAGATGTCGAGGACATGACATTTGTTCCACACGAACCTGAAAAGATTCTTGGATTTCGTGAAAGAAGATTGCGTAATACGCTTATCACGGAATCCAAGATTAAGTGGAAGGATCGTGTTGAGGAGGACGCTACATGGGAGACATTGACTACTCAACAGAGAGATTACCTTGGCTTTTTAGTGACCTCAGGAGTGAGCTCTTAGAGGAAGGGGAGTATGTCATGTACACAGTGTGTATCTACCGTGTGCTACACGCACACAAGACTAGCTTCGAGGTTTGGGGAAGCTTGGAGCTAGGGAGGCTGATTAGCGAGCTGAGTTAGGGATAGACTAACAGGCGGACACCCAAGTATGGACGGGCTGGCGCCCAAGTGTGAACGTCGGATGACCGGCCAAGAGCCTATAAAAGGGTGGCCAAGGTTAGTCATTAGTTCATAGAGTCTCACGTGTCTTTGTGAGAGCTCTATGGTCAGGAGCCTGGATCTAGTGCTGATGTGCACCTGCTTTATGCAGCCGAGGCCGGCAGGAGTCTTGAGGCCCGCGAGGGTAGCTTCGTGGCGGTATGGGACGTCACGAGGTAGAGATTGGTCGGTACATCCATGTAGTTAGCTCAGCTCGTGGCTCGGTGGAGACAGCCAAGACTTGTGGGCTTGCCCACGATTGTCAAGGGTGGGAGGTGAGTCAGGCCTGCACCCCCTTCACGTTTGTTTGGTTTGTTTGCAGGTTCGAGTCTTGAACCAGGAGCGTTCTACGAGGAGATCCTATGGGGATTTGACAGTTTTGGTACTAGACTGCAGTTGTTTTGGCTTACCTCCGTTCATCTTCATTTCTTCATTTTGAGTGAGTCAAATCCTGGTCATATGTGCTAAGTTCAAAGTTGCGAACCATGAACCGAATGTTTCCAATCCATGCGAACCGTGAACCGAAGGTTTCCAATCCATGCGAACCGTCAACTGAATGTTTCCAATCCACAAATGAAGTGATCCATCTTGGCCCACTCAACTAATCCTAACTGTTGTGCTAAAGTGATAACCTTACCGGAAAACTAAAGCACAGGCGACCCATTCTGTCTGAGTCCATAGAACTCATCTACCAGGTTGGTCATATCTTGGGGAGGGAGAAATCTGGTCTTCAAGTAATGAACGAAGGTGTCCCAGTGAAAAGCTGTGACACTTGTGGTTGGGTCTGTATGTGAACTAGACCAATGCTGCCACCAAGTGACTGCCTCACCTGAAAGGTGGGGAGCCGCTACGGGGACTTTATCTTGTGGATATGTCAGCTTAGCCAAAGGTAAATATGCATTAAATTGATGAATAAATTGATTAACAGCTGAATGATCACATGTACCGTCATACTTACTAAAGTTTGGCTGAGTTCGGATGACTGTTGTTGATGTTGCGGGAGTTTGGCTGGTGTCACCTATGGGCAGAGAGAATGAAGAGAGGGTATGTTGAAATTGCGGATGCTTGGCCTCCCTTTCTCGCTTGTGTTCGAGTAACATTTGCTCATGATCGGTGCTCCTGAGCTGCGAGGTTAGCCTAACACCGATCTTCTTCAAGCCTACATTAGGCGTTCTCATATTCTTGGTTTTCTGCCTTTTCTTGTTGCTTTCTTGCTTTTGCTTCAGCTTTCTCTTCCCGCCGTCTGGCCTCATCTCTCGTCTTTGTTGTTCCACCTGAAAAAAAAGAGAGATGAAGTCGGGGGTAGTTGGTGAAGTGGGTTTTGTTGTGGTGGCCTCCAAGAGTTGGAGACGCTCCATGAGAAGTTGGTTCTGAGCTTTGAGTAGAGCTATGGTATGTTCTGGTGGCGGAAGAGTATTGTCTCCTTCGAGGGAGATGTCTTCTTGATGATGTGTACTCTCCTCTGTAGACATGTTGCTGAAGTCGGTGGTCGTGCTGGAGCAAAGTTGAACCATCCAAGCATGCTCTCACGCTAGGATGCGGTGTGTGTGGACAAGCTGAATCTGATGCCAATGTAACATGCAACGGGATTACGTATAGATGAAAGGATCGTGTCACACACAGTCTCACACCGTCTTCTGTATCCTGAGTTTCGTGAGTCTTTAGCAGTCCACTTTATCACTTCAAACTTTAAGAGAGAGAGAGAGAGAGAGAGAGAGAGAGAGAGAGAGAGAGAGAGAGAGAGATGTACATAGTATTGGGTCATTGAAGGGCCCCCTCCTATTGCTAGGAGTATTTGCTTTATTTCTTTGAAGAGAATGATTGCAAGACTGACTTTGAGACTATAGATGAGTCAAGCGCAAGACTTTTAGAATACCAAGAGTAGGGCTGAGTGCACACTGCTGTAGAAGCACCAATGATGACCAATCTCGATGCCAATGCACTCTGCCAAGGGGCTGTAGGACTGCGATCTGTGGCTGAGAGAAGGGACTGAATTGGAGACTGTTCTAGGGTTGTGAGGGACTGTATATGCATGCGTTTTCCTTCACCCGGGAGGATGGAGAAGAAATGATGAGATATGGAGGCTGAGATGTGCTGCGTTTTCTGCAAGAGATGAGCAGAAGGATGATGCGTTTCAGCCTGGATGTTGTTCTCTTGCTGATTTGATTGCTGAATGCTTGAATGCTTGATGAATGAATGAATGCTGAAATCACTAGGTATTTATATGCAAGAATGGAGCTGGTCGGCTGGCTTCCTACTGCAACACGACTGGGTAAATAGGATATATATGCTGAATATAATGTTTATGCTGCCGACCGGGCATAAAGCTGCTGACTGGGCTATAATGCTATGGCTAAAGGGGATAGAAATGCTAATGGAAGGATATGCACATGAGATGAATGATATGCAATGCAGACCATGATCTAATGCAAACCCTAAGGCTTCTAGACTGACTTCTACATGCATGAATGACTCACTTCAAGTGGGTTAAGGGACTTGACTGATTGACCGACACTCTATGGCTGAAGAAAGACCTATGTAGCTCCCGCTTGACATATCCCGGATTGGGGCTTACAATGGGGCCACGGCATATGACAAAATCATATCCTAAAGGGTTCTACGGATGTACAATGATGCACTGATGATGGACCATCTTGTCACCATGCACTACAGTGCAGAGTGTAGGTGACAACCTGACTGTTGGTTACGCCTAGTTCTGTTGGGTGGTCTGCGTCTGTTGTTGTTGGGGTTTGGGGGCGATTGGAGCGGTTTTGGACTTGCCTCCATTGAGCATCATCTCGTGATTCTGCGCAACAATCAAAGCCCTATCTTAACTCTGGGGTTCGAAGTTTCGAACGGGGAACCAAATGTTTGTATCCAATTCTCGAATGAACTACTTAAGCTTCTTCTCCCCGAACTTCCCTAGTTGTTGAGTTGATGTGATCACTTTGTTGGAGTAAGTGAGCACATGGAAACCTTTTTGGGCGAGGTTGTAGAACTTGTCTTCGAGATTGGTCATGTACCGCGGAGGTAGAAACCTTTTCTTCAGATCGAATGTATCCCAATCGTAATCCGGTAAGCCAGTGTAGGGATCTGGGTGCAAACGACACCAATGTTGCCACCAAGTGACTGCATCACCTGTGAGGTGTGGAGCCCCTAGATGGACTTTATCTTAGGGGTTTGTGATCTTGGAGAGTGGAAAATGGGCAACAAAATGGTGGATGAATTGGGTCACAATCGAATGGTCACACTTGCCATCGTACTTGGTGAAGTTCGGTGAGACGTGGATGACGGTTGTCGAGGCTGTGGTTGCGGTTGTGGAGGATTGAGAAGGGGTGAAATAAGTTACCAGAGTCTGCAGTATTTGTTGGTACTGGTCCCTCAAGTTTGCTCGGGCCTGTTGCTCGTTGTTCACCTTTGCTTCGAGCTCTGCCCGCAGTCGCTTCTCGTTGGCCTTGCGTTTGGCTTTCTCTTCCAGCTGTTCGGCCAGTCTTGCTTCACGGTCTGGCTCTTCTTTTTCGGTCATCCATCAATACCACTCCATTGAGGAACTTTGTTCTTTGGGTGTCTCTTGCTGGGCCAAGGTTGCTTAAATTTATTTTTTCCATTTGGACTCTTTAGAGTTGAATTTGGAGTTGCCTTATCATCTACTCCTTTAACTTCTGGTTGTCTTCGTCTTCTTTTTGCGGAAGTGTTTCTTTGAATGGTTCTTCTTCTTTTGGAATGTCTTCGGGCATGGTGGATGGGCAAGTGGTTTTTCCCGATCTCAACTTTACCATCCACAGGATGCTGTCACCCTAGGTCGCCGGGTTGAATCATGTCCCAAGCTCTGATACCAATGTAGCATACGCCAAGCTAGGAATGTGTGAAACAATGGGGCCTTCTTTATACCTAAGTTTAGTGAGACTTTAGCAATCCTTTAAACAACATACATGAATTGAAAGATGTAGTCGAGACGACACCAGATGGGGTCCCGACTCCCAATTACCCCCGCTAAAGCCGCCCCCTGCAAGTAGGAGTATTTGCTTTATTTCTTCCAGAGAACTGAACACAAGCTAAACTGTGTCCATACGACATAGCAGACACACTGACTGATTGCCAAACGCAAGGACAAAGTGACCAAACGTTGGACAGAACTGTGCATAAGCTGCAGGTGACTATGAAGGTATCTTCGAAGAGAATACACTAGCCTTAGACTGATGGATGGTGCTCTGAGAACTTTGGGAAGAGGCAGAGCTTCTGATGCCTTGGGCTTGAAAGCACAAAGGATGCTGAAGTATGCAAAGGCAGGATGCCTAAGCACACATGCTTGACTGAGAATGTAGACTTGAGATTTATCTGATGATTTTAGACCATGGCAAGATCCACCCTTTTATATGTCTAGGGAATGCTGGTCGGCTGGCTTTACTGCTGTCGGCCGGCTTTTGTCTGCCACGATTGGTATAAAATAGCATTAAAATAATTAATGCTGTTGTGGGGTGTCTAGCTGCTGGCCGACTGTCCACAGTCCATGCCAACTGCTGCCTAGGCCCCTATAAAGGCTGTCGACTAGGTCTTATGAGTGGCTGATGGTGAGATTCACACCATAGCAAGGCCTGCCCTCCATGGGTTGGCCCTGGGGCTGGTCCCTACTATATGGATGCAACTAACATGCTTCTGAGGCATTCTACTCCTAAGGCTGACATCTACATGTACCTACATGAGGATTACTTGCTGAATTCTCCAATGTGGATTAAGAGGACTGAACTGACATTGACTTGATAGACCTCTATGGCTGGGAGATTGACCTACGTAGCTCGTGCCTGACATGTCCTGGACTGGGCTCACAATGGGGTCATGGCATATGACAAAATCTCATATCAAGGTACTACTTCTGTACATGTTTCTTGGACTCTTGATGAGCTAGTGTGTTACCGTGAACCACAATGCATGGGTGCACGTGACACGTGTTTAGAACAACGGGAATTTTGTTTTGGTAAGCTGATGTAAGCTGTCATTTGATGGTCAAGCTCTTATATTAGGTCTCACAAGAGAGTTCAGGTGTTGGTGCCATTGTGTCCCCTTGGAGCATGTGGTGCAGTCTAGAGTCCAGATCACTATTGAAGGATTCTCAAGCATCTCCACCTTTGCTCTGAAGGGGGGGTTTGTTGGGATTTGGAGCCATGTATGTGTGTGAACACTCCCTATGAGTGTGTATGCTGTGTGTGAATCCTCCCTTAGATGGTGTGGAAAAGTGCGCATTCAATAAGGGTCAATGAGCTAGATGGCCTCTTGCCCGATCACTTCATCAAAACATAATTGACTCGTGCAATCTCTCTCTCTCTCTCTGCCTGTGTTTACTTGTAGTGCAACCATCTCTCTATTCCATGAAATCCGTGAGTGAGCACTTTGAAGTATGATAGAGCTTTATGGAGAATGCTGAAATATGAATTCATACTAGCGAATGGATGTTTACATAAAGAGAAAGACTGTATTGAGGAGATTAGAGTGTGATAGAGTCTTTTGCAAAATGTTTGTATTTATCTTGAATAAAAAAGCTTGTGAATGTGATGTGTGCACAAAGTTCAAACATATGTATGCATGTACATTTGTGAGGGGGTTCGATGGTTCTGGTTCGTGCTTGAGCAAGCTGTCTTGAAGAGAGAGATGATAAGAGTTATTAACGCTGACATGTGACTCATATGGCTGCATTGAAGTGCACGGAATGGGTCCTCTGGGATTGCTTCTGTAGAAGCCTGTTGCGTAAATTGCTATACGAGAGAGAGAGAGAGAGAGAGATTACAGCCTGAAGAGTGCATCAACACCTATTGGGTGACGTTTCTTACCTTCCAATAATCAGTATATAACCATTGATGGTAGTGGATGTTCTAACCTTTCTCCAATAGTGATTTGAGACTCATTCATCCTTTCTAATGTTGCAGTTTTTCCTGGCACCGCCTGCTCATGTGAAGCCAATAATAGAGAGAGGTTTCTACATGCAGTTTTGTTTAGGGCCCCAAGAAATTCTAGAAAACCTTTATGGTCCTCAGCTTCACCATTGTAGGGGCTTTGCTAATTGTATGAGGGCTTTGTAGCCTACATACCTCATTGTATCATGTGTTCGGAGGGCTTCTTATCATGGGGAGCTTGAAACTGGTTCTGATTACTCCAGAGTCGAGACAGAACGTTGGGCACAACAGCAGGGATATTTTGGGTGAGAGGGAAGCATTGTACATTAAGGAGCTACAACATATATTTTTAAGAGCGGGTACATGCAAAGGTAGCACTTTTGTTGTTTGATTTGTTAGACTCCTTTGTGCTGGCATCTTAGCCATGGAAAAAAGCAGGTGAAACTTCCTGAGGCATGTCATTGAGAACTTGGCTATGTGCCAAGTTTGGAAATCTCGCTGTATGGAGGTCATTGAGGGCACATAAATCGAAGACCTTTGTGTGAAGTCCTTATTGGCTGTTTGATCAAAGTTGCCCATGATTTAGCCTCTCCATTTGGATTAGGAGACTTGACCCTTTATGGCTTCAGAGTGTAGAGGAGCTGCTTACATGTATGTGCGGGAATTGTTGGCTCTTCCATCAGTGCTCTCATCATTTATTCTCCTTTATAAGCTCTTGGTTCGTGTAATGGTGCCAACATCTATGTGCTCCATAAGTTTATATTGTAGTTAAGGTTGACTGTGGTACTGATCATAATTTCACTTTGGAAGTCTTTATATTGTTTTTTTTTTCTTCTCGCAAAATTTGTAGCTAAAGGTTGCGACCGTCCCCCCTTTTTAGGCTCCTCCCCCTATACATCTCTCCTCTTGTTAAGGCTTATTTCCCATTTTTTGTATAGAATATATCTATATATAGTATATACCCATTGAGCAGCCATATTTTTGGTGGTTATTCACTCCAGGCCTCCCTCTTGATCATTTTGACATACGTAAAGGAGTGGGATTCTTAGCTGAAATCCCAAGGATATTCTTTCTAAAGTTTTTTGATAGACTTATTAAAAAAAACTTTGCTTTACACTTCGTACTGGAAGATTGACCAACTCTCGTGCAGTTCATACTTCTCACTATTCTAATTGGACGTTTTCAAGCTTTCCCTAGATTCTATATTGGGAAGGTCAAGTTCTCTCTTTTTGTGTGTGTACATACATACATACCTGCATGCATGCGTACCTACCTACATACATACCTACCTACCTATGTAGGTACACAGGTGCCTACCTGTGTAGGTACGCTGGTGCCTATCTATGTGCATAGCTATGTAGGTAGGTACCTACCTACCTACACTCTCTCTCATAAATACGTACATACAGACATCCATCCTCTTAAGGTGCTGTTTTATCTTTCTCCACATGTGTCTCAGTGCGCGGGCATGTGAGTGCTCATGTCTAATCATGTTCATCAAATTCAATTGGTTTGTAAAACTCTTTTCATCCAAAACAAGCTCTTGAATCTGCAGGAAAGGAAGAGAGGACAATGTTTCCAATTTTAGATATGAGTAATGAAGGGCAGTTGTTGGATGGGAGGAAGATAGTGAATTCTTTGAAGCGTTTTAAGAGCTTTCCTGGGCTTTCCATAAGTTTGGAACCAGATCCTCGATCAGGGGATCCAGAGGTAAAGATAACGGAGCTCGATAGTGGCACACGCATTGCAACACATCCTACAAAAACTTATCGGCGGCCATCTTTGGAGAGTATAGGCAGGAAGTTGCAACTGGTAGAGGGCTTGAAAGCTGCCTTAAATCCATTAGACTTGATAGAGACTCATCATATATCTTTATTGAAATCGGTCAAATCAAAGGATGTAGAAGGTGATGGCAAGGCTCATCATGATGACAGTGTGGTGTGTGATAGGATGTGTGATAGGATAGTAAGTGAGGCAGTTAAAGAAAAATCAGTGATGCAAGAGCTCCTGGACAGTTCAAGCATGGGCATAAACCTTGCACCTGATCACAAGGATAAAAATGATATGGTTAGCACGAGATCATTGGTAATAAATGATATTACAGTTGATTTGCAAAAGCAAAGCGAGTCTCCAAGCATGAGCAATGATATGGAAGTAAGTGAGCCAATTAGGCTTCCAAGGGAGAATTCCTTGGTCGGTTTGGCAAGAGCAAGAGGGGAGGAGCTGCAAAGGCGTTTGGAGGAAGCGAAGAGTGCAAACGAACTTACCAAGGAGGAGGAGGAGAACTTCTTCTGTTCAAGGGATGCGAAAGGATTAGCGATGGACAATTATACGAGGGTGAGTCATTTTGATCATGAGATGTTGGAAGCTAGTGAGAAGACTATGGTACATGAGATGTTAGAAGCTAGTGATAAGACTATGGTACATGAGATGTTGGAAGCTTATGCTAAGACTATGGTACGTGAGATTTTGGAGAATAATGATAAGACTATGGTGCATGAGATGTCGGAAGCTAAAGATAAGACTATGGTACATGAGATGTTGGAAGCTGATGATAAGACTATGGTGTGTGAGTCTGGTGATGAATCAATGGCAACGAAATGGCATGATGCAAGGGATGAGAACAGGCTAGACATGGTGGACAATCGTACAGGGGTGCCTGTATCCGATAAGAAGTTGGAAGCTAATGATAAGACCACAGTACATGACTCAATTGGTGATGGATTGATGCCAATGAAATCAAATGATAAAGCTAAATCTAATGAGCCACCTCTTATGCAACGAGAGGCTAGGATTGTAAGGCTAGCTCCCACATCGCTCAAGTCTTTTAACTTGGAAGCCTTGCAACTTGCAGGGATGGACAACCTTTACATCTCATTACCTTCCAATCATGTGGATGTTTCCATGGCAGCACCGCTCTGTGGAAACATCATTGAACCTTGGGCTATGTCTAAATGTAGTGAAGGCCCCAACTCATTGCTATGCCGTGACAATTCTCTGAACAACTTACAAAGCCGGCTTTGCATCCTTGAGACAACTCAAGAGTCCCACCTCCTTTGGGGCCACATCAAGTGTCGCAGCTGCCTGATGGCACTGCAGATTTTCCTTTTCATCTTTGTAGTATTCTGGGGAGGAGTTTTTGACATATATGTCTCCCCTCCTCCAACCTGAACTGCAGATTTTCCTTGTCATCTTTGTAGTGTTCTGGGGAGGAGTTTTTGACAGAGATATGTCACCCCTTCTCCGATCTGAACTCATCTTCATGCTGTGACCACTTCCTGTTGTGTCTTGTGTGCCTTAGCAAAATTTCAGACGGGCCTCATTTTGTCTTAATATTGGTTGTGTAAAGGTTATTTGTAAATTGGAGGGCTTACTTCTTTTCTATTGAAACTCGTTTCTATGGCTGATTGGCTTGCTTCTAGAGGACATTTCTGACATAGTTGCTGTTATGTTGTGAGGCAATGAACTCCACAAACTATTTCTGCTTTCCGTGTTCCTTGTGAGAGTGGCCTAAATATGACAAAAGAATATAAACTTTCAAATCTCCCCCTCCCCCTGCACCCCCCCTTTTCCACCTTCCCTTCCCCTTCCCCTTCCCCTTCCCCTTTCCCTACCACCCCTACAACCCCTCCCTACACACACACACACACACACACACACACACAACTCCCCACACACATTCAATGTGAATTTGACATTTGAAAGCTGTGTTTTTGTTTGTGTTGTTAAACACTAAATTTCAAGAAATTTGTCCCCACTTTTTGTGATTCTTGTTTTGTGTTAGTTCATTTGATAGAAGATGTCATGTGCACACATGGACATGGCCAATCTCCATGCTAATCCTTGATAGGGCAGCAGATGTGCATGATGTGCAGTGAGAGGGCTGGCTGTCTGAGTGTCGCAATGAGGGTGCCACATGGTTGTGGTTGCTCTAGTTGTGATTTTGTCGAGTAACTTTGTGGTGTATCCTTGTCCTCTTCATGTGTCCCTCCTGCAGTGTGCCATAACTTTGTTTGGTGTTAGTCCATTGAAAAGGGTTTTGCAATTTGTAACACTGGATTTATTCCAGAATCCAGTGTTACAAATATAAAGGTATTTATAAGAGTGGCTTAGTTCTGACATCCAAAGGGCCCATTATCAAGTCATTTATTATTATTATTTTTTCGTTATTCCCAAAAAGTCATTTATAGAAATCCATAAGTTGGAATTACTCACAGAACCATACAAATCACTATGCTACGTTGGCCCTTGAGACTAGAAGTAATACATGATACGAGTAGTAGTAATGTGATACAAGATGCTAAACGCTTTTCCAAATTCTTCTAGAAAAATAAACCTTAGAGTCACTAGGATCTCTTGTGAGATGAGGGACCTTAGCATCCCATGACATCAATCCTTAATATGTATGCTGTGATACACCTACCCACATGGCCTCGATGACAAACATAAGATTATGCTCACAGATCTAAAACTCCGTTTTTTGAGTTGCATCCGACAAGCGATGTCCTTTCCATTTTGTAAGGAATTCTTGTGAAGAGTATGATTTCACAATCGTCTTTCTCTTCGTTCTAGGATTTGTTTCGGTCCATGATCTTCTTGATCAGGTTACTACGAAGAGAGAGACAATTTTATGTTTCGGTCCATGATCTTCTTGATCAGGTTACTACGAAGAGAGACAATTTTACAATCGTCTTTCTCTTTGTTCCATGATTTGTTTAGGCCCATGATCTTCTTGATTAGGTTACCACAAAGCAATCATAGCATCTGTTGAGTTATCACCATCGTGAACACGCTTCAATTGACTCACATGAAATACTGGGTGGATGCAATAGGCTCATTGTAAGTCCAACCTAGAACTCACATGAAATACTGGGTGGATGCAATAGTCTCATGGTAAGTCCAACCTAGAACTCACATCTTGGACTCGTTTCAAAATCGTCTACAATATTTGGGTGGCAACTTGATGGATTTACCCACACAACGTACCTTAGACTTGTGAGAGATGAGTAGAGACAACACATGTACTACCGCGTACATCTCAAGCTCATGTGTGGGCCACTTGTGTTGTGAACTACTCAGCTTCTTACTTTCAAAAGCCATTGGTGATCGGCCTTTCGGGCCCAACACAACTTGTATGGTGAATGCTACTTGCACCACAAATGATAACGTCGGATCCATGATCTTCAACATAGGAGTAGTTTGCAACCACCTACTTCAAAACTGTCACTGTATGTTAGTCGAGCCATAAACAACCATGACTCACAAAAACTCAATCAGTGGCGTTGTTATCTCTGAGTATAAGATAAAATAAAGTTTCTTTAAAAACCATACAGAGAGATGAGAGCATAGTAGAGTGTCCTCTGTGTTAGGCCGAGCTAATATCATTGCTACTTTCTTCAAGTCCATTTCACTCCTTACGTTGATATAATGTGTCCCAAATATTCAACTTTCTCTTGACGAAGGAAAGTTGTCTTTATTAGCATACAAAACATTTTTCTCGAGCATGCTAAATATTGTAAACAAGTATGGCTCGTGCTCTTGTAAAGACTTTCTATATACCAAAATATCATTAATAAAATCCATAAATTTATCCAGGTCTCAAGACATCATCATTACCATCATAAACATGGCTAGTAGATTGGTAAAGCCCAAATGGCATTACAAGCTACTCATAATGATCAAAAGCAGTATGAAAAGCAGCCTTGGATACACCTTTTGGATTAATCTTCACATTTAATACGAATTTGATGATATCCACTTTTTAAATCTATCTTACTGAAGATCTTTGCTCCTCCTAGTGGATCTATCAAACCATCGATCCTTGGCATCAGATATCAATGTTTTGCAACAATAAGTTTATTTAGGCTTCATAGTCTATGCACTACAGGAGCCATCTTTCTTTTTAACCATCAAAATCAGAGAAGAGAATGGTGACAAACTAAGATGAACGAGTCCTTTTGCTATGTACTCAATATCTTTAACACCGTATTTTTCTCGATTAAACTCATTTGATATGGAGGCCTATTGACCGAAGTTACATTGGGTACAAACTCTATTCGGTGCCACACGTGACTACCCTGATAGCGAGTATTAGTGGTTGGTTTTGGTACTAATGGTGCTAACATATTCGTGACATCCATCATAGAAGAGTTCACATATCATTTATTTGTTAGCATAGGGGTACCGATTTTAGGGATTGTGGATCAACATGTTTGGATTCCATTCCTCGTATCATTTATTTATTGGGATATGGATTTCAGTGATTGTGGATCAAAGTGTTTGGATTCCAAAACATTAATATGAGAGAAGCACCAAAAGTTGAAAAATATCAAGAGGGGATATGTGAGCCCCATTGTCATAATAAGAAGTTGAAACGTTGTAGAAGGTCGATGCAGTGAAAATCCGCATTTCTATGAGCATGAATGAGAGAACCCACCACTAACTAGAGACTCGTGAGAATGCAAGGTAAGTGTCGAAAGGATGCTATGTGGTCTAGCCCCAATACTTTGGAAAACCACCAAGCCTTGAAGATCTATTGGGATTGGTCTCCATGAAAGCCTTGAAGCTTTTGTCAGGCGTGAACAATCTCTTGAAACCTTAGAACTTATGGAACCACACACCATACTCACAAGCCCCTTATGTCCTTGCTATCACCCTTGCTAGCACCCTAGTGCTACACATTTTGGCTTACCACCGTCATTTATGAAGGTTAATTCTTTTACACTTAAATTTCATAAACGATGATGTGCATTTGTATACTTCTTTCACACTTAAATTTTATAAGTGGTGATGTGTATTTGTATTCCACCATTGGTTTTTCCACGCATTACTTGCGTGTCCCAATTTTTGCAAGCATATATTCTCACGTTTTACCCACGTATCCCATACTTTGTTTATGTGATAGCAAAGGACTATGAAAATGCTTAACCAAAATTAAGAAGACCCCCTAATGACATAGAATGTCATCGTACCATAAAACATTTCTTTTTGAAGTTATGTCCAAACCTTCTCCCGGTCCATCAAGTAATCAAGTGAATGGCCACCACAATGAGAACACCCCATAAAGCCATCCATATGAGGGCCGTTTGGCCAACCAACGGCCCACGAGCCATATCATAGATTAAGCGCATCTCACCGACCACTCAATTATAATTAACTGAACAAAGTCTATGCGCGCATAGACGAGTTGGTAGAACGGTTGGGTCCCATTGCGAGGACCCGGGTTCGATGCCATCAGGCTGCACGACGTGGGTATATGTTCTGAGCCCGTGTATATATATATATATATATATATATATATATATATATATATATATATATGTTGTGAGCCGGAAATAATTAAGTGAACAAAACCAGCTCGGCCTTAGAAGTTTTAAATTGTTGACGTGGCACCCACTATTCGAGCCTTAACCCTAAAAGATGTTAAGGTGTTAAGGAAGTTCTTTAAGGGTAGCGGCGGTTCTGCATATGTAGTAGGGTAACGTTACTTATACGGTGGGTGGCGTGGCTTACAGACAGGCGCCTTGAAGAAGGGCGGTGCGGCAACTCTATGTATTAACGATAGAGCAGTGGGCCGATGAATGTGGCGGAGATCTGCCGATTACCTGCATAGCGACGGCCCAGTAGGGCGGCGTTTTGAGACGGCAGCAAAGGAGCTCGGTGGAGCTAGCGGTGATGAAGAGGGCGCATCCATTAGACGCCAAAGCTGATTGACCCTTGCCTTGCTAAGTAGCTTGGGCACGTCTTTTGAGATTTCAAATTCAAATTCTACCTAAACCTTCTCATACCTCTTCCTTTCCTTTCCTTACCTCCAAATTCTTGCCATGTGGCAGCCTTGTGAAACTTTCTTTAAAATTATATAGAGATGATTTCATTGACTTCCATCTCAACTTGTTTTCTTATGTGGACATCCCTCGTTTTTAAATGCTTGTGAATGTCTGGACACCTTGGAACCTATGCTTGAACGTTTTTGAGACCTAACATGTTTATTTCATGGGTTTCGTAGGGGGCAAGCATAATTCTAAGGTCCATTTCATTATTGCTAAGGTTTTATTACTAATGTGTAAGTGGCTTGTTCATGTGACACTTAAATATGAGCGGACAAGTTATAACATGGTCGGACAACTTATGAATTGGGCACCCTAGTTATTTATGAGTGTGGATAGCTTAGGTGAGTGTGGTCAATCCACTATATGTTTGGCTTATTATTTGGACACAATGGAGCACTTGTGAAGTGGCTACCCAAACACATGGCATCTATGATTTTACACCACAGGGACAACCCATGACCAGCTGATTCTTCGAGCAAACTTTGGAGAACCAATCTATCCGGCTTGAAGAGGATATACCCAAGGCACATGCATGTTTGTCGATATGGCTCTCTAATAAGGCTTCTAGAAGGTCTAAGGAACGGTGGCTAGAAGTATTGGTGTCTAAAGGGTAAATGTCTTTTAAGACTTCTAGATGGTGTGAGAATTGGTAGCCATAAAGAATTGTGTCCCGGAGGGTCTTTTGGCCACCTTAGAAGGCTCGCAAAGGAAAAGATAACCTATGGATTTTCAATGACAACAACAAAGTATTGTTTGTTC
Source organism: Cibotium barometz (assembly GCF_041138505.1). Taxonomy (NCBI): domain Eukaryota; kingdom Viridiplantae; phylum Streptophyta; class Polypodiopsida; order Cyatheales; family Cibotiaceae; genus Cibotium; species Cibotium barometz. The sequence continues at coordinate 30,409,077 of NC_141094.1, read as the reverse complement.
AATGTATTTATTTCATTTGGTTGTGATGGGTAATATAGCGGTCTATGGGACCACTTTCAAGATTTGTTTGCTTGGTACAAAAAATACCTAAAAGTAAGGGTTATCTTGGGCTTAATGTGGTGTTGGTATTTTTGTTACATTTTTCATTGTGGATAATTGTCTTTAATTAACTATTCCAAAATCCATGTTCCCCGTCTACAAGGATACCATTAATACTTTGTTTTGTTTTCACTTTTGTTTTTTGCACATTCATAAGCAAGCACTCAATATGTTAATTTGAGAAGAGAATTGTATATTCAAGCGAGCATTCACATACTAATACTTGGGCATTTTGGGTGGCTTCAAAACAGTTTGGCCTTTTTTTATGTTCTCAAGACCCTCAAGCAATAATATGCATAAATTATAAATGGAGAGCACAACACTTGGAGCACTTAGCCATTTACTTGTTTTTTTAAAATCTTGGCTTGAAAGTAGAAAGTACACATGTTATCACCCATACACACAAGTGCCATCGCTCGCACAAGGGAGATTCAAACCTACAAGCTAGGGACTCTCAAACTCCATTCTAACCATTGCACTAACATGCGATTGACAAGAAACCTTTTGTACAAGCTTGTGGGTAATCTTTTTTTTTCTCTGGAAAAACGATCCTTCTATTAGTTAATGAGAAAACGCCATAAGGCTACAAAGCTCACCTCGCAAGGAGGGATAAAAAACACACAGTGAACACCTGAGCTCCACCCCCGTGGCTGGCCGCTCTCTGGGGGGGGGCTACCTAGTAGTACATGTGGGAGGTGAGAAAAGCCAAACTGGAGGCCTATAGTGCCAAGTGACATCCTCGCCCCTCGCGATGAGGAAAGGGCCAGGCTGCCAAGTGCGGAGGAAAGCCTTGTGGCGACCTCTCATGCGATCCGAGTCGCCCTGAAGTTTCCCCCATGTCCTCTCAAGGTGTGAATGATGTCCACCTAGAGGGCCTGTATGACCTCCGCTGGTGGAGTCGCCTGGCGGTCAATGGCCTCCCTGCATCGGGCTCTCCATATGTGCCAAGCCGTCATGCTGCTGATCATCTCCCATCTGTGCCCGACCCCCTCCTGAGGGACTGCCGAAGAGAAGTCTGGCGTCGGAACCACCGCCATCGCCCTGTCAGAGACCTGGATGGTCGCACTGCCAGGGACGTCCTCATATCCAAGGGCCGGGCCGCTGTCCGTGGCCCAAGCCACCACACCCCACGTCACCAGCATCTCACCTGGCGAGCCTGCAAAAACCATCCTGAGACCGCGCTGCCAGACCTGCTGTGCCTGTGGGCAATCCCATAAGCAGTGCCGCTGCGACTCCTGTGCATGGCCGCACCGAGGGCAGGACGCTGGGTGTCTGCCAAAAGCTAGCCAGGCCCCCACAGCCAGTCCTCTATGCGCTGTGAGCCAGAGAAAAAGCGTCACCTTCTGGGGTCGGAAGCTGGCCCAAAGGCGCTGCCAGAAGTCCCGAAGAAAGGCAGGGGAGAGCCCCTGTCGCGCTGCCAATGCTCGGCCGTCTCGCCGGGGTGCACGCTATCCTGTGCCTCTGAATCCGCCGCCCCAGCCTCGCTGTGTACTGAAAAAAGGGGATGCCTGGGCTAGTAGGGGCCGAGTAGGGATCTCGCCAAAACCACTCACATGGATCCCACTGAAGGCGAATAAGAGGCCTGCTGTCCCAAGCCCATAATCTCCAAGAACAGTCCTCCCCTATCGAGGCCGGTGAGGGGTCTACATGCCACTGTCTCTGATGAAAGCCGACCACCCGCACCCTCTGAAAAATACAACCCTGGAGCTCATCCAAATCTAGTCGTGTCCTCTGAAGCTGGCCACCCTCTCCCACCTCGAAAGTGAGTGGGGCGACTCTCTCCGCTGTGCCGCAGACCGCTAGAAGGATCTCATGCTGAGTAAAGACGCCCATCCACTGTGGAGGTGGAGGGTCCTATAGTGGGGTCCGCCACTCCCGAGGGATGGCCGCCTCAACGTCCTGTCTCATCAACTCTCTGCCCCTCATCCCACTGAGTCTCCTCTCCTGAGCCTCTAGAGGCAGCTGCTGAAAACATATCCAGTCGTCTAGGGACTGGGCTGGGCCGGAGCTCAACGGGCCCCACGACACGTGAGACCGCGATCCAACCATATGGCCACTGGGAAGTCGAATCAAGGGGTTCCAGATCAATGGCGGCCTCAGGCGCTCCTCATCGGTGCCCGGGGGAGTCTGGAAGAGTGACGGACTCAGATGCGCCCAGGCCCTCAGAAGGCTAGCTGCAAAACGCTCCTTGAAGCCAAGGCCCACTCCTCTGGATCGCTGCTCTGTAAAGATCCACCTGATGCTGGGGGTCCAGGGGCTGCTAAGAGAAGGAGTGCGGCTGAGCATCCTGGAAACAAGAAACTCCTTCCACGGCTCAGCGCCTGGTAGGAGGCCACGAACCACCAACTTGCCAAGCAAAGCTCGGCTTTGGCAAATAGGATCAACAATGCCCAGGCCGCCTCTCTCCCTCGGCTGAGTGATCACAGCCCATGCCACCTTGGCCCTGGTGGGCCGCCCATCGCCACCGGACCAAAGAAAGTTCCTGATGAGCCTCTGCACCTGGCCAATGCACGCCCGAGAGAAGGCCCAGCAAGAAGTGATGTACCACATGGTAGCAAGCAGAACCTGGTTGGCCACAACTACTCGACCAGCCAGAGATAAACGAGCGGTACTCCAATACAGAAGCTTCTTCCGAATGCTCAGAAGAAGGGGGGCTATCTGCTGCTCCGGAGATATGTCAATGCCCACATAGCATCCCAAATAACGCACTGTAGTGCCGGGGGGCAGCCACTGAAAACCATCAACTGGCCTCCAAGTCGGGGGGGCATAGAACTGACCCACAACCCACACGACTTGTGCCAGTTGATCAAAGCGCCCGAAGCTCTGCAAAACCTGTCCATGGCTGAGGCGAAGCGGCGGAGGTTCTCCTCTCCTCCCTAAAGATAGACAGCAGTGTCATCCGCAAACTCCGAGTCTAGGAGCTCCTCCGAGGTGCGGATGGGAAGCTGGAGGCCCTGCAAACCTGTATCCTGTGCCGTCAAAAAAGTGCTCATGGCCTCCGCCACAAAAAGAAAAAGAAAGGGCGCCAAGGGGCACCCCTGCCGCACCGAGCGCGAGAGCTGGAACCTCTCTCCGCGCACGCCCTGTATCAGCACCTGGCTATGAGCCGATGTGTAGAGTGCAGAGACCCCACGGATCCACTGAGGGGGGAAGCCCATCCTCTCCATAGTGCCTTCCAAGAAGGCCCAGTCCACCCGATCATATGCCTTCTCGAAGTCGAGAAGGAGCACTGCCAGATCCTCCTGCCGAAATCTAGCCAAAGCCGTAGCCTCCCAGAAAGAGAAGATGTTATCCAGAATGCTCCTATCCTGGATGAAGCCTGTCTGCGTGGAGTGGATGATGTCCGGAAGGTGAGGCTGAAGCCGCCTGCTGATCGCCTTAGCTAGGACCTTGTAGGCCGTGCCTAGCAAGGTGATCGGTCTCCACTGTCTAATCTCCAGTCTGTCTCCTATCCTGGATGAAGCCTGTCTGCGTGGAGTGGATGATGTCCGGAAGGTGAGGCTGAAGCCGCCTGCTGATCGCCTTAGCTAGGACCTTGTAGGCCGTGCCTAGCAAGGTGATCGGTCTCCACTGTCTAATCACTGTCTAATCTCCAGTCTGTCTCCTCCCTCTTTGGGGATCAAGTGAATCAACCCCTCTGCCATGCTGTCCGGCATGACTCCCGACTCCATAATCTCCTGGAATGCCAATCTGAAACCCCTATGTAAGAGACCCCAGTACCTCTGGAAGAAAGCCACTGAGAGACCGTCCTCTCCTGGGCATTTGCCCCGAGGTAGTGCCTGAAGAGCCTCCTCCAGTTCCGTATCCGAGAAGGGGGAGAGAAGGGAGTGCTGCAAATGGGCCGGCACAACCGGTCTCGTGAAGCTCCAGACTGCCTCCCGAGCCTCTCTCACCCTGTCATTTGCTGGCTCAGCAGAGAGTAGATCCCTGTAAAAATCTGTGGCTATCGCTCGAACCCTGGGGGGATCCACCACAACCTGGCCATCAGCCTGCTGAAGACGCCTGAGACCCTCTCGTCTGATGCGAGGCCCTGTCGCCTCAAAGAAATCTCGAGTCACTCTGTCTCCAGCCTGTGTCCAAAAAGAAGCCCAAGCATGGAATCGAAACTCCACCCTCCTCTCCTCGATGGATCTGATCTCTGTGCGAGCTGACTCCATTTGCTCTGAGATCCAAGGGCTCGTAGGATCCCTCTCCTGGAGTCTCTGAAGGGACGCTAGACTCCTCCGCAGGCTCCTCTCCTGCTCTCTGAGGGCCTCCAGACGGTCCAGGGCAGCCTGTCTGAGCATCCGACTGATCTCCTACAAGCCCCTGGCAAGATCGCTGGCTGCCGATCCTGTCCTGAACTGCAGCTCCTGCCAGACCTGCTCAACTCTGGTCGCAATCTCGGGCTCCTCTATGAGACAATCTCGAATCCGGATGCTCTGGCCCCGCTCTCCTCTCGTAGGGTCCTCGATCTGGAGAAGCACTGGAAACGAGGAGCCTGCAAGTATGCCCACAGTGCCACCTCTATCACAAGCCCACTCATCAATGTAAAACCTGTCGATGTGGGAAAGGTTAACTCCTGTGGCTCGTCTATCCGAGCGCGAGAAAGATAAACTCCCCTGCAACCTGCCAAACTCCGGGAGAGTCCACGGATCCTGGCCTCTCACCTGCAGCACTAGTTCCTCCCAGGCAGCGAGCTCCGGCCCATGAATGGTCTCCTGGCTGCCCCCCATCCTGTCCTCTGCATCCTCCAGCATGTTGCAATCCCCCCCTAGGCACCAGTGGTCTGCCAAGGGGAGGGACTGCCTAATGGTGCTCCAGAACTCGGCTCTCCCGGTCGCCCCATTAGGGGCGTAGAAGTTGAGGAAGCCAATGCGGTCTTCCCCAACCCGAAGGATGATCCACTGCGCTCGACCCTGGACCAGAGTGCCAGAGTCCACAACCTCGGATAGAAGCTGCTCTGACTGAGATGCATACTCCACCCTGGTTCCCCTGGGAGCCATATGCCGGTGACCAAAAAGTGTGACTCCTGCCTGGCAAGATCTTCCCGCAAGTGCGGGTACGCCCGGCAGAAAGGTGGTGCTCCTGGATGAAAAGGATATCTATGGGTCCTCCAACGAGAGCCCTTTGGATCTCCTGGCGAAGTCTGCCCCGACCAATGTAGCAGCGATGCCCACCGAGACCCTGGATGTTCCATGAGAGGATCCTCATGGATGAGCTATGGCAAGTGAAGCAGCCGCCCCACTGGCTCACCTCTCTCAGCCGGCCCGGATGATCTGCCCTCCACTCTGTGAGTCTTGGGCGCCGGCTTGGAGGGAGAATAGTCACTGTCTGTCCGGGTGCGGAGTCTCTCCAAAAAGAGGGTGACCTGTCTCTGAGTCCAGCCCCACTCCGCCTTCGCCCTGTCCAGGGCATAGGTGTGAGACCAATCCTCTGCATATATGTATCTAAAGGTAGGCTGCACCCTCGGGGCGGCATGGAGGAGAATCAGTAGCACCGCCTCAACTGAGGTGTGGACCGGATCCGCCCGCTTATCTCCTATACCAAACAAGCTCATGCGGGCTGAGTGTAATCGGGTCTGCAATAGGTCCGTGAGCCCCAAGTCACTGAAGTGGTGAGAAAACTCCAGTATCTGATCACGCAAAACTTCCTCTACAGAGTTGCAATCCCATGCTGTGTCTGGGGCAACACTGAGAGGAAAGGAGAAGGCCACCATGCTGCTCACCACTGAAGGAGAATGAGAGGGATGGCACACCACGCAAACTCGCAAGGGCGCGACCAGTGTCTCGAACGGGCCAGCATCCAGCTGGAGGCACCTGAAAAAACCGTAATCCACTGGTAGCCCCATCACTCGCGCGGGGCCCCCCAGGGGAGGCTGGAGAGAACTCTGTGGCGCGGGCGAAGCTAGGATCGCCATCTCCATCGGCCCGGAGTGGCGGTGGAACAGCCGCTGGAGACTGAACTCTGGCCTACCCAGCTGCGCTGCCCCGGGGCAGTGGGTGGTCTGGCGAAGTATCCTGGAGAGGCCGAGGGAGGGATGGGGGCTCGAGGAGAGGATGGAGAGGCATCTGCCAGAGGATAGGTGTCAGGGGGGGCCGTCGGGGGAGGCGGGAGGGGGGGGGGGCTGGGGGGGGAGAGGGGGGGTGGAAGGAGTGCTCTCCGGTGAGGGGAAGAGGAGCCGGGGGTCGCAGAGTGCGGCCCGGGATCCTCAGGAATCTGCTCCAAGGAGGGGGCGGGGCCCCCCGCGAGGGGAGGCGGGAGCGGGGTCTCCACGTGGGAGGCTCCACCGGCGGCCTCAACGGACATTGAGTCTGAATCCTCGTCCATCGGGGTGGGACCTGCTGGCTGCCTATCCCTGACTGGAGCATAAGTGCGGGTAGGTGCCTGTACGCCAGCCGGAGTCGCCTGTTCGCCAGCTTGTCCGCCAGCCTGTGCTGCCTGCTGGCGTCTGCGACGGTCCCTGCGGGCCGGGCGTTTCCGCCGGTGAACCTCCTGCCATCCGCCAGCCTCCTAGGTCTGCGCGGCATCCTCCGCCGGGGCCTGCTCGTCAGATGATGGCGCCTGCTGTGGCGAGCCAGGGATGTCCGGTCTCTGAGGTGGATGGCCACCCCTCGGGTCTCCTGCAGGGGGTCCAGAGGCGGCATAGCGTGAAGGATGAACCCCCTTGCGGGGACAGGCGCGTGCGAGATGGCCCATCTCCAAGTGTAGCACTGGCCGGGGAGGCCCGAATACTCCACGCGCTGTATCAGATGTCCTCCAGAAAGACAAGGGAGGAGGATCGTCTTCCGGAGGGACTCCGGTGACGGAACCACAACACGAATGGCCGGGAGTCCTGCTGCCCGAGCTATCATTGAAGCCGCTGTCTGAGGCGTCTCCACCACCTGCCCGAACGCCTTGCCAATGGATGACAAGAGGGGCAAGTACTCCCTACGGAGTCCAGGAAAGCAGATAGTGACGGGAAAACCCTGTCGCGCCTGCTAGCGGGTCAGAAGCGGGGTCGAAACCGTGAGTCCATCGCGCCAGGAACGCCCGGGATGAGCGGAGGGCAATGGGGCTCCGAGCCAGCACCATCTGAGCTGCCTGGGGGGGACTCGAAATCCACCTGGTAGTAGCCACGTCCCAAAAAATCTACGCTGACGATCTTGGCGGGCATGCCAACAAGGCTGCCTTGCAGAAGGTCGCGAAGCTCTCTCCGCAACGGCTACCCACTATCTTGCAGACCAAGGAGGAGGCCTCAAGAGCGGATACTGTGGAAACAAACAACTGATGATCTTCAGCTGTGAACTCCAGACGGAGACCGGAATCGGCAGGGGTAGTCGGAGCGGCTTCCATGGAGTCCTCCAGAGGGAAAAGGCCAGAAACCGGGGTCACCAACGGGAGGGACATAGCCCTGCGAGGAAAAGGAGAGGCGGAGGGTTACAGGGCGGGGGGGGGGAGGGGGGAGCTGAGGCGGGGGAGCTAGCGGTGGGGGGAGGGCCGAGACGGAAGGGGAGGAGAGGGAGAAGGCGGAGGGGAGGAGTCGCGCAGCGGAGGAGAAGGCGGAGGGGGTAGAGATGGCGGGGGGGAGAAGCGAGGCGGAGGAGGAGGAGGCGTGGGGGGTAGAGAGGCGGGGGAAGAGATGGCGGGGGAAGGAAGCGAGGAAGAAAGCGCGGGGGGGGGGGGAAATGGCGGAGGAGGAAACGTGGAAGGAGGCGGAGGAGGAGAAGGCGGGGGGGGGGGGGGAAGAAGGCGGGGGAGGATACGAGGAAGGAGGCGGGGGAGCAATGGCGGGGGAGGATGCGAGGCAGAAGGCGGGGGGAGATGGCGAGGAAGGGTGCAAAGGAGGAGGCGGGGAAGAGGACGGAGGAGAAGGCGGGGGACAGGCGGGGGGGGGAGAGGGGGGCGCGACGGCGAGAAGCAGCGGGAGGGGGAGAGGCGGAGCTCGCAGGCGCAAAACGTCAGTCGCGATCCTGGAGTGCTGTTTTTTATCATCCACTTGCTTGTGGGTAATCTTTGGACCACCATATTTTCAAAACAACAATATGAAAGCAAATGTCTAACAGGAACGTTGATAAATTAGTTCATAGGCATCGTATACATCTTTGAAAGGTTCCCATGCATGGAGGAAGTTGGATCTCCTTAATTTCTACTCACATGCGTATTTGTCTTCAAAAGGAACCCTTCTAGGGAGTATTTTTGCTCTCCTTAAATGCAATCCTAGGCCTATTCCTTTGGCTTGGCCGACTTATACTTGGCTTGGGCATAACCAAGGTGCAACATGCACAACTTTGAGTAATAGACGTGGAGTCTTCAAATCTTCAAGATTCTTCGTGAGTCATCCCGAGATGTGGAGTCTTCAAGTCTTCAAGAGTCTTCATGAGTCATCTTGAGACAACGTGACTCTTCCATAGGCCCATGTGGTTATGCAAATCCATTTGGTTGATCTATGTGTCCGTTGGTTGTTAAATGGTCCAAGATTGCATGATCAATGGTTGCCAAACATTCTAGGGTTGCATGGTCTCTAGCTTGAGGTGGCATTTGGTTGTAGCATATGGTTGGGTGAGAAGTGGTATCCTAACCCACATTTGTCCCCATGGTATTCTTGATGTGTTGGTGACCATGGTTTGTAGGTACTTGGAATTGCTTCACATATATGCTTATGTATGTGTAGATCTTGGGTGGACGCTTAGGTGCTTTGGGGTGTTTCATTTGGATCAAAACTTTATTTACTTCTATAGATTATAAATCTTAAGTTTTAGTATGGGTTATATTTATTTGTTGATGAAGATTGAGCTAGTGAGTCATGTAGCATGGGTTTCCATGAAACCATGAGTTGAGCAACCAAAGTGAGATTCCATGAGTCATGAAAGATTGATTAGGCATGTGGTGTTTGTAGAGAAAACAAAATTAAAAGAAATGAAGATTGAGCTAGTGAGTCATGTAGCATGGGTTTCCATGAAACCATGAGTTGAGCAACCAAAGTGAGATTCCATGAGTCATGAAAGATTGATTAGGCATGTGGTGTTTGTAGAGAAAACAAAATTAAAAGAAATACAAGTATGGTGTGAGACATCGAGCTTGATATAATAATGGAGAGAGAGAGAGAGAGAGAGAGAGAGAGAGAGAGAGAGAGAGAGAGAGAAGGTTTTGCGAACATCTTAGGGGTTTTTAAAGTCCTTGAAATTAGAATTCTTGCTTTCAAATCATTGTAGCACACACACTTGCATCAAATCTAGTTGACCACAATGAGTTTAGTTGACTTTACATGTAGACATTGAGATGAGCACTTTAAGGATTTTTAAAAAAAATTTTGTATAAGAAATTTTTCTTTCTTGAAAGGAATTAGTCAACAAACTTTTCTTTATATTGACATCTACATGGCATCTCCATGGCATTTGCGAGTGGACCCCCTGTATATGCACATCAAAAGAAGATTCACACCCAGGGAGTTCCACGAAAGGTGTGCTTATCATGACTTGAATTTTGTTTATAACTTTGCCTACTTTGAGCACAACACATTTGAGTGCCTTAATCAGTAGTGCCAATTTATGCTCACCACAGTCCATGCGTGGTCGCAGGTCATCCCTGATCCAGCAATCGTAGAGCCAAGATTAAATTTTTTAAGTTCATAATCCTTCTCATGGACATTCAAGACGATTATGTCCATAGCAATAACAGGGAAGGTATGAAATTCGACCACAACGAAGGGCTCTCCAATAGCGGCATAATGTATTATTATCATGGCTTCGTTGCCTTCCCTCTTATATGTACATAACATTTGAAGACATGATTGACACAAACTTCTGGCGGTCATTGTACTTGCGTCGTACACTGCATGTCCTCCAGACATGAAAGAGTCGCTCTACAATGAAAACTTGGGATAGCCAGCTCTATGGCAATGATTTCAAGGATGGAATCTTGATAAGTAGAGGGGATGTTAGCCCCATTTTGGGATTAACCAAGCATATCTATATTACACAGGAGAGATAGCATAATAAGTGTCATGTAACGGCACTCTAAAGGTTGTAATTATGAGAATAGTTGGATATGTCACAAAACCAAGCAATTTGTAACTATTGAGTCCATCTTTTATTAAGTTTTTGGGTGTCCAAGTGTGAATAAGGGCCAGATGTATGAATAAAACTATTCTCATAATGAAAGACACAATCCCCCTTTGTGTCAATTGAGTTTAGTCTTCTTTCCTTGCTTTCTTGCCTGTCTATGGTGTTTGAGAGAGAGAGAGAGAGAGAGAGAGAGAGAGAGGACAGAGCTATATTCTTGGTACATGTTCCTTTCATGCAAGTTGTGTACTTGAGTGAGTGTCCTTGTGAGAAGCATGGCAACCTCATGGTGATAGGTTGAGGAGGAGGCAATAGAGTGTTGCTAGCTACCACTAGGAAAGCTTGGAGTCTACCAAGATACGACCTTGGATACTGGCAAGTACCCTGCAACAAGTTAAGGCGAGCATTGTCCTTTGCATTAGGGGAGGGATGGTGTAGCATGTAACAGCTTGCCAAGCAAGCTCGCTAAAAAATCACATCCACACTATACACTCTCTCAAGCACACTACACACTCTCTCACTAAAAAAACACATTCACACTACACACTCTCACTGCATACAAAGCAGTGATATGTGGAGTACAAGGTGATAAACATGACCAGCATCCATCTAGTACCGAAAAGGTGATCCATGAGAAGTTATTGGCTACACGAGCGCTGTATGAAAGACACAATCCTCCTTTGTGTCAATTGAGTTTAGTCTTCTCTCCTTGCTTTCTTGCTTGAGAGAGAGAGAGAGAGAGAGAGAGAGAGAGAGAGAGTTGAGAGGACAGAGCTATATTCTTGGTACACGTTCCTTTCATGCAAGTTGTGTACTTGAGTGAGTGTCCTTGTGAGAAGCATGGCAACCTCATGGTGATAGCTTGAGGAGGAGGCAAGAGAGTGCTGCTAGCTACCACTAGTAGCAAGGCTTGGAGTCTACCAAGATACGAGCTTGGATACTGGCAAGTACCCCACGGCAAGTTAAGGTGAGCATTGTCCTTTACATTAGGGGAGGGATGGTGTAGCCTGTAATAGCTTGCCAAGCAAGCTCGCTAAAAAATCACATCCACACTACACACTCTCTCAAGCAGCACACTACACACTCTCTCACTAAAAAAACACATCCACACTACACACTCTCTCAATGCATACAAAGCAATGATATATGGAGTACAAGGTGATAAACATCACTAGCATCCATCTAGTATCGAAAAGTTGCTCCATGAGAAGTTATTGGCCACAAGAGCTGTATGTAATGAGTGGTAGAACCATGTTAATCCTAGGGTTAACATAGTACTATTAACCCCCATGCTAAATTGCATTAATTACATCCCATGCTAAGTCTCATTAGTTACATCCCATGCTAAATCTCATTAGTTACATCCCCATGCTAAATATAACTCTTAGAAATTCCTTGTCATCTCTATACGACCTCTGTATTTAGGCCATTAGCATGTAGAAGAAAACCTTAAATAAATATTTAGGCACACTACAATTTCATTAAAAAAATTATTAGAATTACATCCCCATGCTAAATATAACTCTTAGAAATTCCTTGTCATCTCTATACGACCTCTGTATTTAGGCCATTAGCATGTAGAAGAAAACCTTAAATAAATATTTAGGCACACTACAATTTCATTAAAAAAATTCTTCTACATGTACTTAGGCCATTAGCATGTAGCTTCCATCAACTAAAGACATACTTTTTATACATGTATCCTATAATTATTTTTTGCTATCTTTTGAGAGTTTAGAAATTATAGATTTATTGATTAAATATTGGTTTTTCTAAAACTTTGTCCATAGGTACCTCCTGTTAACTAAGAATTTTCTAATTTTTCCTTTCCATTTCTTTAAAATTCACAAAATAACCTCAAGCCACTATTTCATTTCAATTTTTACTATGAGAAAACCTTAAAATAAATATTCAGGCACACTACAATTTCATTACAAAAATTCTTCTATATGTGTTTAGTCCATTAGCATGTAGCTTCCATCAACTAAAGACATACTTTTTATATATTTATTCAATAATATTTTATAAATTTTTTTGCTATCTTTTGAGATTTTAGAGATTATAGACTTATTAATTACTTCTAAAACTTTGTCCATAGGTACACCTCCTGCTAACCAATAATTTTCAAGTAGTTTTTCCTTTTCATTTCTTTAAAATTCACAAATAACCTCAAGCCACTATTGTGGTTGAAGTCACTAATTCACATGGTGCATGGTGGATCCTTAGTAACACAGCCCCAAAGAAATATAAGAGTCATTAGGGGACCTACTAGCTAGATGCTTGGTTGCAACATCCATGTGGTTGAAAGCTACACAATTGGAAGTTTGGATTTGATAGTATGAGCCACAAGGAAAAGAGTAAGGTAATACTTCTGCACAATTTGACTCATTTGCACAACAGGGATTGATTATTTCTCATTATTGAAAATTAATTTGTGTACATGGTCTCATCATGTAAATTGGCCATTGGGGTGCCTTATTCTTTTGATCTACTGCTAATCTAGCCTATGTATATTATGTTTGCCGATTTCTCTACATTAACATTATAAGTATGACAACCCATTGTTATAAATTTAATACCAAAAACTAATATCTTTGCTGGCACACATTGCACATTTAAAAAAAATTGATGTTAATACCTAGTGATTGTCATGGTTAATATGGGCTAAATCCATTTCTAGGAATGGAATTATCCACCTATGTTTTCTTGGCATGAAATTGTGGACATGTGGAACTCCTTCTACCCATTAATCTAAACGCGTACCAAACTTATGCTTTCTATAAGTTTTATTGTTTTTGGAATAAGTAATGTAGATAAAGAGGGATGGATTTTAAGGTCATAAAGAGATGACAAGGAATTTCTAAGAGTTAGATTTAGCATGGGGAATTTCTAACTTAGATAAAGGGGGATGGATCTAGACTTCTCTTCTACATCCTTGGTGAGTTGGTCCATCTCCCCCATTAGGTGAGCATTCAACTTTGTTGTGATGCTGGCATGCTTCTTTAAAAGTCTATTTGCCGAGGCTTGCATGTGGAAATTGCGCTCCATCATTTGGGTGGAGAGAATATTGAGATTTGGAACATAAATAGGACTCCATTTCATAGTCCTCACGTTCCCCTTGCTTAATGTACTCCATCATTTGGGTGGAGAGAATATTGAGATCTGGATCATAGGACTCCATTTCATAGTCCTCACGTTCACCTTGCTTCATGTACTCTTTGACTCTTGTATACTTTGGATTCAAGAAATGCAATATTCCCTTTTCTAATTCATGCACAACCACTCGCTTGGCCATGACATCCATCTCCTGCAACTTCATGCAAAGAGGCTTGAGCAGCTCTTTATTGCTTTGGGATGCTTCGGTCTTTTGCCTTTTTGCTGCAGTGTAAGAAACTTCCTCCAAGCTTACAAGGATGGGTTCTTTTGAGTTCTTTTTGGAGGAGGATGGTTGGATGGAGGCATGGGTTTGAACTTGGGCAATGAGATCCTCTAGCTCAAAAGGGTCAGCTGATTCCCTTGGGGGCACAAAAGGGATCTGGCGGTGAGGCAGAGAGAGACTTGCGGGCTGGCATAGTGGCTACTACCACACGGGTTCCTGTGGAATCATGCTTGGCCCGGAAAACTCATGTACGACCTCAAGAAAAGAAGGCCTCAACATAATAATTGGTGAAGGAAACCCAAATTACAGGTTACCCCAAAATGGATACCCAAATGCTTATTGAAATCTCAAGGCTACTACAAGGGTAATCATTGTATTTGGATACCGAAACATGAATGCATACTGCTAGCCTCACTGCTCTCTCTTACAAATTTCCAAGTCTCCTTAGTGATGGAAAGAAGCTTTAGTAGCTCAAATTCCAGAGCAAAGGGAAGACTATTGTAAGGAAAACTTCACCACAAGCACCCAAACAAGTCTGGATTGCAAAGAGGAACCCTATCACATGAGACATGGTGATTGATGGTGAAGCTTCTACATCACAAAATGTTACAAAACCATTGTTGGATATCTAAGCCCCAACCCCATTGGTTCCCTAGAGTGACCCACTATGCAAGTACACATTGACTTACCTGCTGCAAGTGTCAACTCCATTACTCACCTATAAGGGAGAACCCATAAGCTCCATCCAAAATTATGAAAGCTCCTTACCACACATAAAGCTAGAGATTGATATGCCGCAAGAGGTAACAAAGGGCGCTCCTAGCCAACAAGCACTGATGGAGAAAAGTTAGAAGGGATGGTTATAAAAAACCTACAATACATTGTGCAACGTCAAGGTATGATAGGAAGTAGGACGGGGAGACTTATGCAAAGATGTGCATCATTCACACACTCCTCTATAAACACAAACGCATTCCCTTGCCCAATCTCTATACAAACACTCCTCTACAAACACATTCCCTTGCCCAATCTCTATACCCCTGCAAAAACAAGTTGGATCTACTCTAGACACACAACCAATACCAACGCATTCATTTGCTAGCATCATATAGACCTTGACTCCATATTGAACATCCATCCTTGTAATTTTAATGTAAGACTGTCATAAAAAATAATCATAGAACATCCTCTACATGTCCATGTGTAATATATCAAGATTATGCATGGTAGAATGGCCATATAGCCAACTTTGCAAGCACAATATGTTTTAGAATGGCCACATGGTCATTCTACCATGCAATATGTGATTGAAACAATGGCCATAGGTCCAATATAAAGCACATTATGTATGGTAGAATGGTCTTGGGGCCATTCTAAAGTGGAATGTGCATGCAAAATGGTAAATGGCCATTCTTAATCCCATGCATGCATAATTTATCAAGAATATGCATGTTAAAATGGCCCTATGGTCATTTTACAATGCATAATGTGTTTGAAAGAATGGCCCTAGGGCCATCCATGATGTTCTTTTAGAATGGCTTTAGAGACATGATACAATGTCCCTAGGGACATTCTCTATTCCCTCGTGCCAACTGCTGGTGTATAATAGAATGGCTTTAGGGACATCCTCTACATGTGCATGTATAAAATTTCAAGATCGAATGGACATAGGGCAATTCTTGTAAGCACAATCAGGTAAGAATGGCCTTAGGGCCATTCTAACCACATCATGGATGGTAGAATTACCCTAGGGCCATTATTTTAAGCACAATGTGTAGGCAGAATGCCCCTGGGGCCATTCTATCATGCACGATGTGCTTGAAAGAATGGACCTAGGGCCATTCTTACCACATTGTGGTTGCAAGAATGGCTCTATTTCCATTCAATCTTGATATGTTATACATGTGCACATGTAGAGAATGGCCCCAAAGACATTCTACTATACACCAGCAGTTGTGGCACGAGAAGGTAGGGAATGGCCCTAGTGCCATTCTTGCAAGCACAAGGTGTTTTGAGATTGGCCCTAGGGCCATTCTACCATGCACGATTTGCTTGAAACAATGGCCCTAGGGCCATTATACCATTCATGATGTGATTTAGAATGGCCATGTGGGCCATTCCAAATCATATTATAGAACGGCCCTAGGGCAATTGGCCCAAGGCCATTGTACCATGCACGATGTGCTTGAAGTAATGGATGAGGGACATTCTAAAGAGCATCATGAATGTGTAGCATTATGGGGTAGTGATGTGTGTGAACACACTTAGGACCACCGGGCCTCACTAGGAGGTTTTTTCCCCCATGCGTATGTACACCCTCTTATCTACTCATTTTGGGGTGTGTACTTATCTTTGGTATCTGGCACACATTTGTTCATTCTAATCTAGTGAGTTTGTGTGCTCTCAAGCTTCTCTATCTTGTGTGTGTGCATTGTTGTAACCCTAACCCTAATTCCAACAATTGGTATCAGAGCTAGCTTCCTTGACACTTGGGATTGAGATACCCTCTTAGGAGAAGAAGGTATATACTGTTGTGTGCTGTATACAAAGTTTAGGCTTTCTTTACAAAAAAAAAACCTTTTTCCAATGTTCTAAGGCATTAACAAAAAATAATAACCTTTTTCCAACAACTATGTACATGGGTGCTTGGCCATAATGAATTGTAAGAGTGAATTATCATGAATTCATCTAATAGGAACGTCACTACCTCATTCAAGAAATGGGTGCCTCTATCACTTATAATTTATAGGAGACATCTAAATCGTGTAGTAGTAACATTTTTATACAAAAACTTGGCAGTCGATTTGGCATCGGAGCCCACATTGTTACTTTAGCTTCTACCCATTTGGTGCAATAGCAAGTGGCTACAATGATGTAGCGAGCTTACGTATAGCAAGATGTTGGACTTATGGGTCCTACAAAGTCAATGTCCCATTTGGCAAATTGTTGTAAGGACATAATAAAGGTTAGGGGCATGCGGTCCTTGTTTTGAGTCACTGAAAATCTTTGACATGCTTGACACGCCTTGACAAACTCAGTTGTGTCACTAAAAGAGTAGGCCCACCACATCTTAGGGCTAGTGGCCTCCACAAATGCCTGCATGGGTTCTTCCAAAATCTCGATATAATGATCTTCATGAGTACATAGCCTCAAAATTTCATCCTTGCCTTGCTGATATAAGTTTTTGGCTATAAGTGTTTATGGAGATGCTGCCTTGATTAACTTACGAGCTTGGTCTCATTAAGAGTGATGTCATCATCCATTGGCAAAATAGTGGACAAGAAATGAGCTATTTTATGGCCACACTCTCAATCAACACTCAAGGAAATATCTCTTTCTCATTAGAGAAATTCACTTATATACACTTAGGGAGTTGTAAGTTCAAGCATCCACACCAAATAACTAAGTGGGTGCCTACTTATTGTTTAATCTTATCTAGGCTCGTCTAAGCACACATTGGGTAGATGTGTCAGCTCTTCACTTGGCTTGGTCATCCCTTGAGTACAGTATTAAGCGTAATTATGTGGAAGCAAGTTATTAATTTGTGTTTAGGTAGACAACACATAAGTGAGGGTGGAAAAGGATCTTTTAGGCGATGCCCATTATGTGTGTACATCCTTTAATGACTCTGCATTGCTTGTGTATACTCTTGGCTCATTGTAGATGGCTCATCTCCACTTGTGACTGTTAATGTCACTTTGGATTAACAATTATGCTTCTCCATTTGAGGACATTAATAAGTGTCATGCCAAGGCACTATAAAAGTTGTAACATTATGAGATACTGGCCACCCAAGGCCTTAGTTAGTAAGTTTTGGGTGCTCAAGTGTAAATAAGGGCCAATTGTGTATAAGGTATTTTCTCATAAATGAATGGACACAATCCCCCTTTGTGCTATGAGAGCTCTTGCCTTGTCTTGTGTGAGAGAAAGAGTGTACTACTCTAGAGCATGTGCATTCTCTATGCATGCTTGTGTAGAGGAGTGAGAGATAGATTACCTTGTGTAGAGGAGTGTGAGAGAAATTGCCTTGTGTGGTGGTGTGAGCGACTCTACAGCAACAGTGTGGAGGTGGAGCTTGGAGGATTGGAGCTTTCAGAAAGCGATCTTGGAGACCTCAAGGGACGTGAGCTCGGAGCATTGGTAAGTCTCCACAATGGTTGTTGTGTGCTACTTCTTTCAATGGTGTCACCCAAGAGGAAAGCTACACTGTTTTTTCTTTTAATTTTGATATTTGTATCACCAAACTTGCTAGCGTGAACGAGCAGGTGTGATATTCTATTTTTTATTTTTTTTAAAAATCCACAAAAATCATAAAAATAAGGATCCATTGGTTGTGCTTTGAACTTGCATTACACTCCTTACTTCTAGCACAACCATTTTGGAGCATCTGGATAGGTAATTTACACCCAATCTTCATTCTGTCAAAGTGGGAGCTTAACATGTGAAAGTGCAAGAAAATAGTTCACGACGTGAACCATTCCTTGGTATCTCAAATGGATTTACATTTTACATCAGTGCTGCAAATTGTGGGATTACCTCGGTAAAAATAGGGTACCTTGTCCTGACACCTTTGCCACAACAGATTCTACAGAATCTTATCTCGTGAATTAGCAAAAAATAGTTCACGATCTGAACTGTCTACCTTTTCATAGCGTGAACCATTTTGATTTCACGATGTGAACTACTTGCCCTTTCATGGAGTGAACTATTCAATACTTCACGATGTGAGACATTCTTGGTTTCACGGTTGGGGATTTTTTGGTCTCCAAACCAGCAACGATGATGAAGCGCAATCTGCGGGGTAGTACAAGCCTGTCAACCAGCGTCGGACAAGGTCTAAGACTAGAAGTACCAACCCAGCCTTCGAGTTCTCGGCAGAAAAATACTGTGAGGATCAATGGAACTCCCAGGGTGAGGAGAGACAAGGAAAGTGTGGCCAGGATCGATCGAGTCTTCTTCCCAACCTTAGAAGAAGTAGAATTAGACTTGAAGAGGACTGAAGTAGAGCGACAAGTGCAAGTATTGAGATTAAGGAAACAAGAGCTCCATACTCGAAGACCAAGGGTTGAACAAAAGGAAATGGAAAATGTAAATCCATTTAACCAAAAATGTTTAGGAATGCCATTGATGGTATGGAAATGGGTATGATTGAGAAAGCAATCCCAAATCTAGAGCCCATTAATGAAGAGCCAAGAGCGGAGAAAGAATTTGATACCTAAGGTGAAGGGGATAATTTACCCGGGGAAACTGTTGAAGTTGAGAACCGTCTGTACACAAAGGAAGACATAGAGAAAGTGATCAATCATCCCATATTCTTGCAGGACATGGAGCTCTTAAGTCAGCAAAGATGGGTGGAGGCTGCTAATAATGAGCTTGGCCATGATGAGCTGGTGGGACCTATCCATAGACCTGAAATGCCTAGAAGAGGCAATGCAGGAAGAAGAGGACGAGGTCTAGGTAGGGGGGAGTAACTCCTCGAAGACCAAAGGTGGATCTGAATGTAGATCTTAATGCGCAGCCACCACAAGGGAAGATTTGCTTAATATGGCTATGAAAATGGTTGAGGAATGGTTAGGGAACTAGGTACTGCTCTAGAATCGAGACCATCCCAAATGAAGCCACACAACATTTCCAAGCTTATTAAAAAATTTTGAGGGGATGGGGACCCGATCCAACATGTTGAGATCTTTGAATCCATATGCAAAACCTATGGGCCAGTGTGAGTGACGTGACCAGGATTCATGCCTTTTCATCACTGACCTTAGAAGAACAGGCTCATCAATGATTTCAAACCCTAAAGCCAGAAGATAAGATTAACTTCACTTGGCTCAAGAATGTGTTCGTGCCAAGCTTTGCCTGAAGTGGTGACAGATGGAGTCCTGTGGCACAACTTCATAATATCAAACAAGAAGAAAATGAGTCTATGTGAGATTATGTATCCTAGCAGCTCAAGCACTTGAATTCAAGATGAAAGCTATGGGGGAGGCTAAGTGATGATTAGTTATTGCGTTGCTTCTGGAGAGGAGTCCGAGATTAAAAAATGCATGATTCTAGATGCATGCTGTAAGTTGGCAATCGAATATGAAGACAATATGCTTGAATTGCCACAACTTGAAGATGTCAAGGTAGCTTCTACAACAACATCATGAGTCTCGAATCACCAAGACATAGGAACCCAAAGTAAACAAGTTGGGAACATGATTGTGGATGAACTCAGCAATGCTATACTGGACAAAATTAAAAAGATGCAGGGGAGAATAGAGATTGAGCTCTTGCAAAAGCACACACACACTCACAAAACCCTAAAAGAGAACACACAAGGTGAGAGGCTGAAAATCTTCTTCTTCTTCTTCACACAACACTCAACACACCATATACAAAGATAAGAGTACACACAATATGAAAAGGTACTCAACACACCATATACAAAGATAAGAGTACACACAAGGTGAGAGGCTGAAAATACACTCAACACACCATATACAAAGATAAGAGTACACACAATATGAAAAGGTACTCAACCAAATACATACTAGGGTTCTCTATAGTGCGAACCCAACTAAATGAGCTAGCGCTATAACTATGCCAGTCTTCAGAATGGCTGTCACACAGCCTGTCATCCCACTGGCCGCATATCACCCATAATCTCACCAACCATGCCAGTGGTGTAAGTGTGGGGCCTATCCCCTAGGTGGGTCAGTGTCCACCGCCTCACTAGATGAGCTTGATATCTCAACACTCCCCCTTGAGCTCAACTTCATCTCATGTACACCAAGCGAAGCCCTAAATCTGCAGAGCTTCTGTGTACCCAATGCTTTGGTGAAGATGTCAGCGACCTAATCCTATGTGTTGACATAAACAAGGTCAATGTCTCCTGCCAAAACCTTCTCTCTAACAAAATGGTAGTGGACCTCTATATGCTTCGTGCGAGCATGAAAACTGGGTTCTTGGCCAACTATATACTGCTAATGTTGTCACAGAAAATGACAACTTGTCTATCCACTGATAGACCCAAATCTGCAAGTAGCTTTCTCAACCAAGCTACCTCCTCACATGCTGCCATAGCAGCACCTCTGTACTCGGCCTCTGTAGTATTGGATAGAGCAATCGTAGGTTGCTTCTTGCTGCTCCAAGTCACAACAGCACTCCCCAAAGAAAACATGAAGCCACTAGTAGATATTCTATCTAAGATACTACTTGCCCAATCAGCATATGTGTACCCATGTACACATATCTCTGTCCCAGTTTCATAAAATAGTCCATAATGCAAAGTAGACCTCACATACCTCAGTATGCGTCTCAATGCATCCAAATGTGGCTTCCGAGGAACCTACATAAACTGACTCACCAACCCAATAGCATAGCTCAAATCTAGCCTGGTGATCGTCATGTAGATCAAGCTTCCTACTATGCGCATATACATAGTAGGATCCTCCAAAATCTCTCCTGAATCTGCACTCAACTTGCCATTCTGATCCAATGGCACTGAGATAGGCTTACAGCTTGTCATACCATACTTGGAGAACATGTCCAAGCCATACTGTCTCTGCAGTAATCCAATACCATGTGGTGACCTAATCACCTCAATGCCCAAGAAATATATGAGCTCCCCCAGATCCTTCATCTCAAACTTCTGTCTAAGCAAGATATTTACATCAAAGATCTCTGCATCATGGTCCCCCGTAATGATCAGGTCATCTACATAGATGACAAACAAGCACAACCCCTCTATCACTGTGTCTCACATACAACGAGAAATCTGCATTGGCTACTACATGAAAGCCAATAGTGACAAGATATTCAGAAATCTTGTGAGACTATGCTCTTGGTGCTTGTTTTAAGCCATACAAGGCTTTCTTCAACTTGCAAACATGCTCGGGGTGACTCACATCCTCATAACCAGGTGGCTGCAACATATACACCTCTTCCTGCAAATCCCCAGGCAAGAATGCATTCTTTACATCCATCTGATGTAAAGACCATTGCTTTGACGCAGCCACTACTATCACAACTCTCACTGTTGCCATCTTGGCAACTGGGCTGAAAGTTTCCTCATAATCAATGCCATATGTATGCACATATCCTTAGGCTACCAATCTAGCCTTGTACCTGCTTATGGTTCTATCACTGTTATGTTTTACTTTGTACACCCACTTGCATCCAATGGCTTTCTTGCCTTCAGGCAATTGCACTAAATCCCAAGTCTCATTTCCATATAGTGCATCCATCTCCTCATCCATAGCTTTCTCCCAACACATTTCCAACAGCCTCATCAATGCATGTGGGCTCTACAACCTGCACAACTTTTGCCATGTATGCATAGTGATGTGCCACATTACCATCATAGGTAAACCTCTGCACAGGATTCTTCACTCTCCCAGATCTTCGCAGCTTTGCATTCATGGCTTCCATAGCCTTCTTTACACCAAGTGTTCTCATAGCTGGTATCCCAAGATCCTCATCAAGGCTCATCTCTGAGCCACTAGACTCTCCATCAACATGAGAATGCCCTGTAGAAATGTCAGGCATACTAAGGGCCTCAACCACTTTCTCTTTGCCTTTATGTGATGTACTAATCACATTTGCAGGACTGGTATTATGACGCAGCCTGCCACTCCATGGTCTATCAACTGAACCACTAGATGAGGACTCTCCTGGTCCACTCAAAGACTGTGATTGCTGACTTGCATTCTGTGCAATCACATTTCCACTCACATCAGCCCCAACTTCTTTTTCAACAGCATACTAGCTGCTCATCTCATCAAAAACAACATCCCTGCTTATCCTCAACTCATGTGTAGCAGGGTTATAACACATGTATCCCTTTTGCTCAAGGGAATACCCAATAAACACACATTTTTCAGCTTTTGGATCCAGCTTAGTTCTCAGCTCATTTGGCACATGCACATATGCAATGCATCGAAAGACTTTCAGATGAGACAAATCAGGTTTTCTGCCAGTAAACCTCTCCTCTGGAGTTACATCATGTATGGCTGCAAAGTATGGCTGTAGTTGGAGTCCTGTTCATGATGTAAACTGCTATAGAAACAGGCTCAGCCCAATAGCTGTGTGGCATATTCTTCTCTCCCATCAATGCTCGCGCAATCTCAGCAATGTGCCTGTTTTTTCGCTCAGCAACTCCATTTTGCTGCGGAGTGTATCTGTATGTAAACTATCTCTTGTAAGATCCCTGTTCCCACCGAGCAACAGATTCGGGATACTAGTAGCGGAAGTAGCACTTCTCGCGTGGGACAGGGGTCCCACATTCGGGGCCTCACCCACGGATATCCGGATAAGAGACTAATCCGTCGGTTGTTCCAAAACCGAACCTGAAAAAACTTCCTTTACCGGAAAGCACGGGCGATTCCACTAGGATAACTTTTTACTCTAACGTAGTCAAGATCATTTCTGATCGAGCTGATCCAATTACATCTATAAGATACTTGGTCAGATCAAGGAAGAAACTTGCACTTGGATCATTGGGATCAACGCTTTTTTCCCCATTCAAGAGGCACAGCCATTGATTCCTATCCATAGAACAGTTACTGTCCGGGATTTATTTTATCTATCGTAAAAACAAAAGTTTGAGTCTCGATTTACGGATCCATCAGTCCAGCCTAACCCCATCCCGATCCCATGGGTTAGCCAACCGCCCAACCACTGTAGTGATGGGATCCAATTAATAATTTGGTTAGGTTTTGTCCCGGGTACCAAGGAAAAGAGTTCCAAGGCCCCCTAGCCGGATGTTCATGCAAAATAAAACTAGTCACACCACTCACACACCCAATATGAAATTGCCTTTTCACAGATTCAACCAGTTTAAAACAATCCTTTAATAAAACCATAGTATCACTGATCACCATCTTCCAATTTATCCAATTGATTCTTAATTTTTCCATCATTCCTTCATCAGAGTATCTATGGCATCATTGGCAATTAGGACGCTCACCACCTATCCACTCAGGGGCCGTTTCCTAATCCCTAGCCCATAATACTCGGCAATATAATCACTTATCAAGATGGACTCTCGTTGAAGATCAGCAAGATCAACCAACAGATCCATATAAAGAGCCATGGACTCATCCATTGAAGACCAGCAAGGTCAATCAACCAGATCCATGCCCGATTTCAGAAAACAACTCCAAATCTGTTCCAATATCTTCCTCGACGCACGCGTGGGTATCCTAGGCGACCCAGAGCCCGAGCACCATATGGTCAGCACCCTCTAGGATCCTTCGCAGGTGACCTAGCGCTTCACTCATAGGCCGCTTCCTTGGCCCCTCATCCACCGTACCGGCGGAAGCTCACCATTTTAATCGCACCGAGGCTGGTCAAGACCTCGGCCGACCTTGCTACGCGAGACGTCCTTCATTGACTCCCGTCAGCAGTTGCAACTTTTTCAGTTAGGTCTCCACGACCTTAATCACAAGATGGTCACAATGCTTTCCCAGCAATCTTGACATAAAACAGTCATTTACAAACAGTATTTACAAACAGTCACAAAATACAGTTTCTATATTAACTCTCATTTTTCCACATTATCCCTTATCAATCCACATTGCTTATTCCACATTCCAGTTATATGTGTACTCATCCCATCACATCATTTTCCATCTCATCACTTCAGAGTCCTTCACATCACATATCATATATTCACATCCATACATATATCTACATTCACATCCACATTCACATCCATACATCCACATCTACATCCATACATCTATTTTCACATCCACATCTACATGCACATTCATGCATCCACATCCATACATCCACATCTACATGCACATTCACATTCATACATCCACATCTATATGCGTACATTCACATCTACATGCATACATCCGCATCTCTATGCATACATCCACATCCACATTCACATTCACCTCCATACATCTACATCTACATGCATACATCCACCTCCACATTCACATCCATATCTATACATCTACATCTACATGCATACATCCACCTCTACATCCACATCTACATCTATACACCTACATTTACATGCATACATCCACATCTCCATTCACATCTACATCTTTACATCTACATCTACATGCATCCATCCACCTCCATATCCACATCTACATCTATACATCTACATCTACATGTATACATCCACATCTCCATTCACATCTACATCTATACATCTACTTCTACATGCATCCATCCACCTCCACATCCACATCTATACACCTACATCTATACACCTACATCTATCCACCTCCACATCCACATCTATACACCTACATCTATACACCTACATCTACATGCATCCATCCACCTCCACATCCACATCTACATCTATACATCTACTTCTACATGCATCCATCCACATCTCCATTTACATCCTCATCTACACATCTATTTCTACATGCATACATCCACATCTCCATGCATACATCCACCTCCACATTCACACTCACATCCATACCTCTACATCTACATGCAAACATCCATATCTCCATGCATAATAATATTCTTTTAATTAATCTAGGATGATAGTTCCTAGAATATGGTAGGAAGTCCTCTTTTTATGCTTTAAATGAAATTATTTTATGCGTAATTTCTATAAAAATTTTGTCATAGCTCCGCTACTATGACTGATAAATCTCAATTTTTTTCTAAGGGATAAGGCTCATTATTAAAGAAATAATTAGAATGGTCTCTAATTGGATCATCAATCCATAATGGTCTCTAATTGGATCATTAAGAAAATAATTAGAATGGTCTCTAATTGGATCATCAATCCATAATGGTCTCTAATTGGATCATTAAGAAAATAATCAGAATGGTCTCTAATTGGATCATCAATCCATAATGGATTGAATCATCAATTTACATAAACTAAAAGCATAGAAAAAAGCCATTAATTTGGCCTCAAGCATAGCTTAATCTTGGATTAAGGAAAAGCCTTATGAAAAGCTTCATTTGGATTGAAGAGGGTCATGAGTATGACCATTTCTTAAGTGAGAAAGAGAGAAAAATCATTAGAATTAAATATAAATAGAATTTTATGTAATTCTTTACTATCATTAATTAATTAACTTCAACAGCATTTCAAAAACCATACCAATTAAGCTTCTCAAGCTTGAGAGGGGTTGAGAAGAGAGAATCATTGAGAAATTATAGAAAAGATCATAATTCACTATACTTATCTTATAATTTGCTTGATTCTTTGTTCACGGTAGAGGCCCCCAACCAATCAATTGGTTTAGTATGTTGATGGAGCCACCAATGGGTATTGAAGAAAGAGAGAAGTATCAAAAACTAGTGAATTATTAAAGAATTCACAGTTCTTGGCTTAGGTAGAGTAGAGTAACAATGCATAAGACATTATATTTTTTTCAATAAGGGGAGGCTTCTATTTATAGGAAAATTTGAGCTCCTAACCAAACAAACTGATTCTAGAATTTTCCAAGTCAGTTAGGTTACTTTTTGACCATTCTTAGGTCAGTTAAGCTAACTTTTTGGAACTAGACTTGAATGAGGAGAGAGGAGAGATGAAATATCTCAATTTTTATGAGTTTAAAACTCATTCAAGCATGTGAAATATGCACCTCCTTTAAAGAACTCTCCTTCCTTACATATGTGTCATAGTTTTTTTTAAAAAAAACTAATAAACCTTGTACATTTTCAACTCTTCATCTTATGTGAAATATGCACCTTCTTTAAAGAACTCCCCTTCCTTACATATGTGTCATAGTTTTTTTACTAATAAACCTTGTACATTTTCAACTCTTCATCTTATGTGAGCATTTACTCATTTTTGGATACCCAAAATATCTCATATTTTTAATATTGCTCATAGTTTTTTACTAATAAACCTTGTACATTTTCAACTCTTCATCTTATGTGAAATATGCACCTCCTTTAAAGAACTCCTCTTCCTTACATATGTGTCATAGTTTTTTTTTACTAATAAACCTTGTACATTTTCAACTCTTCATCTTATGTGAAATATGCACCTCCTTTAAAGAACTCCCCTTCCTTACATATGTGTCATAGTTTTTTTACTAATAAACCTTGTACATTTTCAACTCTTCATCTTATGTGAAATATGCACCTCCTTTAAAGAACTCCCCTTCCTTACATATGTGTTTTTTTTTACTAATAAACCTTGTACATTTTCAACTCTTCATCTTATGTGAGCATTTACTCATTTTTGGATACCCAAAATATCTCATATTTTTAATATTGCTCATAGTTTTTTACTAATAAACCTTGTACATTTTCAACTCTTCATCTTATGTGAGCATTTACTCATTTTTGGGTATCTTCTTTTACAAATTGGATTTATCTCCTCCCTACACATGGATTGATGCTATTGGCCCATAGGAACCTTAATTGGACCATAATCCAAATTTTTTTGAAAATCTAGACCCTTAGACTAAGGTCCTTTATACCCATTTCCAATTAATTCCAATTGCACATTGGAAAATCATTTTTGAATTTCTGTTTCAGGGGAACTTATTTTAATAAGATGAGTTATTTTTCTAAAAAATATTCATAATTTGAATATTCTCTCTCTAGAATAATTTTCTCTCTCTAGGCTAAAACAGTTAGAAACAAGGTCTTTATATTTCTGAAGAGGGATTGATTACAGGGAAAAATACTAGACATAAAAAAAGGGGGTTGGGGGAGGAATCTTACATTCTACCCCACTTAAAAAATGCGAGATGTCCTCATCTCGCAAACTGGGATAATTTCGCAAGATGCGCGAATATGAGACTTAGAGAAAAATTTTAATCAAGATTAACCACCAAGAAAAGTCTTAAAGAAAGCAAGATAAGAACAAGATTTAAACTTTATTCATTCTCGGAACTTATACAGTAAAGATAGAAGAACTCTTTACACTTCCATAAGCCCGTCCATCATATGGTCACAAAAGCAGTCCTCACAAGCTGCACAAGTATAGGGTAACTCATCTATGGGAATGATTCTGCTGGTTATTGCCGCACCTATCTCAGTGGTATGAGGTGATCTAACAAAAGGACCTCTGAGAGGCAAGCCAAAAACAGGGTAAAGGCATATCTTCTCATGATGAAGAAAACAGGCCAGTAAGAAGACCCGCTCGGAAAACGCAAGATGCCTTGATCTCATGACGCAGTAGTATCGGGGACCCAAACCCAAGGCTTCAATAACCATGGCCAAGCGGACATTATTACGAAAGTGCTGCTGACCCCAGGGTGTTACCCTAGTTATGTCTTGATAGGTCTGCCATTTGGTCTGCGCTACAGAAGTTCCCAAGTGAGGGAAAAGTGAGCGCTCATACTGTTCTATAAAATCTTTCTTCACGGACTCTCTTGCGTCTTGAAGGTGAGAAATCATCATGGATAAAACTAATTCCTATTGCCAAGCCATGAAGGAGATTAAGAAAGAAAGGAGATTGATGGGAGTAAGATTACTGTGAGCGACAAGTAGTAAAAGTTACGACTTATATAAAGGAAGGAGCTAGCGTAACCTAGAAGCCAACGGTAACTTGCCACCACTGAAGTTTTACCGTCTTTCCATGATTTGTGTTTGACACATTTTTCTATAGAAGGTATTAAGAATTTTGAGATGAGGAGATAAAAGAAGCTTGTAGGCTAAGTCACCTACTTTCATTGAATTCACATATAAGGGTCACAATATCTGGGGGATAACTTCTTATACTCCCCAAGAGATAAAGAACTTCTTTTGGGCCGTACTTGAATGAAAACCAAAACCTTGGTATCCAAAACACCGATTCTCACTTCTGAACTAATTGTTCTAAATCTTTAAAACAGGTGGGACTCCTGAGAAGTATTCTAGGGAAAGGGTCTTTCTTTTTTTAAACAGAAACTTTCTTTTATTTTAGAGAGGGAATAATTATAAGATCAGAAAGGAAGATTCTTACTCCAGTATACCTCGAAGGTTGGGGAGGAATCTTACATCTCTGAATACCATTCTTCTTCAAAAATTCAGAGAACTCATTAGAGAAGTACTCTCCCCCTCCATCTGACCTTAGGCACTTTACATATTTCCCTGTTTGCTTTTCAACCATAACTCTGAAATTTTGAAAATGAGTGAACACCTCACCCTTCTCCTTCATGAAGTATACCCACACTTTCCTTGTGTGGTCATTAATAAATGTCACATAATACCTATAGCCTCCCATAGACATGGTCTTCGTAGGACCCCATACATCTCAATGCACAACATCTAGTGCATTTCTGCTTTCCAAATTGGCATGCTTCACATATTTTCTGCATACCTTCAACTTTAAACTTTGGCAGCCCTGTTACAATTTCTTTAGTCTGCAGCATAGACTTCATTCTCTGCACATTCACATGTCCAATTCTTTTATGCCAAATGTATGTGTCTGTAACAATTCCTAAACCATTTGCAAACATCACGACACTCACTTTAGGCATGTTTACACTCAATGTAAACATTCTGCCCACTTTGTTGCCTTTTGCAACCAACTTTATCTTTAAAGTCTTCAACATAACAACCCATCAGGATTAAACCAAACCTGCAAACCTTGCTCAATCATCTGGCCAATTGAAACCAGATTCTTTGTTATGTTCGGAACATGAAGTACATCTGCAAGATACTTCACTTTGCCATCCTGCATAGACAATGGCACATCTCCAACATGGGCAATTGGATGAGTAGTGTCATCCCCTGTTTCCATAAAACATGGTCTTTCAAGGTTTTTCATCTCCTTGAACCACTCCCCACATGACTTGTCATGTGGTTCGAAGCACCTGAATCAACGTACCATACATGTGGTTCGAAGCACCTGAATCAACGTACCATACATCATCTTTATGTGCTGCTTCTACATTTTTAGACATGGCATTAACGACATGCTGCATATAACAAACAACCTTTCATTATCCTCATTGTTTCTGCTCGAGGATGCATAGTTGTTAAGTTGCAATTTCCCATTTTGCATGTCAGCCTGCTTCTTATAACAATCTGCCTGCACATGTCTAGGCTTACCACAATAAAAGCATCCATGTGTATCATTATACTGCCTTTGCCAATTTCCACGACCTCTTTGACTCCCCCTGCCTCTGAATTGGCCTCTTCCACCTGCGTGTTATTGTTGTTGTTGTGAATTTTGGGACTAATGTTGTTGCTGCCGGCCATAATTCTGATTACCTCTTCGGCCACCTCCTTGGCCGCGTCCACGGCCTCCTCTACCTTGTCCTCTTCCTGAACTTGTGTAGAAGGCCTATTGCTCTGAACTATTTTTGTTTTGTGAAGGCTGTTGGTCTTCACCCAAGCTCTTCTCTTCTATAATCAACATAGGCACCAAATCTGTGAAATTGGGAATGTTTTCCCGAGTCTAAATAGACGTCTTGAACGCCTTGTATTGTGGCCCGAGACCACGTAGACAGAATTCCACCTTATCATCCTCTTTATATAAAAATAAATTTACCAAAATTTACTCTTTTCTCATAATCAATTAATTATGCATGATTACAAAAAAATTATTTCTCATGAATACAATGAAAATCATTCTTTTTGCATAGGATGTCCAATCTTAGAATATAGTAGGAAGTCCTCTCTTAGCAATTTGCATAAAAATAAGATATGTATAATTTTCTAAAAAGTTTGCCATACCTTCGCTCTGCTATTACTGATAATTCTCAATTTTTCTTAAAAGAGTAAAAGCTTGTAATGAAAATATGATAGTAGTTCCTCTTTTATGCTTAAAATCAAACTATGAATTTAAATCATAATTTTAACCATAATCATAAACTTAATTATGATTATCCCATTATTTCTCTTTTTCCAAATTGATAGGATAATCTATTTCTCATTTAGAATCAATCAAAGTAGTTTTTAACTACTTATAAATAATCTAAAAGAAATAACCATTATTTTGTTAACACAAAATCATAAAAATATCATTTTCTTAATCTCTAGCTTATCAAGCCTAGAGTTTAGCTTTGAATTAAGAGACTATCATTGAGAAGCATCCTTTTTCAAGGGATTTAGCCATAAAGATGGCTATTCTTTTAGAGAGAGAGATTTACTTAAAGAAAGCATTACAAATAAGCATAAAGATTAACTTTCTCTTAATTAAGCATTAAGACTTTAAGGGAAAGCTTGATTTTAATTTAAAAAATTATTTAGAAACCTTCTCAAGCTTGAGAGGGGTTGAGAAGAAGAAAGTCATTGAGATAAATTGGAAAAAACCATAAAAATTAATTTTACCTCCAAGTTTGGCTTGATTCTCTATTAGCAGAGTGAAGCCCCCGACCAATCAATTGGTCCACCAAGAGGAGAAGAGAAACTCCAAGAGTTGTTGTAGAGAGAGAGAGCTCCAAGCTCCCAAGAGAGAGGAAAATTTAAGGGATCATAGAAAATATGATTATTTTAATATAATACTGGCATAATATAGCTCCAATATTTTTTTACAAATGGCTGAGAGTCTATTTATAGGTGAGGGAGGCCACTAACTAGGTCCAACTCGGTTCTAGAATTTTTCAGGCTCAGTTTGACTCAATTTGGACAAGATTTAGACCAGTTTGGCTCCCTTTTTGATTTGGTTTGATCTAAGAGAGAGGAGAGATAAAAATATCACATTTTTTTTGAATTAAAAACCCTTCCACACATGTGAAAAAGGCACCTACCTCAAGAGTCTCCCTCTCCTTACCAAGGTGTCAAAAATGCAGCATTATTCCAAAATATCTCATTTTTTTTAGTAATATCTCATAATCTTTAACTAATAAACCTTGTACTCAGTCAACTCTTCATCTTATGTGAGCATTTACTCATTTTTGGGTATTTTCTTTTATTCTTTTGGATGATCTCATCCCAATACTTAGATTAATCCAATCGGCCCATTGGAACCTTAATTGGACCATAATCCAAAAATTTCTAAAAATGTAGACCCTTAGGCTAAGGTCCCTTATACACATTTTCAATTAATTCCTAATGCACCTTGGAAAGTTCATTTTGAACTTTTGTTTTAGGGGAATCCATTTTAGACACTAGGAGGATTTTTATATCCAAAGATATCTCAATTTTGGATTATCTCTCTCTAGGCCAAAACAGGGTAAAACAAGATCTTTCTTCTATTTCAGAGAGGGGAATAATTTCAAGAACAGAAGGGGAGGTTCTTACACCTTTACACCTCAAAAGCTGGAGGGAGGAATCTTACAGTTAGAGAAAGACTCTTTGCAGCAGAGATTAGCTTGGTCTATGTGCCTACACATGACAACATGGTAGATTTTTTCACGAAGGCTCTTCCTCGTGAAAATTTTGAAGCTTTTCGTAAAGCTTTGGTCTTACTACCTTTTCAAGATTGTTTGGCCATACCCTGTACATGTTCACATCATCACTCCAGGGGGGATTTGTAGCATTATATGGTAGTGATCAGTGTGTAGCATTATATGGCAGTGATGTGTGTGAACACACCGCTAGGACACTTTTTCCCTCCTCCTCATAGGAGGTTTTTTTCCCTGTGCATATGTACACCCTCTTATCTACTCATTTTGGGGTGTGTACTTATCTTTGGTATATGGCACACATTTGTTCATTCTAATCTAGTGAGTTTTTATGCTCTCAAGCTTCTCTATCTTGTGTGTATGTACATTGTTGCAACCCTATTCCAATAGGATGGACCTAGGGTCATTATTTCAAACACATTATGCATTGTAGAATGACCACATGGCCATTTTAACATGCATATTATTGATAAATTATGCATGCATGGGATCAAAAATGGCCATTGACCATTCTACCATGCACATTGTACTTTAGAATGGCCCCATGGTCATTCTACCATCCATAATGTGCTTTAGATTGGACCTAAGGCCATTGTTTCAATCACAATATGTATGGTAGAATGACACTGTGGCCATTCTAAAACACATTGTGCTTGTAAGGTTGGCCTTTGGTCCATTTTACCATGTATAATTCAGCCATCTTTAAAACAATCATTTAATGAAACCATAGTATCACTGATCACAATCCTCTAAAATATCCGCTTGAATCTTAATTTCCAATCATTCCTTCATCGGAGTATCTATGGCATCATTGGCAACCAGAATGCTCACCACCTGTCCACTCAGGAGCCTTTTCAATAGTTCCTAGCTCATAGTACCCGGAAATATAATCACTTATAAAATCAAGATGGAATCTCCATTGACGATCAGCAAGATCAACCAACAGATCCATATAAAAGAGCCATGGACTCATCCGTTGAGGACCAGCAAGGTCAATCAATTAGATCCATGCCCAGTTTCAGAAAACAGCTCTTACTCCTTGTTCCAATATCTTCCACGACGCACGTGTGGGTATCTTCGATGACCCCGAGCCCGAGCACCGTATGGTCAGCACCCTCTAGGATCCTTCGCAGGTCACCTAGCACTTCACTCATAGGCCGCTTCTTGGTCCCTCATCCACCATACCGGAAGCTCACCATTTAAATTGAACCGAGGCTGGTCAAGACCTCGGCCGACCATGCTACGCGAGACGTCCTCCGTTGACTCTCCGTCAGCTGTTGCAACTTTATCAGTTAGGTCTCCACGATCTTAATCACAAGACGGTCAAAATGCTTCCTCAGCATTCTTGACATAAAACAGTCATTTACAAACAGGTCACAAATACAGTTTCTATAATGAACTCTCGTCTTTCCACATTATCCCTCATCAGTCCACATTACTTATTCCACATTCCATTCATATGTGTACTCATTCTCATCCAATCACATCATTTTCCATCTCATCACATCAGATTCATTCACATCATATATCATTTATTCACATCCCAATTCACATGTCATCCATTCACTCATATCGACGTCACATCATTTCACATACACATTCGCATTCATTATTCCACATACACATCCACATTCGTACATCCATATCCACATCCACTTCCACATCCGCATTCATACATACATATCCATATCCACATCCATACATCCACATCCACATTCATACATCCACATCCACATCCACACATCCACATCCACATCCACACATCCATTTCCACATCCACATCCACATCCATACATCCATTTTCACATCCACATTTATACATCCATATCCACATCCACATCCACATTCATACATCTACATCCCCATTCACATTCATACATCCATATCCACATTCACATTCATACATCCACATCCACATCCACATCCATATCTACATTCATACATCCACACATCCATTTTCACATCCACATTCATACATCCAAATCCACATCCACATCCACATTCATACATCCACATCCACATGCACATCCACATCCACATCCACATCCACATCATACATCCATACATCCACATCCATACATCCTTTCACATCCGCATTCATATATACATATCCATATCCACATCCATATTCATACATCCACATCCACATCCATACATCCACATCCACATTCATACATCCACATCCACATCCACATCCTTACATCCATTTCCACATCCACATCCACATCCATCATCCACATTCATATATCCATATCCATATCCATATCCACATTCATACATCCACATCCCCATTCACATTCATGCATCCACATCCACATTCACATTCATACATCCACATCCACATCTACATTCATACATCTACACATCCATTTTCACATCCACATTCATACATCCACATCCACATCCACATCCACATTAATCTACCTCATTCACACATTAAACCACATCATCCATTCACATCCGATTCACAGGCCGTCATTCATTCACATCCCTTATTATTCATTCATATCATGATTCACATGCCATCACATTCCTTCACATCCTATACCATTCATTCACATCCTAATTCACAGGACATCACATCCATTCATCCAATTTCATTTGTCTGATTCATATCACTTCCATCCATCCATTTACATATATCTGATTCATATCACATCTCATCACATCTTTTTATAGAATGTAAGAGGATTCTAATTTTTTTGATATAAAGATTCTTTACGCATCTAATTAGGCATAAAGACAACTTTAATAGGAATAACACTTTTAGAATAAAGAATTTCTCTTATGCATCTTCCCATGCATAAAAACTAAATCCAATGAAAAATAACTCTTTTAAAATAAAAACTTTCCTTTATGCATCTATTTATGCATAAATTCAAATTGTTGAAAGTCACACTTTTATAATAAAATAATTTCTTTTATGCATATAATTTATGCATAAAATCCATTTATGATGAAAATCTCACTTTTAATAGAAAAAATCTTTTATGCATAAGTTTATGCATACAAATCAATTATGATAAAAATCACTCTTTTAATATAAAAGAATTTCTTTTATGCATCCATTTATGCATAAAAATCATTTATGATAAAAATCACACTTTTAATATAAAAAAATCTTTTATGCATATGTTTATGCATACAAATCATTTATGATAAAAATCACTCTTTTAATATAAAAGAATTTCTTTTATGCATCCATTTATGCATAAAAATTATTTATGATGAAAATCACACTTTTAATATAAAAAAATCTTTTATGCATATGTTTATGCATACAAATCATTTATGAGATAAAAATCACTCTTTTAATATAAAAGAATTTCTTTTATGCATCCATTTATGCATAAAAATAATTTATGATGAAAACCACACTTTTAATAAAAAAAATCTTTTATGCATAAGTTTATGCATACAAATCATTTATGAGAAAAATCACTCTTTTAATATAAAAGAATTTCTTTTATGCATCCATTTATGCATTAAAATCATTTATGATGAAAATCACACTTTTAATATACAAAAAAATCTTTTATGCATACAAATCATTTATGATAAAAATCACTCTTTTAATATAAAAGAATTTCTTTTATGCATCCATTTATGCATAAAAATTATTTATGATAAAAATCACACTTTTAATAAAAAAAATCTTTTATGCATATGTTTATGCATACAAATCATTTATGATAAAAATCACTCTTTTAATATAAAAGAATTTCTTTTATGCATCCATTTATGCATAAAAATCATTTATGATGAAAATCATACTTTTCTTTTATGCATAAGTTTATGCATACAAATCATTTATGATAAAAATCACTCTTTTAATATAAAAGAATTTCTTTTATGCATCCATTTATGCATAAAAATCATTTATGATGAAAATAACACTTTTATAATCAAAATAACAATTTCAATATGCTCCCTTCTATGCATAGAATTTAATTCTAAAGAAGTAACACTTTTTTTTAATAAAATATTTTTTAGTATGTATTTATCTATACCTAGGATGAAAAATAACACTTTAAGAATACATATACGATGGGAATTACTCTTTTTGAATAAAAAAAACTAAAACTTATTTTACACAATTTTAGAAAATTTTGCCATAACCTCCTTTGTATGGCTGACCATTTTTCAAATTTTAACTCTCTAAAATTAATTATAATTTCACCAAGAGTATTTAAATAATTCTAATGTAAATATTTTCTACTTATTTAAGAGAAACATTATGAAAAACTTGATTTTATCCAATAATCATTCATCTAGGATAAAGAATGGTTGGATTTACTAAAGAAGAGAGGGGAATGCCTTTTTTCAATGAGGCATAATATCATTAAATCATAAAAAACCATAAAATGAAATAGGAAAGAGAAGAATCTCCAACTTACAAGGAGAATTTGAGAGCTTTCCTTTGGCTTGATGGTTTGAGGGATCTACTCTTGTTTGAAACAAGAGTGGCCACCAATCTTTAGAAGAGGGAAAGGTCAAAAACTAATGAATTATGAGTAAATTCAAAGTGTTTGGCTTTGGGGAGAAGTAGAGTAACAGTGCAAAAACACTATTAAGCTTCAAAAAAGAGGAAGGCTTCTATTTATAGGAAAAAGTGAGCCTCTAACCAAGCAAATTGATTCTAGAATTTTCCAGATCAGTTTGGTCAATTTTTGACCATTTTTAGGTCAGTTTAGCTCACTTTTTGGATCTAGTTGAAACAGGAGAGATAAAAAAAACTCATTATTTGGGAGTTTAAAACTCTCCCACGCAAGTGAAATAGATGCATCCTTCATGAGGGGAATTCCCCCATACTGAGGTGTCAAAAATGCATTATTTCTTCTAAATATCTCTCTTTTTTAACTAATAACCTTGTCCTTAGTCAACTCTTCATCTTATGTGAGTATTTACTCATTTTTGGGGGGATTTTCTTTATTTCTTCCATTTATCTTCTCCACACATTTGGATGAATCTGATTGGCCCCTCAAAACCTCAATTTAAAATTTTTAGAAAATCTGGACCCCAAGGATAAGGTCTTTTGAATAGATTATAATTTATTTCGAATGCACCTTCTAAAAATCTTTTTGAACTTCTGTTTCGGGGGAACTTATTTAAATATGAAGAGATATTTTTTCATCCAAAAATATCCAAAATCTGAATAACCTCTCTCTAGAATATTTTCTCTCTCTCTAGGCCAAAACATGTATAAACAAGATCTTTTATATTTCTGAGGAGGGATTTGACTACAAGGGAAGATACTGGACATTCTGACAGGCTGGGGAGGAATCTTACATTCTACCCCACTTAAAAAACGCGAGATGTCCTCATCTCGCATGTGGACTCCGAGTATGATCTCTTTCATCTTCAATCACTTCCAGCGTTACTGCCTTGGAAGTGGACGACCGATTGGGAACAACTCTTTTTGAATTTCCCTATTCTGAGGTGGAGGTCTTGCATTACTTTGGATTATTGAAACTGCAGGTTGGATAGAGGGACTACCTCTGGGATTTCCTTGATATTGGTGGATAGAACCCTGATTACTCTGGAAGGAAGGGGTTGGAGTCTGGAATCTTGATCCCTAATTTTCATGCCCTGAAAACCTTGATCCAAAAGGAGTTGGGCAATCCATACTGCGATGTCCAAATCCTTGACAGTTATAGCATTTCACTCTCTTGTTCAAGGGTGGAACTTCTGAAGTTGAAATCCACGGCATTGAGTTTCGGGAAAAGGATATTTCTTCCATTCTGGAACTTCCCATATCCTGGGTTTGACCCTGATATCTCTCAGGCGGAGGAAGGTTGGAATCATCTTCTGGGAATAAAAACCTTATGAAAGGTGATGGTGTTGGCTTTGGCGGGACTTTGATATCAAAGGCTTTGGCGAAATCCTTCACCATCCGAACTGCTTCGACCATGGAAACTGGCTTGGCATTCTTCACCAGGATATTCAAAGGTTCGTTTAGTCCCCGAATGAACCTGGCCATCAGCTGTTCTTCATCCAGCGGAGGCGAGTATCTGAGGAGGGCGAATGCTTGGTGATATGCTTCAATAGTTCTACTCCCCTCCTGGGTTAACTTTAAGAATTCGTTCATCTTTGTTTCTAAAAAATCGGGAGGACAGAATCTCGTCCTTAGGTAAATTTTGAGATCAGTCCAGGTTTGGGTATTTTGGTTGAGACGATTTGTCTCGCAGTGATTCCTCCACGCAACCCTGGCCGTTTCCACAATCTTTAACCTGGCGAGAGCCATCTTGCTTCTCTCATTGTAGCCAGTTACATCAAAGTATTCCTCCATGGCCTCAATCAACTTTTCTACAACTTCACCTAACTGTTTCCCTTCACCCTTGAAGGGACCAGGCTGCGAACTATGAAGAGTTTTACGAACATCCAGGTCGAGATCTTCTTCATCGAGTTGGGGGTTGACATTTATACCACGACGACCTCGATCCATGTTCCTATCAATACAAAAATTCTTGTTAAGTTTCTTTATTTATGATTCAATCTGATTTTTGATTCAACTGATTCTGGGGTTCTTTAAATAGGTCGGCTCTCCACATAATCATGGGGTAAAGATACTTATATAGAATGCATTATCAAATAACAATTCATTTAGAATATATCATTCATATCTTTAACACAATAATGGTCCATCAGATTGAATTTTTTCATCTGAATAGTCGTCCTCCTTGGGGATTTCAATTTTTTAGATTTTTTATTTATCAACCCTTAACTTGATCTACTGATCAAAAGTTAATAGTAGTAATCTTCCAGCACAGCTGATTTTAAGGCTGATTTGAATGCCTCTTTTGAGATGTCAGATTTGGGGCATTTGCATCATTATTTGGGGATACAATTTAAGCATTGTGATGGAGGTATTGCTTTGTGTCAGACAAAGTATATTGAGACATTGTTGCGGAGATTTGGCCTTGAAGATTGCAAGCCTATTGCTACTCCAATGGAGACAGGTTTGTTGAAGTTGAGTCTTCATGATGCTCGAGATCACTTTGATGTCACACTCTATCAGCTGTTGGTTGCCTCATTTATGTATGCATTATAAGGCCGGACATTCAGTTTGCAGTCTCACAGGTGAGCAGGTTTATGCATAGCCCAGGGTCTCAGCATTGGAAGGCAGTTAAACACATCTTTCGCTACTTGAGTGGCACCATACATCTTGGGTTGTTTTATCCCAAGGGAGGATCGTTGCCGCCAGATTTACATGCTTTTTCGGACTCAAATTGGGCTGTTGCTATGACACAAGAGTGTCCACAAGTGGTTTTTGTTTCATGCTCGGTAGTTCATGCATATCTTGGTTGAGCAAGAAGCAACCTACATGTCTACTTCTAGTTGTGAAGCTGAGTACAGGGCAGCTCCACTAATCTCATAATGATTTGCTGAAGTTATTAACGTCATTCCAGTTATGAACATCATCACAGGGACTCGTTCCATTCATGCTCATTGTGGTTTTGCTTGGCTTATTATATTTGAACCAAATTTCAGGAATCATCATTTTTCAATCAGAATCCAAATCAACTCATCAGTTCACAACCAGAATTTAAAAATCATATTAACCACATTCGAATTCATCATCTGGATAGCATTAATGCTTATAATTTCAAGTCTTAGATTTACTCATATATACTACCAGTAAAGAGCTACAGTTATACCCTCGGTATATACGAGTAGTCACGGTCCTTGGAATTATATGGTAAAGACTATCATGTCTAGGCCTCAAGCAAATCAGGTGTAAGATTCCTCCCCAGCCTCTCAAGATGTTCAATATCTTCTCCTGTAGTCAAATCCCTCTTCAAAAATATAAAAGATCTTGTTTCTACCTGTTTTGGCCTAGAGAGAAAGAAAATATTCTAGAGAGAGGTTATTCAGATTTTGGATATTTTTGGATGGAAAAATATCTCTTCATATTTAAATAAGTTCCCCCGAAACACAAGTTCAAAAAGATTTTCAGAAGGTGCATTCGAAATAAATTATAATCTGTTCAAAAGGCCTTATCCTTGGAGTCCAGATTTTTTGAAAATTTTAAATTAAGGTTTTAAGGGGCCAATCAGATTCATCCAAATGTGTGGAGGAGATAAATGGAAGAAATAAAGAAAATCCCCCCAAAAATGAGTAAATACTCACATAAGATGAAGAGTTGACTAAGGACAAGGATATTAGTTAAAAAAGAAGAGATATTTAGTGAAATAATAAATTTTTGACACCTCAAGATGCGGATTCCCCCTCATGAAGGAGGTGCCTACTTCACATGTGTGGTGGAGTTTAAAATTATCAAAAATTGAGATATTTCATCTCTCCTCTCTCCAAATTCAAGTCTAGTTCCAAAAAGTAAGCTAAACTGACCTAAAAATGGTCAAAAATTGACCAAACTGATCAGGAAAATTCTAGAATCA
The DNA here is from genome assembly GCF_041138505.1 of Cibotium barometz. Taxonomy (NCBI): domain Eukaryota; kingdom Viridiplantae; phylum Streptophyta; class Polypodiopsida; order Cyatheales; family Cibotiaceae; genus Cibotium; species Cibotium barometz. The sequence continues at coordinate 30,368,960 of NC_141094.1, read as the reverse complement.
CTTTGCCTAGAGGCTCACTTTTTCTTATAAATAGAAGCCTCCCGCTTTGTTGAAGCTTAATAGTGTTTTTTGCACTATTACCCTGCTTCTCCCAAGAGTCAAAAACTGTGAATTTACTCATAATTCATTAGTTTTCGACCTTCCCTCTTCTAAAGATTGGTGGCCACTCTTGTTTCAAACAAGAGTAGATTTCTCAAACCATCAAGTCAAAGGAAAGCTCTCAAATTCCTTTGTAAGTTGGATATTCTTCTCTTTTCTATTTCATTTTATGGTTTTTATGATTTTTGTCTTCTCTAAAATGAATATCATGTTATGTCTCATTGAAAAAAAGGTATTCCCCTCTCTTCTTTAGTAAATCCAACCATTCTTTATCCTAGATAATTGATTAATGGATAAAATCAAGTTTTTCATAATGTTTCTCTTAAATAAGTAGAAAATGTTTACATTAGAATGATTTAAATACTCTTGGTGAAATTAAAATTAATTTTAGAGAGTTAAAAATTGAAAAATGTATTCCCATCGTATATGTATTCTTAAAGTATTATTTTTCATCATAGGTATAAAAAAATGCATACAAAAAATATTTTATTAAAAAAGTGTTACTTTCTTTAGAATTAAATTCTATGCATAGAAGGAAGCATATCTTATTAGTTTAACATCGGTATCATATTGTTTCAAAACTGGTGTTATCTAAAGCAAAGCTGATCTTTACCTTATATCTTGATTTCATGCATAAAAATAGATGCATAAAGAATTTTATTTTTATTCCAAAAGAGTTATTCTTATCAATTTTGATTTTATGCATAAATAGATGCATAAAGAATTTTATTATAAAAGAGTTATTCTTATCAATTTTGATTTTATGCATAGAAGGATGCATAAAGAATTTTATTTTTAATTCAAAAGAGTTATTTTCATCAATTTTGATTTTATGCATAGAAAGATACATAAAGAATTTTATTTTTAATTCAAAAGAGTTATTTTCATTAATTTTGATTTTATGCATAGAAAGATGCATAAAGAATTTTACTTTTAATTCAAAAGAGTTATTTTCATTAATTTTGATTTTATGCATAAATAGATGCATAAATAATTTTATTCCAAAAGAGTTTTTCTTATCAATTTTGATTTTATACATGGAAAGATGAATAAAGAATTTTATTTTTAATTCAAAAGAGTTATTTTCATCAATTTTGATTTTATGCATAAATAGATGCACAAAGAATTTTATTTTTATTCCAAAAGAGTTATTCTTATCAATTTTGATTTTATGCATAAATAGATGCATAAAGAATTTTAATTTTATTCCAAAAAGGTTATTCTTATCAATTTTGATTTTATGCATAGAAAGATGCATAAAGATTTTTATTTTTAATTCAAAAGAGTTATTTTCATCAATTTTGATTTTATGCATAAATAGATGCATAAAGAATTTTATTTTTATTCCAAAAGAGTTATTCTTATCAATTTTTATTTTATGCATAAATAGATGCATAAAGAATTTTATTCCAAAAGAGTTATTCTTATCAATTTTGATTTTATGCATAGAAAGATGCGTAAAAAATTTTATTTTTAATTCAAAAGAGTTATTTTCATCAATTTTGATTTTATGCATAGAAAGATGCATAAAGAATTTTATTTTGAATTCAAAAGAGTTATTTCCATTAATTTTGATTTTATGCATAAAGAGATGCATAAAGAATTTTATTCCAAAAGAGTTATTCTTATCAATTTTGATTTTATGCATAGAAAGATGCATAAAGAATTTTATTTTTAATTCAAAAGAGTTATTTTCATCAATTTTGATTTCATGCATAAATAGATGCATAAAGAATTTTATTTTTATTCCAAAAGAGTTATTCTTATCAATTTTGATTTTATGCATAAATAGATGCATAAAGAAGTTTATTTTTATTCCAAAAGAGTTATTCTTATCAATTTTGATTTTATGCATAGAAAGATGCATAAAAGAATTATTTTATTTCAAAAGTATTATTTTCATTGAAATTGAAATTATGCATAGATAGATGCATAAAAGATTTATTTTTATTTTGAAAGTGTTATTCTCATTAAAATGAAATTTATGCATAGTAAAATGCATAAAAGGTTTATTTTTAATTCGAAAGTGTTATTTTCCTTAAAATTGAATTTATGCCTAAATAGATGCATAAAAGGATTTTTATAAAAGTGTTATTCCTACTAAAGTTGTCTTTATGCCATATAGAAGCGTAAAGAATCTTTATATCAAAAAATTAGAATTCTCTTACATTCTATAAATAAATGTGATAAGATGTGATAGGAATCAGATAGATGTAAATGGATGGATGGAAGTGATATGAATCAGATAAATGAAAATGGAGGTATGAATGTGAATGTGGATGTGGATGCATGAATGTGAATGGGGATGTGGGTGTATGAATGTGGATGTGGATGTGGATGTATGGATGTGGATATGGATGTGTATGTATGAATACGGATGTGGAAGTGGATGTGTATGTATGAATGCGGATGTGGAAATGGATGTGTGGATATATGAATGTAGATGTGGATATGGATGTATGAATGTGAATGTGGATGTGGATGTGGATGTATGAATGTGAATGGGGATGTGGATGTATGAATGTGGATGTGAAAATGGATGTGTGGATGTATGAATTTAGATGTGGATGTGGATGTATGAATGTGAATGGGGATGTGGATGTATGAATGTGGATGTGTGGTGTATGAATGTAGATGTGGATGTGGATGTATGAATGTTGATGTGGATGTGGACGTATGAATGTGAATGTGGATGTGGATGTGAAAATGGATGTATGGGTGTGGATGTGGATGTGGATGTATGAATGTGGATATGCAGATGTGAAAGTGGATGTATGGATGTGGATGTGCGAATGAGGATGTGTATGTGGAATAATGAATGTGAATGCGTATGTGAAATGATGTGACGTCGATATGAGTGAATGGATGAGATGTGATGACATGTGAATTAGGATGTGAATAAATGATATGTGATGTGAATGAATCTGATGTGATGAGATGAAAAATGATGTGATTGGATGAGAATGAGTACACATATGAATGGAATGTGGAATAAGTAATGTGGATTGATGAGGGATAATGTGGAAAGACGAGAGTTCATTATAGAAACTGTATTTGTGACCTGTTTGTAAATGACTGTTTTATGTCAAGAATGCTCGGGAAGCATTTTGACCATCTTGTGATTAAGGTTGTGGAGACCTAACTGATAAAGTTGTAACTGTTGATGGAGAGTCAATGGAGGACGTCTCGCGTAGCAAGGTCAGCCAAGGTCTTAACCAGCCTCGGTTTTGAAGCTTCTAATTAGAAAATGTTTCTTCTTAAGAGAAAAGGTGTGACTCCCTTAAACTGCCAAATAAAAGGGCCAAGAAGCCTTCCATTGAGGTCCTAATGTCCGGGCAAGGGAAGTTTTTCAAGGTTCGGTTTTGGAAGAACCGAGGAATTAGTCACGTGTCCGGATATCTATGGGCGAGGCCCCGAGTGTGGGATCCTGCCCCGCGCAAGAAGTGCTACTTCCGCTGCTAGCACCCTTGAATTCGTTGCGCGGTGGGGATAGGGATCTTACAGTTGGTATCAGAGCCATTTGGGTAATGAGGATCAACCAGAAGCCAAATATGTTGAAAATTTATCAAGAAGCACTAAAAGGTTGTAATTGTGTGATAAAATTCATACAATTTGATATTCAAACTGAAATTTATAAATTGGTAATTGGGTCTTCAGATAGAAGTACCGCAATTGTATGGAATCCCTGACTTTCTTGAGGCCTAGACATGATGGTATTTACCTTATAGTTCCAAGAACCATGACTACCCGTATATACCGAGGGTATAACTGCAGCTCTTTACTTGCAGTATATACAAGTAAATCTAAGACTTGAAATTATAAGCATTAATGCTATCTAGATGATGAATTCGAATGTGGTTGATATGATTTTTAAATTCTGTTTGAGAATTGATGAGTTGATTTGGATTCTGATTGAAAAATAATGATCCCTGAAAATTGGTTGAAATGTAATAAGCTGAGCGAAACCGCAATGAGGATGAATGGAACGAGTCCCTGTGATGATGTTCTTAACTGGAATGACGTTAATGACTTCAGCCAATCACTATCAGATTAGTGGATTGTGCTGGCAGATTGCTACTATTAACTTTTGTCTAGTGGATCAAGTTAAGGGATGATAAATTAAAAATCTGAAAAATTGAAATCCCCATGGGGGACTGTTCAGATGGAAAAAATTAGTTTGATGGACCACTATTGTGTTAAAGATATGAATGAGATATTCTGAATGAATTGTTAACTGATAATGCGTTCTATATGAGTATCTTTATCCCTTGATTCTGGGGAGCCGACCTATTTAGAGAACCCCAGAATCAGTTGAATCAAAAATCGGATTGAATCATAAATAAAGAGACTTAACAAGAATTTTCGTATTGATAGGAACATGGATCGAGGTCGCCGTGGTAGAAATGTAAACCCCCAACTCGATGAAGAAGAGCTTGACCTGGATGTTCGTAAAACTCTTCATAGTTCAGAGCCTGGAACTTTCAAGGGTGAAGGGGAAAACTTGGGCGAGGCTGTGGAGAAGTGGATCGAATCAAATTTTATGCATAAATAGATGCATAAAGAATTTTATTCCAAAAGAGTTATTCTTATCAATTTTGATTTTATGCATAGAAGGATGCATAAAGAATTTTATTTTTAATTCAAAAGAGTTATTTTCATCAATTTTGATTTTATGCATAGAAAGATGCATAAAGAATTTTATTTTTAATTCAAAAGAGTTATTTTCATCAATTTTGATTTTATGCATAGAAACATGCATAAAGAATTTTATTCCAAAAGAGTTGTTCTTATCAATTTTGATTTTATGCATAGAAAGATGAATAAGAATTTTATTTTTAATTCAAAAGAGTTATTTTCATCAATTTTGATTTTATGCATAAATAGATGCATAAAGAATTTTATTTTTATTGCAAAAGAGTTATTCTTATCAATTTTGATTTTATGCATAAATAGATGCATAAAGAATTTTATTTTTATTCCAAAAGAGTTATTCTTATCAATTTTGATTTTATGCATAGAAAGATGCATAAAGATTTTTATTTTTAATTCAAAAGAGTTATTTTCATCAATTTTGATTTTATGCATAAATAGATGCATAAAGAATTTTATTTTTATTTCAAAAGCGTTATTCTTATCAATTTTGATTTTATGCATAAATAGATGCATAAAGAATTTTATTCCAAAAGAGTTATTCTTATCAATTTTGATTTTATGCATAGAAAGATGCATAAAGAATTTTATTTTTAATTCAAAAGAGTTATTTTCATCAATTTTGATTTTATGCATAGAAAGATGCATAAAGAATTTTATTTTTAATTCAAAAGAGTTATTTTCATTAATTTTGATTTTATGCATAAATAGATGCATAAAGAATTTTATTCCAAAAGAGTTATTCTTATCAATTTTGATTTTATGCATAAAAAGATGCATAAAGAATTTTATTTTTAATTCAAAAGAGTCATTTTCATCAATTTTGATTTTATGCATAAATAGATGTATAAAGAATTTTATTTTTATTCCAAAAGAGTTATTCTTATCAATTTTGATTTTATGCCTAAATAGATGCATAAAGAAGTTTATTTTTAATTCGAAAGTGTTATTTTTCTTAAAATTGAATTTATGCCTAAATAGATGCATAAAAGGATTTTTATAAAAGTGTTATTCCTACTAAAGTTGTCTTTATGCCTAATTAGAAGCGTAAAGAATCTTTATATCAAAAAATTAGAATTCTCATTCATTATATATATAGATGTGATGAGATGTGATAGGAATCAAATAGATGTAAATGGATGGATGGAAGTGATATGAATCAGATAAATGAAAATGGATGTATGAATGTGAATGTGGATGTGGATGCATGAATGTGAATGGGGATGTGGGTGTATGAATGTGGATGTGGATGTATGGATATGGATATGGATGTGTATGTATGAATGCGGATATGGAAGTGGATGTATGAATGTGGATGTGGAAATGGATGTGTGGATGTATGAATGTAGATGTGGATGTGGATGTGGATGTATGAATGTGAATGTGGATGTGGATGTGGATGTATGAATGTGAATGGGGATGTGGATGTATGAATGTGGATGTGAAAATGGATGTGTGGATGTGGATGTGGATGTATGAATGTGAATGGGGATGTGGATGTATGAATGTGGATGTGGAAATGGATGTGTGGATGTGGATGTGGATGTATGAATGTGAATGGGGATGTGGATGTATGAATGTGGATGTGGAAATGGATGTGTGGATGTATGAATGTAGATGTGGATGTGGATGTATGAATGTGAATGTGGATGTGGATGTGAAAATGGATGTATGGGTGTGGATGTGGACGTGGAAATGGATGTATGGATGTGGAAGTGGATGTGGATGTATGAATGTAGATATGCGGATGTGGAAGTGGATGTATGGATGTGGATGTGCGAATGAGGATGTGTATGTGAATTAATGAATGCGAATGCGTATGTGAAATGATGTGACGTCGATATGAGTGAATGGATGAGATGTGATGACATGTGAATTGGGATGTGAATAAATGATATGTGATGTGAATGAATCTGATGTGATGAGATGGAAAATGATGTGATTGGATGAGAATGAGTACACATATGATGTGACGTCGATATGAGTGATGACATGTGAATTGGGATGTGAATAAATGATATGTGATGTGAATGAATTTGATGTGATGAGATGGAAAATGATGTGATTGGATGAGAATGAGTACACATATGAATTGAATGTGGAATAAGTAATGTGGATTGATGAGGGATAATGTGGAAAGACGAGAGTTCATTATAGAAACTATATTTGTGACCTGTTTGTAAATGACTGTTTTATGTCAAGAATGCTGGGGAAGCATTTTGACCGTCTTGTGATTAAGGTCGTGGAGACCCAACTGTTTTATGTCAAGAATGTTGGGGAAGCATTTTGACCGTCTTGTGATTAAGGTCGTGGAGACCCAACTGATAAAGTTGCAACTGCTCACAGAGAGTCAATGGAGGACGTCTCGCGTAGCAAGGTCGGTCGAGGTCTTGACCAGCCTCGGTTTGATTAAAATGGTGAGCTTCCGGTACAGTGGATGAGGGACCAAAGGAAGTGGCCTATGGGTGAAGCGCTAGGTGACCTGCGAAGGATCCTAGAGGGTGTTGACCATATGGTGCTCGACAGGCTTTGGGTTGCCGAAGATACCCACAAGTACGTCGGGGAAGATATTGGAACAAGGAGTAAGGTTGTTTTCTGAATTCGGGTGTGGATCTGGTTGATTGACCTTTCTTGTCCTCAACGGATGAGTCCATGACTCTTTTATATGGATCTGGTTGATCTTGCTTATCTTCCATAGAGATTCCATTTTTTATGTGAATATATTGCCGGTTACTATGAGCTAGGAACTATCAAAAAGGCCCCTGAGTGAACAGGTGGTGAGCATTCTGGTTGTCAATGATGCCATAAGTACACCGATGAAGGAATGATTGGAAATAAGGATTCAACCAGAGATTTTGAGGATTGTGATCAGTGACACAATGGTTTTATTAAAGGATTGTTTTAAAGATTTGGTGAGAAAAAAAAGGCAATTTCATATTGGGTGTGTAAGTGGTGTGACTAGTTTTATGTTTGCATGAACTTCCGGCTAGGGGGCCTGGGAACTCTTTTCCCTGGTACCCGGGACAAAACCTAACCAAATTTCTAATTGGATCCTATCACTACAGTGGTTGGACGGTTAGCTAACCCAAGGCTGGACTGATGGATCCGTAAATCGAGACTCAATTTCTGTTTAGTTTGATAGATGAAGTAAATTCCGGACAAAAAATGTTCTATGGAAAAGAATCAACGACTGTGCCTCTCAATGAGGAAAAAAGCGTTGGTCTCTATGATCCAAGTACAGTCTTTTTCCCTGATCTGACTATGGGACTCACGGGTTCGGTCAGATGAGCTCAGTTAGTTAAGGCTTTTGACTACGTTAGGGAAAAGTTATCCTGGTGGAATCGCCCATGCTTTCCGGGCAAGGGAAGTATTTCAGGGTTCGGTTTTGGAAGAACCGAGGAATTAGTGAATTGTCCGGATATCCGTGGGGCGAGGCCCCGAGTGTGGGATCCTGCCCCATGCAAGAAGTGCTACTTTCACTGCTAGCACCCTTGAATTCGTGGGGATAGGGATCTTACATCAGGGATTCCATGCAATTGTGGTACTTTCATCTGAAGACCCAATTACTAATTTATGAATTTCAGTTCAAATAACAATTTGTATGAATTTCATCACACAATTCTGATCTTATACTGCTACTTCATAATTTTTTGACATTTTTGGCTTTTTGGTTGATCCTTATTAGTCAATTTGCTCTGATACCAGCTGTAAGATCCCCGTTCCCACCTCGCAATGGATTCGGGGTGCTAGTAGCGGAAGTAGCACATCTTGCATGGGGCAGGGTCCCACACTCGGGGCCTCGCCCATGGATATCTGGACAGGTGATTCCTCAAGGATAAAAATTTTACTCTAATGTAGTCAAGGTCATTACTAACCAAATTGATCAGACCGAACCTAAAGTCACTTGGTCAGATCAAGAAAGAAACTTGCACTTGGATCATAGAGATCAACGCTTTTTTTCTCATTGAGGGGCACAGCCGTTGATTCTTTTCCATAGAACAATTTTTGACCGAGATTTACTTTATCTAACGTACTATAACAGAATTGAGCCTCAGATTTAGGGATCCATCAGTGTAGCTTAACCCCATCCAGTCCCATGGGTTAGCCAACCAACCACTGTAGTGATGGGACCCAATTTAGAATGTGGTTAGGTTTTGTCCCGAGTACCAGGGAAAAGAGTTCTCAGGCCCCCTAGCCGGATATTCATGCAAATTTAACATTAGTCATGCCACCCAATATGAAATTGCCTTTTTCACAGATTCAGCCATCTTTAAAACAATCATTTAATGAAACCATAGTATCACCAATCACAATCCTCCAAAATATCCGGTTGAATCTTAATTTCCAATCATTCCTTCATCGGAGTACCTATGGCATCATTGGCAACCAGAACGCTCACCACCTGTCAGGGGCCTTTTCAATAGTTCCTAGCTCATAGTACCCGGCAATATAATCACTTATTAAAATCAATATGGAATCTCCGTTGACGATCAGCAAGATCAACCAACAGATCTATATAAAAGAGCCATGGACTCATCCGTTGAGGACCAGCAAGGTCAATCAATCAGATCCATGCCCGGTTTCAGAAAACAGCTCTTACTCCTTGTTCCAATATCTTCCACGATGCACGTGTGGGTATCTTTGGCGACCCTGAGCCCGAGCACCGTATGGTCAGTACCCTCCAGAATCCTTCGCAAGTCACCTAGCGCTTCACTCATAGGCCGCTTCTTGGTCCCTCATCCACCATACCGGAAGCTCACCATTTAAATCGAACCAAGGCTGGTCAAGACCTCGACCGACCATGCTACGCGAGACGTTCTCCGTTGACTCTCCGTCAGAGCTGTTGCAACTTTATCAATTAGGTCTCCACGACCTTAATCACAAGACGGTCAAAATGCTTCCCTAGCATTCTTGACATAAAACAGTCATTTACAAACAGGCCACAAATACAGTTTCTATAATGAACTCTCGTCTTTCCACATTATCCCTCATCAGTCCACATTACTTATTCCACATTCCATTCATATGTGTACTCATTCTCATCCAATCTCATCATTTTCCATCTCATCACATCAGATTCATTAGCATCACATATCATTTATTCACATCCCAATTCACATGTCATCACATCTCATCCAATTCACTCATATCGACGTCACATCATTTCACATACACATTCGCATTCATTATTCCACATACACATCCACATTCGTACATCCATATCCACATCCACTTCCACATCCGCATTCATACATACATATCCATATCCACATCCATACATCCACATCCACATTCATACATCCACATCCACATCCATACATCCATTTTGACATCCACATTCATACATCCATATCTACATCCACATCCCCATTCACATTCATACATCCACATCCACATCTACATTCATACATCCACACATCCATTTCCACATCCACATTCATACATCCACTTCCACATCCGCATTCATACATACATATCCATATCCACATCCATACATCCACATCCACATCCACATCCACATCCACATCCTTACATCCATTTCCACATCCACATCGACAACCATACATCCATTTTTACATCCACTTCATACATCCATATCCACATCCACATTCATACATCCACATCCCCATTCACATTCATATATCCACATCCACATCTACATTCATACATCCACACATCCATTTCCACATCCACATTCATACATCCACATCCACATCCACATCCACATCCACATCCACATCCACATCCACATTCATACATCCACATCCACATCCACATTAATCTACCTCATTCACACATCAAATCACATCATCCATTCACATCCGATTCACATGCCGTCATTCATTCACATCCCTTATCATTCATTCATATCACAATTCACATGCTATCACATTCCTTCACATCCTATACCATTCATTCACATCCTAATTCACAGAACATCACATCCATTCATCCAATTTCATTTGTCTGATTCATATCACTTCCATCCATCCATTTACATCTATCTGATTCCTATCACATCTATTTATAGAATATAAGAGGATTTTTTTTGATATAAAGATTCTTTACGCATCTAATTAGGCATAAAGACAACTTTAGTAGGAATAACACTTTGAGAATAAAAGAATTTCTCTTATGCATCTTCCCATGCATAAAAACTAAATCCAATGAAAAATAACTCTTTTAAAATAAAAACTTTATTTTATGCATCTATTTATGCATAAATTCAATTCTGATGAAAGTCACACTTTTATAATAAAACAATTTCTTTTATGCATAAAATCCATTTATGATGAAAATCACACTTTTAATAGAAAAAAATCTTTTATGCATATGTTTATGCATACAAATCATTTATAAAAATCACTCTTTTAATATAAAAGAATTTCTTTTATGCATAAAAATCATTTATGATGAAAATCACACTTTTAATATAAAAAAAATCTTTTATGCATACAAATCATTTATGATAAAAATCACTCTTTTAATATAAAAGAATTTCTTTTATGCATCCACTTATGCATAAAAATCATTTATGATGAAAATCACACTTTTAATATAAAAAACATCCTTTATGCATACAAATCATTTATGATAAAAATCACTCTTTTAATATAAAAGAATTTCTTTTATGCATTCATTTATGTATAAAAATCATTTGTGATAAAAATCATACTTTTAATATAAAAAAATCTTTTATGCATACAAATCATTTATGATAAAAATCACTCTTTTAATATAAAAGAATTTCTTTTATGCATCAATTTATGCATAAAAATCATTTATGATGAAAATCACACTTTTAATATAAAAAAAATCTTTTATGCATATGTTTATGCATACAAATCATTTATGATAAAAATCACTCTTTTAATATAAAAGAATTTCTTTTATGCATCCATTTATGCATAAAAATCATTTATGATGAAAATCACACTTTCAATTAAAAAAATCTTTTATGTATATGTTTATGCATACACATCATTTATGATAAAAATCACTCTTTTAATATAAAATAATTTCTTTTATGCATCCATTTATGCATAAAAATCATTTATGATGAAAATCACACTTTTAATATTAAAAAAATCTTTTATGCATAAGTTTATGCATACAAATTATTTATGATAAAAATCACTCTTTTAATATAAAATAATTTCTTTTCTGCATGCATTTATGCATAAAAATCATTTATGATGAAAATAACACTTTTATAATCAAAATAACAATTTCAATATGCTCCCTTCTATGCATAGAATTTAATTCTAAAGAAGTAACACTTTTTTTTAATAAAATATTTTTAGTATGCATTTTTCTATACCTAGGATGAGAAATAACACTTTAAGAATACATATACGATAGAAATTACTCTTTTTGAATAAAAAAGTAAAACTTATTTTACCCAATTTTAGAAAATTTCACCATAACCTCCTTTGTATGGCTGACCATTTTTCAATTTTTAACTCTCTAAAACTAATTAGAATTTCACCAAGAGTATTTAAATCATTCTAATGTAAACATTTTTTACTTATTTAAGAGAAACATTATGGAAAACTTGATTTTATCCAATAATCATTCATCTAGGATAAAGAATGGTTGGATTTACTAAAGAAGAGAGGGGAATGCCTTTTTTCAATGAGGCATAACATCATAATCATTTTAGAGAAGACAAAAATCATAAAAAACCATAAAATGAAATAGAAAAGAGAAGAATCTCCAACTTACAAGGAGAATTTGAGAGCTTTCCTTTGGCTTGATGGTTTGAGGGATCTACTCTTGTTTGATACAAGAGTGGCCACTAATCTTTAGAAGAGGAAAATGTCAAAAACTAATGAATTATGAATAAATTCACAGTTTTTGGCTCTGGGGAGAAGTAGAGTAACAGTGCAAAAACACTATTAAGATTAAACAAAGGTGAAGGCTTCTATTTATAGAAAAAAGTGAGTCTCTAACCAAGCAAACTGATTCTAGAATTTTCCAAATCAGTTTGGTCAACTTTTGACCATTTTTAGGTCAGTTTAGCTCACTTTTTGGATCTAATTGAAATAGGAGAGAGGTGAGATAAAAATATCTCATTATTTGGGAGTTTAAAACTCTCCCACGTAAGTGAAATAGGTGCCTCCTTCATGAGGGAAATTCCCCCATACTGAGGTGTTAAAAATGCATTATTTCTTTTAAATATCTCTCTTTTTTAACTAATAACCTTGTCCTTAGTCAACTCTTCATCTTATGTGAGTATTTACTCATTTTTGGTTGGATTTTTTAATTTCTTCCATTTATCTTCTCCACACATTTGGATGAATCTGATTGGTCCCTCAAAACCTTAATTTAAAATTTTCAGAAAATTTGGACCCCCACCAGGATAAGGCCTTTTGAACAGATTATAATTTATTTTGAATGCACCTTCTGAAAATCTTTTTGAACTTCTGTTTCGGGAAAACTTATTTAAATATGAAGAGATATTTCCCCATCCAAAAATATCCAAAATCTGAATAACCTCTCTCTAGAATATTTTCTCTCTCTAGGTCAAAACAGGTATAAACAAGATCTTTTATATTTCTGAAGAGGGATTTGACTACAGGGGAAGATACTGGACATTCTGAGAGGCTGGGGAGGAATCTTAACAAGCCAAGTCTACAAGAAAGAGCAAGGACTAGTGAGGGAAGGAACATTCACATAAATCAACAACAAAGTTGTAGAATCTTGTACTATGGATGGCATGCATTTTCAAAACAAATATTTTTGCATTATGCCATGACAAGATGGACCAAAAGAAGACAACCATCCCTTGACTTTGGAAGGATACAGATTCGACATGGCAATTGCAGGTGGCAGTGATTGGTTTGATCACTCATGGTCATGGTGGGGAGGGTCATTATGGGCACTTTGCAGAAAATGTTTTATGGCTGTTTGACCCTAATCTCACAATTGGCTCCATTTCATTCTGTTTACATAATATAAAAATGATAGATAAGCACCCTCTTGGTGATCTAGCAACAAATGGGCTTCCAAGAAGAAATGTTTCACTTCTTGGTGCTTTGAACTCAAGGGAAGATTTAGACTACCACAAGTCAGTGATGGTAAAGCATCTATTATTAAACAGGTGTCAAGTGATAATGCGCAGCCACTTCCACAATTAGGAGTCCCACACCACCTTTTCAAGCAAGTTGAACTACTACCTTGCCAGTAGATCACGAAAGTTTTTCTACTTCTAATGCAGGTCCCATAGTATCAAGAGCACCAATGACACCAATGCATGTTCTAGATGACCAACCATCTGCAAATGAGGGTTCCACTGGGGCTTCATCATTTTGTAAGTTGCCAGAGAAGTTGATCCTATAGCTTGATAACTGTCCACGAGAAAACAATAATCGGTACCTCTTTCATATTTGTCTCTTCTTGTTGCACAAGGGGTGTTCTCAAGGTTGTCTAATTGGTATTTTTAATGGCTGGGCAAACACATGAGGACATAGATGCAGTGTTTAGTAGGTTTTATGAGAAATTGAGAGTTGGCCACACCTTCACTTTACCACATTGATGGATACCTTAAGGACTAGATCAACTTTCTCTCCAACACCCTTCTTGCTTACAAAAGTCCTCAACTGATGGCTACCTTTGTGACGGGCAAGAAGCACTTATAGGCCACTCGAAACCTCTTTAATTTTGGTTCCTTCATGAAGGGGGACACACCAATAATGCAATATAAAGTGCATCTAGCAACAACTGATTGGACACCTAGTGATGGAGGTATCCCACTAAGGAAAAAAGATAGTGAAGGTAAACTGATGCTACCACCAGGGAATCCACCTCCATTGCCAATGGCATAGTATCTAAAGGGGCATAAAAATGTGATATCAAGAATAAAATGTTATATAAAATTTTGGCAAAATCTTAGAAATGGTTCATGTGTGCCAAGATATTATAAGCCTCTGATAGATTATAGGAATTATGTAATTCGAGCTCTCGAGAAACCAATAGCATCAGAGGCTAGATTGCACACAAATTTTTGGTCAAAATCTTTCTAACTATTGGATGATGTGGATGCTGAAAGATTCTTAGGTTACGAAGATCACAATGATCATTATTTTGGGCCCTCAACAACGAGAAAAACCAAGGTAATAATTCAACCCAATGCATGATGTTAAGCAAGGGGACTTTATATTATTGCACCCAGATAATAGAGACATCTATCCCATTTGGCTTGGTATAGCTGAATCAAAGATTGATATGGAAAGGACATTGTGAGTGATGGCCTCTATAACAACACCAATAGACACACAAGAAGAAAATGTAAAGTGATTAGAACTGGGGGACACCAAGATCCCAACTCCAAGTCACCTATAACAACACCAATAGACACACAAGAAGAAAATGTAAAGTGATCAGAACTGGGAGACACCAAGATCCCAACTCCAAGTCACCAATCAGCTCTACTCCTATCCTTAGCCCTCTAGTTGACACAATCGGACACCTCAACACTCTCTAATCTAACCCATCTGACTCCTCCAGGTATCCTCCTAAGTTGGTTCTGACCTCCAACACCTGTGATCATCTACCAATATAGCCCAACTAAATTCCTCTGACAACCAGCTGACCTGAATCCTCCCTAGCTGACACACAGCTAGCTGTAAACCGAATCAAATAGCTGATGCTGACTCCGCTCCAAAATGAGTCCATCTAACTCCTAGAATGTTCTCCATCATCAGCAAACTTCAAAACCTTGCTTTCGAGCTTCACTAAACCCAACATCATTTTTTTTTCTGAGCTTCTATTGACACCAATTTACCAGTTTGATTGAATCCTCTTGAAAACTGATTCAGCTATATCTGAAACAGAACCGACTGACTCAACTGCCTCAATTAAACCAAAAACTTTCTCTTATGTGTCTTATGACAATTCTTAACTCTCAAGAAACTCTATCCTCGTAATGATCCAACACTTTAGACACTCAACTGATAGCACCTCACACGCAGCTGACTCTTAACCATCATTCGGCCCACTAATAGTGTGACTGGCTGACTACTGACATCTAACAGTTGACATTCATCTGATTATCAGATGAGACTCACAAACACTTTCCTCAAACCCAGACAAGCCAAACCAATCCCTCTACAACCAAGCCGTCTACACCTTCAGTTGACTTCTTCTGATACTCAGCTGACACACATTTGACTATGTATCTTCTCAAGTGACACTAACTGAGTCATCACACTGAACAACTCCCAGTCATCACACTGACATTAGAGGAAAAAAGGGAGCTCATTTTGGGGCCTTGTAAGAAATTTGCTATTTTCTCATTTATTTGTCTCCTAAAAGACATGAAAAATAGTAAAATACGGAAACGTGGTTCAATACTATCAGTAAGGACTGCACATCTGTCACTTTAAAAAAGAATAAGATAATCTTTTACATAACTAACAAGATATTGCATTAAATACATTCTTAGATTTCTTTGTTTCCCGTAGATTCCGCATCTCTTTTGATGACGTGTTTAAGCCTCTTATAAAGAGTCCATCACTCAACTTGGTGATTGCTTGTTTTTTTGAATATTTGGAAAGATACCGCCACACTTCAACAATTCGAGTTACAAAAAGCATATGAGATTAACTGGCAAAGATGCAACCTCAGAAGCTCAACGCTAGTGAAGAACAATCTCAGAAGAAGCGACTCCACCATCTTCATATTGACTTAGAGGAACAATATGCTCCAGCACAGAAACAAAAGGGTGCACTGTTGAATGCTCAAAGAACTGTGTATAATCCTGGGAACAATATGTTTGTTAACCTTCAACAAGTTCAAAGAAGAATGGTTGAGTTTTATGGTTTAACATTTGAAGAGTACAAAGGTATTTTGATATTTGTTATCAAATTGGATGAGTGCGAGCTGGTAAAAGAGAAAAAAATGGAAAGGGTTACTATTACATTAATGAATCGAGCACTTGATACATCATTGACTAAAGTGAGTTCAAAGTATTTTAGTGTGTGCAATCTGAAAAACACATATGGTGGTTAGGCTCCGTTGAGGTATGCTCACATTTTGTTTCATCCTATGACTTGAGTCATTCCGTTCTTTGCTTTTACAATGACTAACATTTTGGTTTTGTAATCACAGGTAAAGATAGAAGAACATGAAACACTAAACTGGGTGTTTCACAACACAGAAATACCAACAATAATCAAAAGGCAAGTGCAAGGAGAGCATCTCCATGTTGCAGGCAAAGGTGACTTTCAAGTGGAGTGGCATATGGTAGGTGATCTGAAAACCCTTAAGTGCATGTATAACATAAGTAAAGGAGGCAACTCAAAGTCTCGTTGTCTTTACTGTAAAGAATCAGCTCAGGTATTGGATTCTAAATGGTGGAAGAGAGCACCTAATAGAGATAAAGTTGACCCGGATTTCAAGGCCATTCTTGACATACCATTATGTAATGTACACATATGCACATTGCATGCTTTATGTCGGATTATTGAGAAATTAGTATTTCTATATATTGGATTTGCTTGGAAACTCCGTCCTGAAAAAAATAGAAAAGACGTTCTTCAAGCATTAGAAAAGGTGTTATCTGATTGGGTCTTCATGGAGGAGATGTTCATATAAAAAAGGATTATAAAAAGTCTACTAATGGCAAGGAGGTACCTATCAAGCCATCTATTGGTGGTGTTAAGGCAAGAAGATTCTTGTCCCAGCCCATACACAGTCATAAGCAAGGAAGGAAATGTAGAAGAGTTTCAAGGATTAATTATGGATTATGGAAGCAAGTCCATAATGCGGTCAAAGATAATGAGGCAGATGGGGAAGCACGAAACGTGAAAGCAGAGGTGTGGAGGTCTCTTGATCAACTATTCATGTTCTATGACAATGTGGCATGGAAGAAGAGTGATTGCCAAAACTTTGAAGAGGCAGCTAAACATTTCGGAAAGTCCATGAAAGACCCGTGGACAGCCTCCAACATAACTCACTACATGGTAGGGTTCTCTCTTTCTTTTTTTAAAATGCTTGTTCCTCTTTTCTTTGTTCACTAACTATGCATTGTTATGTCTTTGTGAAAACAACATATTATCCACAACCATATTCCCTATTTTCTCAAAAAGTATGGATGCCCTGCAATTTGGTCCACCCAAGGCATGGAAAAATCACACTATATGGCACGCAATGCGTTTTTTAGACATACACAACACTACGGAGGGAGTCATAAGAAGGCAAATAGTATAAAAGAAGTCTTCCAAATGGTTTTACCGAGGCATACTACAGAGGCTTCATGTTAAAAGAAAAGTTGCCAGCTCCAAAGTCAAGCTTGCTTTCATTCTAGCCCAGAAGCAAAGAAGAAGACAAATTTTAGATAATTCTAGCGCAGCAGGCAGACATATGCAATGGAGGAATTCAAAGATATTTGTAAACCATAAATGGACAAGTATACAATTATAGCAGTTTGTAAACCTTGGTGTGTTTTGAGACTCAATCAATGCTTTGGTGTTATGTTTACATGTGATCTATCAATGGGTCAGCAAGCTCATGGTTCTATTGATGCTTGCTAATATGGCAATTGAGGGGTCCCCTTTAGGGGCAAGGGACCTATTAGCAAGCATCAATAGATTCAGTCAATACTACTTAATTTAGAGACTCGTCTATATTGATGATTTCCAATGTCCATTTAGTCTTTTGCTAGAAGACATCATTAAAGATAAATAAATACTTACTGAAATGGAAACAAGTAATTCACAAGGGAGAGCAATAATTTGAAAAGCAATAGCATATTTATACAAATAATACTAGACGTCATAAATTTTATCGAGGCTTGCTAATATGGATTTTGAAGGGTCCCGTAAAAGGGACAAGGCCATATTTTCAAGACATCAAAAACTTTGGTCATGCTTGCTAATACGGCCAATTAATTTTTCAATATAAAACATTATTAACAATCAATAAATACCAAACATCATTAACAATGAAGGCATACAAATTAGCATGAAAACGCGATACAGGTTCTTAGGGAAAAGCAAAACAGTCTCTGCGCGTTTTCATGCTAATTCCTCTATTCAACATAAATGCAGCTCGATATATTATTTCTCAACAAAATTCATGACATAAAGGTGACGATTTTGACAAACTACACTAAGACAGAAAATTAGCACGAAAATGCGATATGGGGTCTTTAGGAAAACTACTCTCTCTGCGCATTTTCATGCAAATTTTCCAAAGGAAGAAATAGGGACATCTGAATAAGATACACCTATTTCCTAAGAAACACATGGATCATGGATCTTGAATTTGTGACAAAAAGATTGAAAGTCTGTTCAGGGAATCATGTCTAGAGTAAGGCATAGTGGGAAGGATTAGGATGGAAGGGTGTTGGAAGGATGATTATGGATGATGAGGAGGAGAAAGAAAGTATGCAGGGAAGTGTGGATTGAGGAGGAAGTGTGGGCTAAGGAGGGAAGAGTGAGGCGCAGGAGGGAATCCAAGACGCATTTATAAATGGCACAAATTCCAAGGTAGTAAAGGTCACATCTAGATATGTCAGAATTCAATTTCCTAGGGTGCGTGGGTCCCACCCACACGTGTGAGATACGACTTGTACCCGCACGCGTGGTATTTATTAGAGTGTCTCCCTTCCTACTCTCCATCATCAGCATTCTCTTCATCATCACTCACAGACTACACTCAGATTACAGAGGCATCACTGAGACTACAGAGGCACCACTAAGACCACAGAGAAGCATTACTCAGACTACACAGAGGCACCACCTTCATCATCTAGCACATCCAGAGATAGCCTGCAGGTCAGTACAACTCAAACTTTCTTGTCCTGCATACTTTTAACTATTCAAGTAGAAAATCTCAAGAATAGGGCTGAGGGATTGCCCTTTTGGTTATTTCCTCATCATACAAATTTGCATGAAAATGTGAGGGCTGGTGTTTGCTCTTCCTTGAGTGTCATAATTGCGTTTTCATGCAAATCTGCATTTTAGCCTTTTTCTTTACACACTGAGGACTTCTGAAGCATTTCATGACCTGTTCTTCCAAGTGAGTCGGTTTCTACAACTACAAATTTTTTTGTCTTTCCATATAGTTACAAGCACAGACCAGTAGGAAAGCCAAAAGTTCTCATATTTCTTTCACACAATCCTTGATGTAGGCATGAAATAAACCCTCTTCATAATTTGCAACACCATCCTCAGGTATAAAATCTCAAGATTTGCATGTAAATGCGAGGGAGAGTGTTTGATGTTTTTGAAGTAGCATAATTGCGTTTTCAATCAAATGTCTGTATGAAATTTTTTTGTGTCACTTTGAGGACTTTTGATGCATTCCAAAGAGTGCAATTGGCCTGTGATGCCATGCCAATAGATCCAGATTGCTCCAAAGGTCCTAAATTTAGGGAAGTTTTAAATTTGCATGAAAATGCGAGGAGAGGCCGTTTAGATTTCCATACTGCCCATATTACGTTTTCATGCAAATAATTGTTCTTGCATTGGAATACTCTTGTTGCTGTATTTTCTCTGTTTGTTTGTAGTATGTTGATGAGAAACCCCTCTTTGTTTATGACAGATATTATCTGTTTCTTTCTTCTATGGCTAGAACCAAGTCTACAGTAAGAAAACTTGGCAAAGGCCCAAACAGGATGAGGAGGACAAACAACCAAGTGGACTTGGAGTGGAGAGCTTCCAGATCCCAGGCCTTGAAGACCTTGAAGATGCAGTGGAGACCTCGGGGCTCCAAAATCTTAGTGGGGATATTGACCAAGGACAGCCTGATGATCATTTGGGATGATTTGGAATGATTATTTAACACCATATTGGGGAATATGGGAATTCCCCACAAGTTTGGGACACATGGTCAAAAGTTTGGATTAACTATAACTTGAACACCACTAATCCAAAATGAGCGCTTTATAGCTCTTTAGATTCCATTTTTCAAGCGCTTTCCAATGATAGGTCATATGATAGGGTTTTGAGAAACTTACAAACATGTTATCCATGTCCCCTTTTTTAAGTACTCAAAAATGGGAATCGGGAAATTCCCAAATTCACTAATATGGTGTTATTTGTATAACATTCTTTTAATCTAGTGATGCCTATATGATTTGGGATGACTATGTATAAGATTAAAATGGAAGATGCTTTGCAAATGAATCCCTCTAACTCCATAGACTTGTCATGATATTTATAAATAGATTTAAATGTATGAAGAGAGAGAGAGAGAGAGAGAGAGAGAGAGAGAGAGAGAGAGAGAGAGAGAGACTTTGAAAGCATGTAGTAATTTGGTTTAAAATTGATCAATATATTAACAATGTCATTGTAAATCTTAACAAGTGGAGATCCTAACCAAGAGCAGCTACAAGATCATTTGGGATAATTATATGTATTAACTTCTTTGAATCTAGTAATCTATCAATCAAATGAAAGATGTTTTGCAACTGATACCCTCTATCTCCATAGACTTGACATGATATTTATAAATGTAGGAAGAGAGAGAGACACTTTGAAAGCATGTAGACATTTGGAATAAAATTGATCACTTTATTAACAATGTCATTGTACAGGTCCCAGCCGGCCGAGGACCAAAAGGTCATTGACTCTTTCCTGTACTCGCTCTTCATTCGAGCTTACAAAGAATGTTGAGCAGTCCAATGTGTCTGACTGTCACAAAAAAAAATCATTTGCAGACTCAATGCAAGAGCCTTCCCTCGCAGGACCGTCCACATCATCAATTGTTGTCTCCACAGCAACCTAGAGAGCAAGGGTTGATAAGGATTGAGAATCAATATATTATTTGACTTTCATAGCAGTGTAGAAAAAATGAACAAAATATATGTTCTTTAGTACCTCCAATGATCAATTTAGCTGGATGTCAATAATCCCATCGGGGATATCTCCGCATTGAATTAATGAATTAAATAAACACAGTAAGTTTACCTTCTTGTTGTTGAGCACGAATGCAAATCTTGCTGAAATTGTTTTGTTTGCCTCCATATGAATGTCATGCCGCAATTGAGCAAGTGTACATTTCCGTCTGACTGATATAAAACTCACCAAGTTTCCATTCTCATTCACAGTAATGTCAATTGATACATTGTCAGGAGCAAACCCGTTTAGGTCTTGATCTAACGGAACAAGTTTATTTCCAATCATCCTACTTCGTTTATAGAAAAAGATACCTGATTGAGAAAGTTGTGTTGCAGATCTACCTGGATACTGCAATTCCCCTATGGATCCATGTAAAACATCTATGAACCCTAAAATGCATTCCCCTGGTTGCCACTCCTGATAGGATGGAGGGTATATATCTAAAACAAAAAACACAAACAAGTCAGTCAAATATAAAGTCAAAAACTTATGTTTAATTTCTCTAAACTCTCAAGTAAGTTATTCACAATTTGGTCTGTGGTGTGGGAAATTGTCTGGTTCATCCAATAAGACAAGTTCTCTATGCATGTACACTTTGGTCGTAGATACCTGCCTGAACCCATCATTTCATATAAGGATATGCAGCACAGTTGCACTATCGTGTCGGCACTCAAAGTTTACAGGCGAGTGGATCTGATTCAAAGATTGAACATTGAAAATAATTAAAAACCGTATAGATAAAAATAAAGAAATACAAGCATGAGAATCATTTTGGCAAAGAACGCAAACTTTTGTCCTTGAATGTTTCAGATTGGAGGGCTGGCCATGCCTCTAGGTACAAGATGAAGGTTGGAAGAGAGCGAGTGAGAGAGAGAGGAGGGAGGAAGGGCACCGGAAGACTAGTTTGGGAGGGGAGAGTAGTTTGGGAGGGATTTGGGAGGGAAACCTAGTTTCAGTAAGTAGTTTTTTTTGAAAAAGACATCAATGTCAGACTCAAAATCGTGATAGTATCTTTAGTTTTTTTTAAAAAAAGACCATGTCAGACTCAAAATCGTTATAGTATCTTGAACATTAACTATGGCACGCTTCTACAAACATAAAGTACTATTTGTTTTTCCTATTTTCACTTGTTTTTGGTGAAATTTCAACGTTACGTTGGCTTTCTCCTAATTGGTTTAGAGACTATTTTTCCAAATCCTAAAAGGCCCCAAAATGAGCTCCCTTTTTTCCTAATGACAACTCCTAGTCATTAGACTGACACCCACCATAGGGGTTCAACCTCCATGAAATTTATCAAATAAACACACATACCATAGCTAAAACACCAAATCAAAACACTTTGCATTCACTCATAACAAACACAACACAAACTCTATGTCATCACAACAAATAGATAAAAACACCAGTGTCTCAACATACACTTGGCCATGTGTCACCTTTACCACTTAGGATCCATTACATACCATCTTATATACATTATATTCATCTATACATTGGTTTGGGCTTGGGATTCTTTTCACATATTGACCATCCCCTAGGCAAAACACTTAAGTGTATCGCTGTCTCCTTTGTGCTCCAGAGTGCTCTCTTCCACAAACCCTTCGATACAGTTTCATCTCCCTCCGCCGTGGATAATTGATGATCTTGGGTATTCATACAAGGGGTCAAGATTCATGTCCTTACCTACCATGATACTTGAAATGGTTGTGGTAGGTGGTGCTGAAGTTGTGTCAGTAGTAGCAAAGGCACATGCATCAGACACTTGGAAGATGAAGCTTGAAAACTTAAATTAATTAGAAAAGATAATGGAAAATGAATAAGAATTCACCTATTTATAGCTAGTGAGATCATAGAGAGGGTTGGGAGACTAATGCATATAACACGTGATAACATCTTATTGGCCTCAGAATATGGGCCATGATCATGCCTACTTGTGATCACATCAACAATGGCCGTGATTACGTCAAAGAATCTCGAGGCTAATCATATCAAGTGAGATGCATCAAAATAAAGTAATTCAAGCATAAGAAATCACAACACACCCTAAGAGGGCTCAATATATTTTTAGTTTTGGTTCATTTTCTATGGCATGATTTTGCAGAGTTCAAACAATGATTCATGCAGAATCACGGTGACTGGAATTTGTGTTGATGGGCATGTGAGGTTCCATAGTGGATTATGATGCATTGTGGGAGTCATATATGGGTCACTCAAAACTATGTAAGATAGCACGTGAGTTCAACATATAAGGGGTTTTTTTCTCTTATGGAGTTACAGAAGATTTACATACATAATGGGATTTTTAATTAAAATGGTGAAAATTTTGGTATATAAGGGGTAATTTTATTATAAAATGTGTCACAGAAGGGTTGTTTTTAAAATTCAAAAATCCATAGTAGGGGATGTTTTAAATACCCCTTGAATGCACGTGCTACATAGGGGGTTAATAGAGTGATCCCCATATATGACTTCCAAGATGAATTTGGGTAAATGTTGTGTGACATGATAAAAAATCACGGTCGTGATTCGATCCCCAAATCACCCCAGCCCCAACCCCAACTCCTAACTTGTGTCACTCATAGCAGCACCGACCTTTTAATGGAAACCCAAGGCAGCCTCCACCACAATGACTGCCTAAGAAAAAGGGAAGTAGACGCTTCACAATGACACTCTAGTCCCCATTCTACTCCGACAGCCCTTATCAATGATATAACCTCAACATCGACAAATCCTCCACCCATTATTCTTAGGCTGCCTCAAAGTACTCAACTACTACCACGATCATTCTCTTCAGTTTCAGGTACTCCCTTGTCGTCGTTCGTCAGCCTCTGTATCCCCCCCAGGAATTGCACGTCTCCACCTCGCCATCACCTAATTGGAACTAACTCCTCAGTTTGGCAAATTGGCAGTACAAAACCTGCAATTGGGCATGCACTCAGTACAAAACCTGCAATTGGGCATCAGTACAAAACCTGCAATGGGGTGGTGGCCACATAGCCCAAGGATACAAAACTTGACTCAAGGTGCACCATAAAAAAAGTACCATGGCCATACCAGATTTGCCACATGGCTCTATCATTCATATCCCACTTTTTCCACGATCCGACCATTCACAAATTCAAATTTGCCATGATCGCACCATTTAAAAATACAATTTTACCACAGCCGCGTTCCAAAGATGCCACGACTGTACCAACATTTAAGTGAAATGCCACGGCCATCCCATTCAACATTCAAGATGCCATGGCCGTACCCACATCTAAGTGAAATGCCACGGCCATCCCATTCAACATTCAAGATGCCATGATCGTTCCAAATCTTCCACGGTTGCACAAACATTCACTTAAATGGCCACGGTCATTCCGAATGTGTCGCGACTGTTCCAAATTTCGTTCAACTTGCTACGGCCATACCAACCCACAAATGAAGTGCCATAGTCGTTTCATCAATAGACCCAATTTACACACTCGTTCCATCGTGAGCAATACTTGGAATGCGCGTTTTTAACAACTGCCCGTACCAAATCCAACTGCCATGCCCGTACCAAATCCAAACCCAACTGCCATGCCCGTTTGCTAGGGATGCCATGCCCATACTGAAAAGATGCAGGGGGGAGGAGAGCTTGAGCTCTTGCAAGCACACACACACACTCACAAAATCCTAATAGAGAACACACACGGTGAGAGGCTAAAAATCTTCTTCTTCTCTACTCAACACTCAACACACCATATACAAGATAAGAGTACACACAATATGAAAGGTACTCAACCAAATACATACACGGGTTCTCTATAGTGTGAACCCGACTAAATGAGCTGCCGCTATAACTATGCCAGTCTCTAGAGTGGCTGTCACACAGCCTGTCATCCCACTGGCCGCATATCTCCCATGATCTCACCAACCATGCTAGTGGTGTAAGTGTGGGGCCTATCCCCCAGGCGGGTCATCAGTGGCCACCGCCTCACTAGACGAGCTCGATATCTCAACACTCCCCCTCGAGCTCAACTCCATCTCATGTACACCAAGCGAAGCCCTGAATCTGCGGAGCTTCTCTGTACCCAATGCTTTGGTGAAGATGTCAGCTACCTGATCCTCTGTGCTGACATAAACAAGGTCAAGGTCTCCTGCCAAGACCTTCTCTCTGACGAAATGGTAGTGGACCTCTATGTGCTTCGTACGAGCATGAAAGACTGGGTTCCTGGCCAACTGTATACTGCTAATGTTGTCACAGAAAATGACAACTTGTCTATCCACTGATAGACCCAAATCTGCAAGTAGCTTTCTCAACCAAGCTACCTCACATGCTGCCATAGCAGCTCCTCTGTACTCGGCCTCTGTACTCGATAGAGCAACCGTAGGCTGCTTCTTGCTGCTCCAAGTCATAGCAGCACTCCCCAAAGAAAACATGAATCCACTGGTAGATCTTCTATCTGAGATACTACCAGCCCAATCAGCATCTGTGTACCCATGTACACATATCTCTGTCCCAGTCTCATAGAATAGTCCACAATGCAAAGTAGACTTCACGTACCTCAGTATGCGTCTCACTGCATCCAAATGTGGTTTCCGTGGAACCTGCATAAACTGACTCACCAACCCAACAGCATAGCTTAAATCTGGTCTGGTGATCGTCATGTAGATCAAACTTCCTACTATGCGTCTGTACATAGTAGGATCCTCCAAGATCTCTCCTGAATCTGCACTCAACTTGCCATTCTGATCCAATGGCACAGAAATAGGCTTACAGCCTGTCATACCATACTTGGACAACATGTCCAAGCCATACTGTCTCTGCAGTAATCCAATACCATGTGGTGACCTAATCACCTCAATGCCCAAGAAATATGTGAGCTCCCCCAGATCCTTCATCTCGAACTTCTGTCCAAGCAGGATCTTTACATCAAAGATCTCTGCATCATGGTCCCCCGTAATGATCAAGTCATCTACATAGATGACAACAAGCACAACCCCTCTATCACCATGTCTCACATACAATGAGAAATCTGCATTGGCTACATGAAAGCCAATACTGACAAGATATTCAGAAATCTTGTCAGACCATGCTCTTGGTGCTTGCTTTAAGCCATACAAGGCTTTCTTCAACCTGCAAACATGCTCGGGGTGACCCACATCCTCATAACCAGGTGGCTGCAACATATACACCTCTTCTTGCAAATCCCCATGCAAGAATGCATTCTTTACATAACACCATATTAGTGAATTTGGGAATTTCCCAATTCCCATTTTTGAATACTTAAAAAAGGGGACATGGATAACATGTTTGTAAGTTTCTCAAAACCCTATCATATGACCTATCGTTGGAAAGCGCTTGAAAAATGGAATCTAAAGAGCTATAAAGCGCTCATTTCGGATTAGTGGTCTTCAAGTTATGGTTAATCCAAACTTTTGACCACGTGTCCCAAACTTGTGAGAAATTCCCATATTCCCCAATATGGTGTTACATCCATCTGATGTAAAGACCATTGCTTTGACGCAGCCACTGCTATCACAACTCTCACCGTTGCCATCTTGGCAACTGGGCTGAAAGTTTCCTCATAATCAATCCCATATGTCTGCGCATATCCTTTGGCTACCAATCTAGCCTTGTACCTGTTTATGCTTCCATCACTGTTATGTTTAACTTTGTACACCCACTTGCATCCAATGGCTTTCTTGCCTTCAGGCAATTGCACTAAATCCCAAGTCTCATTTCCATATAGTGCATCCATCTCCTCATCCATAGCTTTCTCCCAACACACATTTCCAACAGCCTCATCAATGCATGTGGGCTCAACAACCTGCACAACCTTTGCCATATATGCATAGTGATGTGCCACATAACCATCATATGTAAATCTCTGCACAGGGTTCTTCACTCTCCCTGATCTTCGCAGCTTTTCATTCATGGCTTCCATAGCCTTCTTTACACCAGGTATTCTCATAGCTGGGATCCCAAGCTCCTCATCAAGGCTCATATCTGAGCCACTAGACTCTCCATCAACATGAGAATGCCCTGCAGAAATGTCAGGCATACCAAGGGGCTCAACCACTTTCTCTTTTCCTTTACGTGATGTACTAATCACATTTGCAGGGCTGGTATTATGACGCAGCCTGCCACTCCATGATCTATCAATAGACCCACTAGATGAGGACTCTCTTGGTCCACTCAAAGACTGTGATTGCTGACCTGCATTCTGTGCAACCACACTTCCACTCACATCAGCCCCAACAGCTTCTTTTTCAACAGCATACCAGCTGCTCATCTCATCAAAGACAACATCCCTGCTTACCCTCAACTCACGTGTAGTAGGGTTATAACACCTGTATCCCTTTTTCTCAAGGGAATATCCAATAAACACACATTTTTCAGCTTTCGGATCCAGCTTAGTTCTCAGCTCATCTGGCACATGCACATGTGCAATGCATCCAAAAACTTTCAGATGAGACAAATCTGGTTTTCTGCCAGTAAACCTCTCCTCTGGAGTTACATCATGTATGGCTGCAGTTGGAGTCCTGTTCATGATGTATACTGCTGTAGAGACAGCCTCAGCCCAATAGCAATGCGGCATATTCTTCTCTTCTATCAATGCTCGCGCAATCTCAGCAATGTGCCTGTTTTTCCGCTCAGCAACTCCATTTTGCTGCGGAGTGTATCTGCATGTATACTGTCTCCGAATACCATTCTTCTTCAAATATTCAGAGAACTCATTGGAGAAGTACTCTCCCCCTCCATCTGACCTTAGGCACTTGACATATTTCCCTGTTTGCTTTTCAACCAGAACTCTGAAATTTTGAAAGTGAGTGAACACCTCACTCTTCTCTTTCATGAAATATACCCACACTTTCCTTGTGTGATCATCAATGAAAGTCACATAATACCTGCAGCCTCCCATAGATATGGTCTTCGTAGGACCCTATACATCTGAATGCACAACATCTAGTGCATTTTTGCTCACATATCTGTTACGTGGAAACACATGCTTTGTTTGCTTCCCAAATTTGCATGCTTCACATATTTTCTGCATACCTTCCACTTTAAATTTTGGCAGTCCTGTCACAATTCCTTTTGTCTGCATAGACTTCAATCTCTGCACATTTACATGTCCAATTCTTTTATGCCATATGTCTGTGTCTACAACAACTCCTGAACCATTTGCAAACATCGCAGCACTCATTTCAGGCATGTCTACATTCAACGTAAACATTCTGCCCACTCTGTTGCCTTTTGCAACCAACCTGCACTTGTCTTTAAAATCTTCAACATAACACCCATCAGGGTTAAACCGACGAACCTGCAAACCCTGCTCAATCATCTGGCCAACTGAAACCAGATTCTTTGTTATGTTTGGTACATGAAGTACATCTGCAAGGTACTTCACTTTGCCATCCTGCATAGACAATGGCACATCTCCAACGTGGGCAATTGGATGAGCAGTGTCATCCCCTGTTTCCACAAAACCTGGTCTTTCCGGGTTTTTCATCTCCTTGAACCACTCCCCATGACTCGTCATGTGGTTCGAAGCGCCTGAATCCACATACCATACATTATCTTTTTGTGCTGCATCAACATTTTCAGACATGGCATTCACGACATGCTGCATAACAAACAACCTCTCATTATCCTCATTATTTCTGCTTGAGGATGCATAGTTGTTTTGCTGCACTTTCCCATTTTGCATGTCAGCCTGCTTTTTATAACATTCTGCCTGCACATGTCCAGGCTTACCACAATAATAGCATTCACGTGCATCATTGTACTGCCTTTGCCAATTTCCACGGCCTCTTTGATTCCCCCTGCCTTTGAATTTGCCTCTTCCACCTGCGTGTTGTTGTTGTTGTTGATTCTGGGACTGTTGTTGTTGCTGCTGCTGCTGGCCATAATTTTGATTACCTGTTCGGCCACCTCCTTGACCGCGTCCACGGCCTCCTCTACCTCGTCCTCTTCCTGAACTCGTGTAGAAGGCCTGTTGCTCTGAACTGTTTTTGCTTTGTGAAGACTGTTGGTCTTCACCCAAGTTCTTCTCTTCGATAATCAGCATAGACACCAAATCTGTAAAGTTGGGAATGTTTTCCCAAGTCTGAATAGACGTCTTAAACGCCTTGTATTGTGGCCCGAGACCACGTAGACAGACTTCCACCTTGTCATCATCATCTACTGACACACCAATAGATGCAAGGGATTCCACAATACCCTTTATCTGCAGCGCAAAGTCATTCACAGACATGCTCTTTTTCTCCACAGTATGAAGTTCATTCTTCAACTGTATCTTGCGTGCCTTGGTATTTGTTTCATAAAGCTTTACCAAGGTGTCCCACGCCTCCTTGGGGGACTTGGCATCCTGAATGTGCCCAATCATGGTGTCCTGTATACTAATGGATAGCCAATACATAACCTTCCTGGCTCCTTGGTTCCAGTCTTTAAACTCTTTCACATCTACAGCAGTCGGCCCGGTATCTCCGGTGCCTCTTCATGTTCACCTTCTATGTAGTCCCAATAGCCTTTTCCCATTAGGAAATTAGTCAACCTGAACCTCCAAGCATGGAAGTTATTCTTATCGAGCTTCTCAGCCACAATCTGTGTTATGCCATCATTAGACATCTTGCCAAACACACAATTTTACCAGAAACTGCACTCTGGTTTTTCTGCACAAATGCTGTATTTTCTGCACAGCGGTACTCCAGTCCACTTAAATGTCACAACCAGTGACCTCAATGCACATACATACACCCAATGGCAACTGTAGACCTCTTTGCAGCACCCACAGTGTCTGCACAGTCAATCTGTCTTCCTGCAGTTCTTAAAACAGAGTTTTGCAGAGAATCGATGACTTACCGCAGTGCTCGAAATCGCCTGCTTTCTGAAAAACGGAGGTCCAGACGCGCCCGAAACGCGTTTTCGGCCCAAAAATTGTAGTCCAAAGGACTGTATAGTTGCCCTATAGCTTTACTCCCGCGAAGAAAGCTCCTCAATCAGAGACCGTTTGCCGGTGCCTCCCGTAGAGCTCCCGACAAGGGTGTAGTCACCAATACAATAGGGAAGAGTAGTTGAAGCTCTTACCCTCGTACCGCTTCCTGTGGTTCTCTTGCTTGCTGCTCAGCCCTTAGCACAGGCTCTGATACCATGAAAAGATGCAGGGGGGAGGAGAGCTTGAGCTCTTGCAAGCACACACACACACTCACAAAACCCTAATAGAGAACACACATGGTGAGAGGCTGAAAATCTTCTTCTTCTCTACTCAACACTCAACACACCATATACAAGATAAGAGTACACACAATATGAAAGGTACTCAACCAAATACATACACGGGTTCTCTATAGTGTGAACCCGACTAAATGAGCTGGCGCTATAACTATGCCAGTCTCTAGAGTGGCTGTCACACAGCCTGTCATCCCACTGGCCGCATATCTCCCATGATCTCACCAACCATGCCAGTGGTGTAAGTGTGGGGCCTATCCCCCAGGCGGGTCATCAGTGGCCACCGCCTCACTAGACGAGCTCGATATCTCAACACATACCATTCAGGTTGCCACGTCCGTGTCCTTTTGTAAAAGTATATATATGGGCCCCACCCCCTCATTTTCAGCTCTTAGTGTAACCAAAATCTTGCCAATTTTTCTCTCAAGCCTTCCTATTCTCACACCCTCTACCACCCATGGCCGACACCTCTCTCGGACTTCTCCATGGAGGTTCTCCATCACCCTACTCTTAGGAAGAAGCACCCAATGGGGGGATGCTTTGAGGAATATAGCTACCACCGCACACAACTTTCACATTTGGGGGAGCTTCTATGAATCAAGTTAGCAACCATACATTTACTGATGAAGAAGGACCCTTAAGTCGAGCACAAGCTCCTTACTTTACAAGGACATGTTAGAGGAGGGTAGTTGTAGCAGACCCCGCAGTGGTAACATGTCTGGAGAAGCTGGGGTTAGGAGGTCTGCCAACAATGGAGCCATGGGGATTGGACCTATATAAATGCCTCTATTTTATTGAAACTTATGATGCCAAACTACACACAGGTGAAGTGCTTGACAATGAGGGACAGCCACAATGAGTACACCTAAGCGTGGACTTGATCAAAGATGGCCTCCAGCTCCTCGCCTAGACCACCCTTACATGCGGCTAAACCAATGCCCACACAAGTTGACCAAGGGCACTTACAGGGGTGCAACAAACAAAGATAGGTTGAGAATGGGCCAACGTCACACAGGAAGAGCTAGTCATGCTAGCAAGGGCCCACAATTTCTTTTAACAACATGATGAACATATAGATTCACTCCTGTTTTGCAACATGTCTACTTTGGCTAGGGTGCACCAACTAGGGTGCACCAAGGGCAGACCATGAATTGGGCCGAATATCTACACAAGGAGCTCCATGCCATGTGCTCCAATCCTCAGGGGAAGCTGGTAGTAGCCACGCTTCTCCCGAAAGTTCTCTACCATGCTGTTGGGTGGGAGGAGCTTACCATGGCCATCCAGCTTAGTGGGCCAGATGCTGTACCCATGTCCATGCCTCCTTACCATCCTCTCCCCACCACCACGAGCAAAGCACCATCAACCAGACCCCAAAGGCAAGGAGGCAGTTCCCCCACTGCCCAGCCAAGGCCCTACACAAGAGGACCATGAAGCTGAAGAGGTAAGACGAAAGGTTGCAGAGTAGGAAAGGAAAAAAAAAGCATTTTGATCAGAATCTTTTTGAGACCCCGCCCCCAGATAGCTCAACTGACTTCCTCTCCTCATCACTACACAGAAGTAGGGCCCTCCTCTCCTCACTCTACTCACTTCAACATGCTCGAGACTCTTCGATGGGCCAAAACAAGTAGATTTCGGTCAAGCTAAGCATACGTTGAGAGTGTGCATGTGGCCCATGGAGTAGTACCAAACTTTCCATGGGAGTTTTTCATATGGCCAGGGAGCACATTACTCAGATGATAGATTGTATATACCTCCAACAAGAGGTGGTAGCCATGGCCCAACGAGAGATGTTACTGGCCAAAGCTTAGGAGCAACAAATCTCTGAAGATTTACATACAACCAATCTAAACAACCTCAAGCTGCAAAACATGATCGATGAGAAGCAGTAGCAACTCACGCAAGCCCTCTCCACCATCCAAGAACTCCATCAACAGCTCCAGCAAGCTCACGAAGCTGCATAAAGATCCCACAACGACCTCTCATTAGACCAGATCATTGCTAGAGACTCCCAAAATTGAGCTACTACTACTACTACACTGAAGAAGCACTTACAAATACCTAGCTCGATTTCCAGCGTTATAGGAAAATCTTGGAGACTCCCAAAATTGAGCTACTACTACAGAAGAAGCACTTACAAATACCTAGCTCGATTTCCAGTGTTATAGGAAAATCTTGGAGAGATGGAGGCCACAATGGATGCAATCGAGGCCAAGGTAGCACAACCCCCACCAACACCATTTGCCCCCTCCTCCAATGCCACAAAAAGGAAAGTTGACGTGCTCATGGATAAGGCCATGGAGCTATCCCTACTTGCCCTCCCCCACATAATCCCTTTGAGCTCCTCGACGTCCACTACTAGAGTGTCTGACTTAACCTGCTCCAGCACAACATTTTTTTGGAGGCGCCTATCTCCCGCACGAGCTATAACTATATCCTCACCAAGCTCTCCCTCTCCATCATTGCCCTCCTACCTCTCTTCTTTGTATATAGGGGCTTATCTCTTTCCCCAACTCCTAGACCTTCGAGCTACCTAGCCACGCCCTCCAAGTCACCCTCATCCGCTGGTGTGACCTCCTTAGATTTGGCCAACCCATAGAACCAACTGATCTCATTGACCTATCAGTTCCTGATGGCTTGTTTTGGTACCCCTACTTCTCACAAAGGAGAGCTGGTGGATGCTATGCAACATCGCCACCATAGGGGATGTCAAATAGTCAATTTTGCATACTGCTCCCTCCGCTCCCCTCCATACTTCGCAACAGGTCTTTTTATCCTCTACCAAAGGTGACATGTGCAAATGGAAGTAATGGAAGCCACGGAATCATCCAATTTGATGACTCGCACATGGCCTTCCCAATGGATTTCCCACCTGAAGAAGCTGCGGAGGTGAAAGCATTTTTTTGGTCGCATGGCCGAGAAGATTCCAAAGATGAAGCTCACAACAACAATGACCATGATGACTGGGATGACAACGAAGGAGAACTCCCACCTCCACCCCCACTATGCTCCTCTTGCCCACATCAACCTCCACCCCCCAGCCCCTGTCATCCAAGCACGAGCACCCAAGCACCCCGCACCCCCATCAAGCACCTAAACCCTCCCCCTCTTCCCCTCCCAATCATCCCAACCACTCCATTTTCCCACCGCACCACACCTCCCTCATTATCCTTGAATTTGGGCATGGACAGAGCCCTTGAATATATCCCTTCGACATCAGCAAACCTATCCCCATACTTCATGCCCACCTCGCCCCATGGGTGCCACTTCATTGCCTACCCCTCCACCCTCTTCACCGAATACACACCCCTCCCCCCACCCCTAGAAGAAGGTGAAATTCCTCTGCCACCACACTCGAGCATGAGGAAGTCGACCCTCTTCTTAATCCACTCAATTGGTGAGACCCCCTTGACATAGAACAGATTTTGAATAGGCCATCCAAATCTTTCTTGGTCGACAACTCCAGGTGATGCTAATCACCTGCATCACAGATTGCATGGAAATTCATATCCTGCATCTATACATTGAGGCCAAACATCGCACATGGTGGCAAGAGCACCCACCCCAAGAGCATGGAAGCTACCATTGGCCACCCACCACTGCTCGCCCCATCACTTTCAATCTCATGGAGGCACCACACCCCCTTTGGATCAACCCAGAGTACCTGCCAATCCGAAGAAGGTGGGCTTGGAACCACAAGAGTAGTCGGTGTGGAGGCACCACACCCCCTTTGGATCAACCCAGAGTACCTGCCAATCCGAAGAAGGTGGGCTTAGAACCTCTTCCAAGAGGAGTAGCAAAATAACCCCAAGATTCAGTTCAACTTCCCATGGTTCATTCCTCCGATGCCCTAGTAGCCCTACATGAAAGAGACAATGATCCAATGCTTCCATGAGATTATATCAAGATATGATTAGGTCCCCGACTCGTCTGTGATAGCAACGACCAAATTCTTCCAACTTGATCATCATGTTGCTGGAGGCCTTCCCTGATTGGGACCACTACCACAAAGGCACCCAAGGCTTGGCTTTTGACATCATCAACAAAGGGCTGACACTCAAGCATATTTTTGGATACTACATGCTGCGAATCATGTGGATGCCCACTTGGCACCTCCAAATGTAGAAGACATGATGGAGACTACATTTTAGACAAGCTATCGAGTCTTCCATAATCAACCCGTCCTCCTACCTTGTGCCATGACTTTATCCGCACACATTCAATCTACGAGGGCTAGATCCGGCTAGCTCCGAGGATGGCAGAGACCTGAACTAGGGAGGGGGAGGTATGTCAACCACTTTGGTTAACATTACTTTTCATGCGTGGCTACACTCATTATAACTCATCTTTTGTCACTGCAAAAAGCGATTAATGTAAAAGAGACCTGGGATGGCTGAGCTTACGGCTTGTGTAATGCCGGTCATAGGAAAGAGTTGTACATAGAGCTAGGAAGACTAGTTTTGGGCCCCCAATTGTAAAAGGGCAGCCAACCATTGTAAACTATGAGCTCTTGTATATAAGACATTTTATGAAATATAAAAAGGGACAATCCCATTATTCTCATTTGAGTTTTTCCTCTCTCTCTCTCTCTCTCTCTCTCTCACTTTCATGAGCTTGTGGACGTGTTGCTTGTTGTTGTGCTTGCATGCTTGATTGTTGGTGTGTGCTTGTAGGAATGGTGATTCTCTAGCTTCTCTCCTTCTCCTCTCTCTTTGCTCTCCATCAAGGTCCCTCGTGCATGCATGTGGCTTGAAGTGAAGGTTGAGCTTTCCATAGATCCCTCCTTCTTGCTCTCTACCCAGCACTTGAATCTCTACTGGGGTGACACAAGTAGAGGTGGAGAGGGCTCCTAGGTAGCAGCTTCACATCAAGGAGTTAACCCTCATTAGGATTGGCTAAGTGCACATCTCCAAACTCAACCCTTGCATGTTGTTTCTCTTCTTCTCTCCCTCTCTCTTATGTGAAAGGTAGTATGCTAGGAGTAACAACTATCTCTCACCTCCTCTCTTGGATCCAAAACACTAGTCCACACACCCCTACAACCCATAGCCCACAAGAAAACACTGAGAAAGAGATAGGAAGAAACACTAAGATTCAAGCTTGATGCATATAATAAGAAAAACCCATCATTCCATTTAGGTCATCACTTCTCCATAGAGCATGGCCAACATAAGACTCAAGGCTTACCTCAGCATCATCATGGGCACCACGGACACATGGGCACTTCTATAAATGTGTGTGTGTGTGTGTGTGTGTGTGTGAGAGAGAGAGAGAGAGAGAGAGAGAGAGAGAGAGCGCTCAGAGTGTGAGCATTAAGTTGCAAGAGTCCCATGAATCTTTAAACCCAAAACATCCATCGTGTGCTTTACAACTATAGTAAACTCTACCTCCTCAACAAGGTGGATATGCACATGGACTTCAATGTAAAAAAAGGAAGTAGGAAATTCTTTTTCCATCAAGCATAGGAGCTCTAAGCAGTCTAGCTTTTTTTGTGAAATCTCACGAATGTATATTTCCTTTGACGTGATCCACCTAGCAAATGAAAAAACATCAATCGATAACTAACTTCAATTGCAAAGAAGGACCCTAGACATTTTTTTGAAGGAGTAATACCTTGCAAGTGAACCCAAACGGTATATGATATCTTGAATGCCCTTGGTTAAGAATCCATCAATTACAAGTGGCAAGATATTCTACAAATAGTCCACCTTTGACGTTAGTATCCACCCAAATTAACCAATGTCAACAAGAATAGGATTTAGAGCCATGGCATACCTTTAGGAAGTTATACTAGTCATGTGTCTTTAATTCAAAAAGACAGTTATTTAATTCAAAAATTCATAATAAACATGTTTTGTAATGATGCACCATAGCTTATAGGTGTACATATCGATCTCATCCTATCATTGATTGTGTTCATCTTTTCCTTTGTCATAGTACCCATGGTGCGCGATGATAAGTCATCTTTCCTGTTTTAGGACCTGCAACAATAGGCCATAAAGATGGTTTATAGTTTTGTTCCTTTAAATCTACCCTCGAAGCCTCTAGATCTTTGATTGTCCACAATTTTTGAAAATATGCATGGGGTTAAGAATATGTGTGATTTTCAATTCTTTCAAATATTCCAAAGTATACCATATTGAAATCTTGGGTGCCATCAATTTTTTACCTCTGTCTCTACATGAATCCTTGCCTTTCTTATCGCTTGTGAACTCTGCATTTGGATCTATAATAGGCCATATTATCCATTTTCTAACCAATCCATAGGAGTCATTCGTGTTGGACACACTCCACTCTCAATCCTTCTATTGAAATGTCTTGTGAACTCTGCATTTGGATCTATAATAGGCCATATTGTCCATTTTCTAACCAATCCATAGGCGTCATTCGTGTTGGACACACTCCACTCTCAATCCTTCTATTGAAATGCTTGTTGTTTCGACCACAATATGTGTCCTTCAGGCATAAATCTTCTATGTTTGTAAGATTCCTCCCTCCATCTTTTTGAGGTGTGCAGGTGTAAGAACCTCCCCTTCTAATCTTATAATTATTCCCCTCTCTGAAATAAAAGAAAGATTCTGTTTTACCCTGTCTTGGAGAGAGAAAATGTCTAGAGAGAGGTAGTCCAAAAATTGAGATATTTTTGGATAGAAAAACCCTCCTAAAGTCTAAAATGAATTTCCTTGAAACAAAAATTAAAAAAAAGAGGAATTCCCAGGACATTGGAATGTAATTAATTAAAAGCAAAAATAAGAATTTCCATGGTAATTGAAATTAAATGGGAAGAAGAGGAATTTTTAGTATAAATTTGATTTATGATTATTTTACCATAAGAGGAAATATGGGTAGAATTGATTTCTATAAATCCCATGAATTCTTTTATTCAAAATAAGAATATTGAATTTAGTTAAATAGAGGAATTGAGAAGTAATATGGAAATAATCCTCAAAAAAGAATCTTTAATTTAGGCCAAGCAATTGGCAGGAATTTAGGGAAAAAAAAGTCCTATTATCGATATCAATCTGGAAAAAGCTATTAAAAGGTAATAGCATGAAAATGGGATGTGATAAAATGTTTATGTGATGTGATAGGATGTGATAAGATGTGTAATGGATGTGATCAGATAAGAATGGATGTGATAAGATGAGTACGTGATGTGATAGGATATGGTAAGATGTGTAGGGGATGTGATCGGATAAGAATGGATGTGATAAGATGAGTATATGATGTGATAGGATGTGATAAGATGAGTAGTATGAGATGTAAAAGGATGCGATAAGATGTGTATGGGATGTGAATAGATGTGATAAGATGTGTATGGACTGTGATAGGATGAGAATGAATGTATGAATGTGGATGTGAATGTGGATGTGGATGTATGAATGTGGAATGTGGATATGGATGTATGGATATGGATGTGGATGTGGATGTATGAATTTGGATGTGGATGTGGAGGTATGAATGTGGATGTGAAAATGGATGTGTGGGATGTATGAATGTGGATGTGGATGTGGATGTATGAATGTGAATGTGGATGTGGATGTATGAATGTGGATGTGGATGTGGAGGTATGAATGTGGATGTGGAAATGGATGTGTGGATGTATGAATGTAGATATGGATGTATGAATGTGAATGTGGATGTGGATGTATGAATGTGAAATGTGGATATAGATGTATGAATGTTGAATGTGGATATGGATGTATGGATGGGAATGTGGATGTGGATGTGGATGTGGAAATGGATGTATGAATATGGATGTGGATATGGATGTATGAATGTGGATGTGGAAATGGATGTATGAATGTGGATGTGGAAATGGATGTGGATGTGGATGTGGATGTGGATGTATGGATGTGGATGTATGGATGTAGATATGGATGTGGATATAAATATATGAATATGGATGTGGAAATGGATGTATGGATGTGGATGTGGATGTGGATGTATGGATATGGATATGGATGTGGATGTATGGATATAGATATAGAATGTGGATGTGGATGTGGATATGGATGTATGAATGTGGATGTGAAAATGGATGTATGAATGTGGATGTGGAAATGGATGTATGGATGTGGATGTGGAAATGGATGTATGGATGTGGATGTGGATGTGGATGTATGAATGTGGATGTGGATGTATGGATGTGGATATGAATGTATATGTATGAATTCAGATGGGGAATTGGATGTATAGATGTGGATGTACGAATGTGGATGTGTATGTGGAATAATGAATGCGAATGTGTATGTGACATGATGTGACGTTGATATGAGTGGATGGATGAGATGTGATGACATGTGAATTGGGATGTGAATAAATGATATGTGATGTGAATGAATCTGATGTGATGAGATGGAAAATGATATGATTGGATGAGAATGACTACACATATGAATTGAATGTGGAATAAGTAATGTGGACTGATGAGGGATAATGTGGAAAGACGAGAGTTCATTATAGAAACTGTAGTTGTGACCTGTCTGTAAATGACTGTTTTATGTCAAGAATGCTGGAGAAGCATTTTGACCATCTTGTGATTAAGGTCGTGGAGACCTAACTGTTAAAGTTGCAACAGCTGACGGAGAGTCAACGGAGGACATCTCGCGTAGCATAGTCGGCCGAGGTCTTAACTAGCCTCGGTTCGATTTAAATGGTGAGCTTCCAGTACGATGGATGAGGGACCAAGAAGCGGCCTATGAGTGAAGCGCTAGGTGACCTGCGAAGAATCCTAGAGGGTGCTGACCTTACGGTGCTTGGGCTCTGGGTCCCCGAAGATACCCACACGTGCGTCGTGGAAGATATTGGAACAAGGAGTAAGAGTTGTTTTCTGAAACCGAGCATGGATCTGGTTGATTGACCTTGCTGGTCCTCAACGGATGAGTCCATGGCTCTTTTATATGGATCTGTTGGTTGATCTTGCACTGATCTTCAATGGAGATTCCATCTTGATTTTTATAAGTGATTATATTGCCGGGTACTATGAGCTAGGAACTATTGAAAAGGCCTCTAAAAGTGGACAGGTGGTGAGCATTCTGGTTACCAATGATGCCATAGATACTTCGATGAAAGAATGATTGGAAATAAGGATTCAACTAGAGATTTTGAGGATTGTGATCAGGAACACAATGGTTTCATTAAAGGATTGTTTTAAAGATAGTTGATGCTGAGAAAAAGGCAATCTCATATTGGGTGTGTAAGTGATGTGACTAGTTTTATGTTTACACGAACATCCGGCTAGGGGGCCTGGGAACTCTTTTCCTTGGTACCCGGGACAAAACCTAACCAAATTCCTAATTGGATCCCATCACTATAGTGGTTGGGTGGATGGCTAACCCATGGGACTGGATGGGGTGACTGATGGATCCGTAAATCGAGACTCAATTTTTGTTTAGTTCGATAGATGACGTAAATTCCGGACAAAAATTTTTCTATGGAAAAGAATCAACGGCTGTGCCTCTCAAATGAGGAAAAAAGCGCTGGTCTCTATGATCCAAGTACAGTCTTTTTCCCTGATCTGACTATGGGACTTACGGGTTCGGTCAGATGAGCTCAGTTAGTTAAGGCTTTTGACTACGATAGGGAAAAGTTATCTTGGTGGAATCGCCCGTGCTTTCCGGGCAAAGGAAGTTTTTTCGGGTTTGGTTTTGGAAAAACCGATGGATTAGTCTCTTGTCCGGATATCCGTGGGTGAGGCCGCGAGTGTGGGACCCTGCCTCGTGCAAGAAGTGCTACTTTCGCTGCTAGCACCCCGAATCCGTTGCACGGCGGGAACGGGGATCTTACAGTTGGTATTAGAGCAAATTGACTAATAAGGATCAACCAAAAAGCCAAAAATGTCAAAAATTTACGAAGTAGCAGTAAAAGATTAGAATTGTGTGATGAAATTCATACAAATTGTTTTTTGAACTGAAATTCATAAATTAGTAATTGGGTCTTCAGATGGAAGTACCACAATTGCATGGAATCCCTGACTTGCTTGAGGCCTAGACATGATGGTCTTTACCTTATAATTCCAAGGGCCGTGACTACCTGTATATACCGAGGGTATAATTGCAGCTCTTTACTGGCAGTATATACGAGTAAATCTAAGACTTGAAATTATAAGTATTAATGCTATCCAGATGATGAATTCGAATGGGGTTGATATGATTTTTAAATTCTGGTTGTGAACTGATGAGTTGATTTGGATTCTGATTGAAAAAAAGATGATTCCTGAATTTTGGTTAAAAAGCATTAAGCTGAACAAAAACCACAATGAGGATGAATGGGACAAGTCCCTATGCTAATATTCGTAACTGGAATGATGTTAGTGACTTCAGCAAATTACTATGAGATTAGTGGATTATGCTGTCAGATTGCTACTATTAACACTTGACCCGATGGATCAAGTTAATTTGATGACAAATTCAGGACTTGTTTGACTGAAATTCCCGTGGAAGAATGTTCAGAAAGAAATTTTTTTCGGTCTAATGGACCATTATTGTGTTAAAAATATGAATGTTATGATCTGAATGAATCGTTATCCGATGATGAGTTCTATATAAGGGATCTTTATCCCAAGATTTTGTTGGGTTGACCAGAATATAAGGACCCCAGAATCAATTGGATCTTAAGAGGAAGAGTTGTCCTCTAGTTGCGAAATGAGGACATCTCGCCTTTTTTAAGTGGGGTAGGATGTAAGATTCCTCCCTCCAGCTTTTTGAGGTGTGCAGGTGTAAGAACCTCCCCTTCTGATCTTATAATTATTCCCCTCTCTGAAATAAAAGAAAGATTCTGTTTTACTCTATCTTGACCTAGAGAGAGAAAATATCTAGAGAGAGGTAGTCCAAAAATTGAGATATTTTTGGATAGAAAAATCCTCCTAGTGTCTAAAATTAATTCCCGTGAAACAGAAATTCAAAAAGAACCTTCCAATGTGCAATTAGAATTAATTGGAAATGGGTATAAAGGACCTTAGCCTAAGGGTCTAGATTTTCAAAAATTTTTGGATTATGGTCCAATTAAGGTTCCTATGGGCCAATAAGATCAATCCATGTGTGGGGAGGAGATAAATCCAATTTGTACAAGAAAAATACCCAAAAATGAGTAAATGCTCACATAAGATGAAGAGTTGACTATGTATAAGGGTTATTAGTAAAAAACTATGAGTATTACTAAAAAAATGAGATATTTTGGGTATAATGATTCCATTTTGATACATGTGTAAGGAAGGAGAGTCCCTTCAAGGAGGTGCCTACTTCACATGCTTGAATGAGTTTTAAACTCAAAAATAATGTGATATTTTTATCTCTCCTCTCTCTTGGATCAAACCGAATAAAAAAGGAACCAAACTAGGTCCAAATCTGGTCCAAATTCAACCAAACTGAATCTTAAAAATTCTAGAAATCAATTGGTCTTGGTTAGAGCCTCCCTCTCCTATAAATAGAACCTGAGCCCTTTATAAAAAAATATGAGAATTATACTATGCCAGAATTATGCTAAAATAATGATAATTTTTACTATTCTCTAAAATTCTCTCCAAATTGAAGAAATTGGAGCTTCCCTCCTTCTTCAATCTCCATTGGTGGCTCCATCAACATACCAAACCAATTGATTGGTTGGGGGCCTCTACCGTGATCAAAGAATCAAGCAATTTGTAAGGTAAAGAGTGAATTTTGATCTTTTTCTATAATTTCTCAGTGATTCTCTCTTCTCAACCCCTCTCAAGCTTGAGAAGCTTAATTGGAATGGCTTTTTAATGCTATTGAAGCTAATTGATGAATGATAGTAAGGAAATACATAAATTTTTATTTATGCTTAATTTTAATGGTTTTTATGTAATTTCTCTCTCTCACTCAAAGAATGGTCATTCCCATGACCTATTCTCAATGCAAATGAAGCTTCTCATCATGAAGCTTTTCCCTAATCCAAGAATAAATTCTATGCTTGTTTAATTGGAGGCCAAATTAATGGCTTTTTTATGCTTTTAAGTTAGTTATTTCATAATAATTTATGATTCAATCCATAATGGGTTAATGATCCAATTAGGGATCATTCTAATCATATCCATAATGTTAAAGTTCATTCTTTTAGAATAAATTGAGATTTATTAGTAATAGCAGCGGAGCTATGGCAAAATTTCTGTAAAAATTACACATAAAACATTTTCATTCAAAGTATGAAAAGAGGACTTCCTACCATATTCTAGGAATTATCATCCTAGATTAATTGAAAGATTTTCATTGTAATCATGGAGAAATTGATTTTTATGTTTATGCATAATTATTGAATTAAGAAAAAGAGGAATTTCTAGTAATTAAATTTTATGTTAAAAGAGTAATCCCCATGACTTTGGGAATCCATGTATTCCATTGATTTAGAGAAAAGAATCGGAAGGCTAAGATTATGTATAATTTATGTAAAAAAATTAAAGAAAGATTTTAGTTAAATTTATCTTTTTGTATAGATAAATTTTTATGATGAAAGAGGAATTCCCACTATATTGGAATTCAAATATTTAAATAAGGAAAGTGTAATTCCTTGTGCAAAGGAATTAATGGAGATTTTATTTAAATTTTAAGAGAATAATTTAATTAAATTTATCTTTTATTTAGATAAGTTTGAAGGTTAAAAGAGGAATTCCCAGTACATTTGGAATTCCATGATTGGATGAGAGAAGAGAATTTCTTATCATTTGGAATTATGAGATAAATCATTTAATTTCAATGATGAAATTTTTAGATAAATTTATTTCTCAATGAGAAATAATTATATGTTAAAAGAGGAATTCCCATTACAATTGGAATTCCATGATTGGATGAGAAAAGAGAATTTCTTATCATTTGTAATTATGAGATAAATCATTTAATTTCAATGATGAAATTTTTAGATAAATTTATTTATGAGAAATAATTAAATGTTAAAAGAGGAATTCCCATGACAATTGGAATTCCATGATTGGATGTAGATAAATTTATTTATCTATGAGAAATAATTAAATGTTAAAAGAGGAATTCCCATTACAATTGGAATTCCATGATTGGATGAGAAAAGAGAATTTCTTATCATTTGGAATTATGAGATAAATCATTTAATTTCAATGATGAAATTTTTAGATAAATTTATTCATCTATGAG
Source organism: Cibotium barometz (assembly GCF_041138505.1). Taxonomy (NCBI): domain Eukaryota; kingdom Viridiplantae; phylum Streptophyta; class Polypodiopsida; order Cyatheales; family Cibotiaceae; genus Cibotium; species Cibotium barometz. Next base: position 30,325,047 of record NC_141094.1, on the reverse strand, counting down.
AAATAATTAAATGTTAAAAGAGGAATTCCCATTACATTTGGAATTACAGGATTGGATGAGAAAAGAGAATTTCTTATCATTTGGAATTATGAGATAAATCATTTAATTTCAATGATAAAATTTTTAGATAAATATATTTATCTATGAGAAATAATTAAATGTTAAAAGAGGAATTCCCATTACATTTGGAATTCCATGATTGGATGAGAAAAGAGAATTTCTTATCATATTGGAATTATGGGATAATTCCTTTAATTTCAAAGATGAAATTTTTAGATAAATTTATTTATCTATGAGAAATATTTAAATGTCAAAAGAGGAATTCTTACGACATTTGGAATTCCCTCATTTAGTTGGGCAAAGAGAAATTTCTAACATATTGAAATAAGGGATATTTTAATTTAGATGAATTTATTATATGAGAAATACTTGATGGGAAAAGAGGAATTCCCAAGACATTGGAATGTAATTAATTAAAAGCAAAAAGAAGAATTTCCATGGTAATTGGAATCCTAGAAATTAAATGGGAAGAAGAGGAATTTTTAGTATAAATTTGATTTATGATTATTTTACCATAAGAGGAAATATGGGTAGAATTGATTTCTATAAATCCCACGAATTCTTTTATTCAAAAGAAGAATATTAAATTTCGTTAAATAGAGGAATTGAGAAGCAATATTGAATTTAGTTAAATAGAGGAGTTGAGAAGCAATATGGAAATAATCCTTAGAAAAGAATCTTTAATTTAGGCCAAGCAATTGACAGGAATTTAGAAAAAAAAGTCCTATTATCGATATCAATCTGGAAAAAGCTATTAAAAGGTAATAGCATGAAAATGGGATGTGATAAAATGTGTATGTGATGTGATAGGATGGAATAAGATGTGTAAGGGATGTGATCGGATAAGAATGGATGTGATCGGATAAGAATGGATGTGATAAGATGAGTACGTGATGTGATAGGATATGATAAGATGTGTAGGGGATGTGATCGGATAAGAATGGATGTGATAAGATGAGTATATGATGTGATAAGATGAGTATGAGATGTAAAAGGATGTGATAAGATGTGTATGGGATGTGATAAGATGTGTATGGGCTGTGATAGGATGAGAATGAATATATGAATGTGGATGTGGATGTATGAATGTGGAATGTGGATATGGATGTATGGATGTGGATGTGGAAATGGATGTATGGATGTGGATGTGGATGTGGACGTATGAATGTGGATGTGGAAATGGATGTGTGGATGTATGAATGTAGATGTGGATGTGGATGTGGATGTATGAATGTGAATGTGGATGTGGATGTATGAATGTGGAATGTGGATATGGATGTATGAATATGGAATGTGGATATGGATGTATGGATGGGAATGTGGATGTGGATGTATGGATGTGGATGTGGATGTGGAAATGGATGTATGAATGTGGATGTGGATATGGATGTATGAATGTGGATGTGGATGTGGAAATGGATGTATGGATGTGGATGTGGATGTGGATGTGGATGTGGATGTATGGATGTGGACATGGATGTGGATGTATGGATGTAGATATGGAATGTGGATGTGGATGTATTAATGTGGATGTGGATATGGATATATGAATATGGATGTGAAAATGGATGTATGGATGTGGATGTGGATGTGGATGTATGGATATGGATATGGATGTGGATGTATGGATGTAGATATGAAATGTGGATGTGGATGTATGAATGTGGATGTGGATATGGATGTATGAATGTGGATGTGGAAATGGATGTATGGATGTGGATGTGGATGTGAAAATGGATGTATGGATGTGGATGTGGATGTGGATGTGGATGTGGATGTATGAATGTGGATGTGGATGCATGGATGTGGATATGGATGTATATGTATGAATGCGGATGTGGAATTGGATGTATAGATGTGGATGTACGAATGTGGATGTGTATGTGGAATAATGAATGCGAATGTGTATGTGACATGATGTGACGTCGATATGAGTGAATGGATGAGATGTGACGTCAATATGAGTGAATGGATGAGATGTGATGACATGTGAATTGGGATGTGAAAAAATGATATGTGATGTGAATGAATCTGATGTGATGAGATGGAAAATGATGTGATTGGATGAGAATGAGTATACATATGAATTGAATGTGGAATAAGTAATGTGGATTGATGAGGGATAATGTGGAAAGACAAGAGTTCATTATAGAAACTGTAATTGTGACCTATCTGTAAATGATTGTTTTATGTCAAGAATGCTGGAGAAGCATTTTGACCGTCTTGTGATTAAGGTCGTGGAGACCTAACTGATAAAGTTGCAACAGCTGACGGAGAGTCAACGGAGGACATCTCGCGTAGCATGGTCGGCCGAGGTCTTGACTAGCCTCGGTTCGATTTAAATGGTGAGCTTCTGGTATGGTGGATGAGGGACCAAGGAAGAGGCCTATGAATGAAGCCCTAGGCTTCATAGTCAGATGGATTAATGCGTAGGATCCCATTTGTGCTTACCGCCCAATCCATAAACTTTGGTAACTTTGGGCTCCAAAATAGGTACTCTGTTTGTGGGGATAATGTAAAATGTCATAGAACCTTATGAGGATGAAATGTTTCTCCCTCCTTAAAACATGATGCAACACCACATTTGGGACAAAGAATGGAGTTTTGATGGTCTCCTTAATACAAAATGCAATCATTTGATACATGCATGGATCGTTTCATAGTAAAGTCTAAGACTTGTCATCATCTTTCATGCTTCACTCCTTGTTTTTGAGATGGTGTTATCGGGAAGTAGAATCTTACTAAAAATTAATCTAACAACAACAACAATTTATTAGGAAAATAAACATATCCTATCACTTAACCTCTCGAATATAATATTACCTCCCATATTTTATGGAACACACATGAGGAGATCAACTGGACCACTCGGTTAGACCTCTTCAAACAACACATATAGGATACCTAGATCACACTAGTAGAGGAGTTAGGCACTAAGATCGCTATGTATAGAGATTGCTTTCTCAAGGTCACTAAGGATGGCCTTATCTACAGATCCACCTACATGGATGTCCACATGTCACATGCCATTAGGATTTCTATGGAGGTGTGTAGACATAGGGAGCTTCTTTTCAGAGATCGTCACCCCCTGTATGCCACCCCCGTAAAGCCATGATCATCACATTTTTTGATGCCTATACCCACCACAAAGGAGGAATCCCACTAGGTGACAAAGCCAGATCAGAGACATACCGTAGCATCACCAGGCCTTTTGTTCTTAGCCAGTGGATCTCGCGTACCTAGGTGGTCTCATCTCAACGGCCTTAGATTTCCACCCACATTCTACATGGTTTTTTGCCTACATGGAGTAAAAAGATGTAGGGGAGAAGAGAGTCTGAGCTCTTGCAAGCACACACACACTCACAAAACCCTAAAAGATGTAGGGGAGAAGAGAGCTTGAGCTCTTGCAAGCACACACACACTCACAAAACCCTAAAAGAGAACACACAAGGTGAGAGGCTGAAAATCTTCTTCTTCTTCACACAACACTCAACACACCATATACAAAGATAAGAGTACACACCATATGAAAATGTACTCAACCAAATACATACAAGGGTTCTCTATGGTGTGAACCCAACTAAATGAGCTGGCACTATAACTATGCCAGTCTCTAGAATGGCTGTCACATAGCCTGTCATCCCACTGGCCGCATATCACCCATGATCTCACCAACCATGCCAGTGGTGTAAGTGTGGGGCCTATCCCCCAGGTGGGTCATTAGTGTCCACCGCCTCACTAGATGAGCTCGATATCTCAACACTCCCCCTCGAGCTCAACTCCATCTCATGTACACCAAGTGAAGCCCTGAATCTATGGAGCTTCTCTGTACCCAATGCTTTGGTGAAGATGTCAGCAACTTGATCCTGTGTGCTGACATAAACAAGGTCAATGTCTCCTGTCAAGACCTTCTCTCTGACAAAATGGTAGTGGACCTCTATATGCTTCGTGCGAGCATGAAAAACTAGGTTCCTGGCCAACTGTATACTGATAATGTTGTCATAGAAAATGACAACTTGTCTATCCACTGATAGACCCAAATCTGCAAGTAGCTTTCTCAACCAAGCTACCTCACATGCTGCCATAGCAACACCTCTGTACTCGGCCTCTGTACTAGATAGAGAAACTGTAGGCTGCTTCTTGCTGCTGCTCCAAGTCACAGCAGCACTCCCCAAAGAAAACATGAAGCCACTAGTAGATCTTCTATCTGAGATACTACCAGCCCAATCAGCATCACACATGCTGCTGCTCCAAGTCACAGCAGCACTCCCCAAAGAAAACATGAAGCCACTAGTAGATCTTTTATTTGAGATACTACCAGCCCAATCAGCATCTGTGTACCCATGTACACATCTCTGTCCCAGTTTCATAAAATAGTCCACAATCCAAAGTAGACCTCACATACCTCAATATGCATCTCAATGCATCCAAATGCAGCTTCCGAGGAACCTGCATAAACTGACTCACCAACCCAATAGCATAGCTCAAATCTGGCCTACTCATCGTCATGTAGATCAAGCTCCCTACTACTATGCGCCTATACATAGTAGGATCCTCCAAAATCTACACTCAACTTGCCATTCTGATCCAATGGCACATTGAGAGAGGCTTACAGCCTGTCATACCATACTTGGACAACATGTCCAAGCCATACTGTCTCTGCAGTAATCCAATACCATGTGGTGACCTAATCAACTCAATGCCCAAGAAATATCTGAGCTCCCCCAGATCCTTCATCTCAAACTTCTGTCTAAGCAAGATCTTCACACCAAGGATCTCTGCATCATGGTCCCTCGTAATGATCAAGTCATCTACATAGATGACAACAAGCATAACCCCTCTATCAGTGTGTCTCACATACAGTGAGACACATACAGTGAGAAATCTGCATTGGCTACATGAAAGCCAATAGTGACAAGATATTCAGAAATCTTGCCAGACTATGCTCTTGGTGCTTGTTTTAAGCCATGCAAGGCTTTCTTCAACCTGCAAACATGCTCGGGGTGGCTCACATCCTCATAACCACGTGGCTGCAATATATACACCTCTTCCTGCAAATCCCCATGAAAGAATGCATTCTTTATATCCATCTGATGTAAAGACCATTGCTTTGATGCAGCCACTGCTATCACAACTCTCACTGTTGCCATCTTGGCAACTGGGCTGAAAGTTTCCTCATAATCAATGCCATATGTCTGCGCATATCCTTTGGCTACCAATCTAGCCTTATACCTGCTTATGCTTCCATCACTGTTATGTTTTACTTTGTACACCCACTTGCATCCAATGGCTTTCTTGCCTTCAGGCAATTGCACTAAATCCCAAATCTCATTTCCATACAGTGCATCCATCTCCTCATCCATAACTTTCTCCCAACACACGTTTCCAACAGCCTCATCAATGCATGTGGGCTCTACAACTTGCACAACTTTTGCCATGTATGCATAGTGTTGTGCCACATAACCATCATAGGTAAACCTCTGCATAGGGTTCTTTACTCTCCCAGATCTTCGCAGCTTTGCATTCATGGCTTCCATAGCCTTCTTTACACCAGGTGTTTTCATAGCTGGTATCCCAAGATCCTCATCAAGGCTCATCTCTGAGAGTTACTAGACTCTCCATCAACATGAGAATGCCCTGTGCAGAAATGTCAGGCATACTAAGGGGCTCAATCACTTTCTCTTTGCCTTTATGTGATGTACTAATCACATTTGCAGGACTGGTATTATGACGCAGCCTGCCACTCCATGGTCTATCAACTGAACCACTAGATGAGGACTCTCCTGGTCCACTCAAAGACTGTGTGATTGCTAACTTGCATTCTGTGCAACCACATTTCCACTCACATCAGCCCCAATGGCTTCTTTTTCAGCAGCATACCAGCTGCTCATCTCATCAAAAACAACATCCCTGCTTACCCTCAGCTCACGTGTAGCAGGGTTATAACACCTGCATCCCTTTTGCTCAAGGGAGTATCCAATAAACACACATTTTTCAGCTTTTGGTCCAGCTTAGTTCTTAGCTCATTTGGCACATGCACATATGCAATGCATCCAAAGACTTTCAGATGAGACAAATAAGGTTTTCTGCCAGTAAACCTCTCCTCTGGAGTTACATCATGTATGGCTGCAGTTGGAGTCCTGTTCATGATGTAAACCATCAGGATTAAACCGAACCTGCAAACCTTGCTCAATCATCTAGCCAACTAAAACCAGATCCTTTGTTATGTTTGGAACATGAAGTACATCTGCAAGGTACTTCACTTTGCCATCCTGCATAGACAATGGCACATCTCCAACATGGGCAATTGGATGAGCGGTGTCATCCCCTGTTTCCACAAAGCCTGGTCTTTCAAGGTTTTTCATCTCCTTGAACCACTCCCCACTTGTCATGTGGTTCGAAGCACCTGAATCAACGTACCATACATCATCTGTGCTGCTTCTACATTTTCAGACATGGCATTAACGACATTATGCATAACAAATAACCTTTCATTATCCTCATTATTTCTGCTTGAGGATGCATAGTTGTTTTGCTGCAATTTCCCATTTTGCATGTCAGCCTGCTTCTTATAACAATCTGCCTGCACATGTCCAGGTTTACCACAATAAAAGCATCCACGTGTATCATTATATTGCCTTTGCCAATTTCCACGACCTCTTTGACTCCCCCTGCCTCTGAATTGGCCTCTTGCACTTGCGTGTTGTTGTTGTGAATTCTGAGACTGTTGTTGTTGCTGCTGCTGGCCATAATTCTGATTACCTGTTCGGCCACCTACTTGGCCGCGTCCACGGCCTCCTCTACCTTGTCCTCTTCCTGAACTTGTGTAGAAGGCTTGTTGCTCTGAATTGTTTTTGTTTTGTGAAGGCTGTTGGTCTTCACCCAAGCTCTTCTCTTCTATAATCAACATAGACACCAAATCTGTGAAATTGGGAATGTTTTCTCGAGTCTGAATAGATGTCTTGAACGCCTTGTATTGTGGCCCGAGACCACGTAGACAGACTTCCACCTTATCATCATCATCTACTGAAATGCTAATAGATGCAAGGGATTCCACAATACCCTTTATCTTCAATGCATGGTCATTCACAGACATACTCTTTTTCTCCACAGTATGAAGTTCATTCTTCAACTGTATCTTTTGTGCCTTGGTATTCGTTTCATAGAGTTTTACCAAGGTGTCCCATGCCTCCTTGGGGGACTTGGCATCCTGTATACAGACTTCCACCTTATCATCATCATCTACTGAAACGCTAATAGATGCAAGGGATTCCACAATACCCTTTATCTTCAATGCATAGTCATTCACAGACATACTCTTTTTCTCCACAGTATGAAGTTCATTCTTCAATTGTATCTTTCGTGCCTTGGTATTCGTTTCATAGAGTTTTACCAAGGTGTCCCATGCCTCCTTGGGGGACTTGGCATCCTGTATGTGCCCGATCATGGTGTCCTATATACTGATAGAGAGCCAATACATAACTTTTTTGGCTCCTTGGTTTCAATCCTTGAACTCTCTCACATCTGCAGTAGTCAGATTGATCTCCGGTATCTTCGGTGCCTCTTCATGCTCACCTTCTATGTAGTCCCAGTAACCCTTTCCCATCAGGAAATTTGTCAACCTGAACCTCCAAGCATGGAAGTTGTTCTTATCAAGCTTCTCATTAGCAACAATCTGGTTTATGCCATCATTTGACATCTTGCTAGACACACAAATTTACTAGAAACAACACTCTGGTTTGTCCTGCGCACAAACTACTGTATTTTCTACAACGATACTGTAGTACACTCAAATGTCACAACCAGTGACCTCAATGTATATACATACACCCACTGGCAACTGTTGACCTCCTTACAGCACACACAGTGTATGCACAACCAACCTGTCTTCCTACAGTTCTTAAAATAGAGTTCTGCAGAGAATCGATAACTTACCCGCAGTGCTTGAAATCGCCTGCTTTCTGAAAAACGGAGGTCGTAACGTGCCCGAAACGCATTTTTGGCCCAAAAATCTAGTCCGACAAGACAATCCGATAGGACATTATAGTTTCCCTATAGCTTTACTCTCGCGAAGAAAGCTCGTCAATCAGAGATCGTTTACCGGTGCCTCTCGTAGAGCTCCTGGTGACAAGGGTGTAGTCGCCAACACAAATAGGGAAGAGTAGATGAAGCTCTTACCCTCGTACCACTTCCTGTGCTTCTTTTGCTTGTAGCTCAGCCCTTAGCATGAACTAGGCTCTGATACCATGAAAAGATGCAGGGAAGAAGAGAGATTGAGCTCTTGCAAGCACACACACACTCACAAAACCCTAAACGAGAACACACAAGGTGAGAGGCTGAAAATCTTCTTCTTCACACAACACTCAACACACCATATACAAAGATAAGAGTACACACCATATGAAAAGGTACTCAACCAAATACACACTAGGGTTCTCTATAGTGTGAACCCAACTAAATGAGTTGGCACTATAACTATGCCAGTCTCTAGAATGGATGTCACACACAGCCTATCATCCTAATGACCGCATATCACCCATGATCTCACCAACCATGCCAGTGGTGTAAGTGTGGGGCCTATCCTCAGTGTCCACCGCCTCACTAGATGAGCTTGATATCTCAACATGGAGTATATCAAGGCGATCACACATCACCAAAATTAGATGTTGTACCAAATTAGTCTGGATTTTTATTTCACCTATGCTATTTGTATTTTCCATCACAAGATATAACATGGATATCATTGTAACAATTTGGTCTCATAGGTCAATTTGGCCTTTCAAAGATGTAAATATAACTTTCTTTCTTTTTTTCTTTCTCACTCTCTCACACACACACATATACCTCACACATGCACACATCTCTCTCTCTCTCTCTCTCTCACACACACACACACACACACACACACACGCACACACGCACGCACACACACACACACGCACACACACACACACACCCACACCCACACCCACACACACGCATGCACACACACACACACCCACACCCACACACACACACACACCCACCTGTTGAAAATACTACACCAAAATACCTTGTAAATGACATTCAAGATAAGGGAAAAAGGTTCAAAGGTCAAACCCATTAATCATTGAGCAGTAAGACTATTAAAGCAAGGTCAACAAGAGCCAGAAGCTTGGTGCCTAGAATTTGGTAGAGGAGAACATTTAGGATCAAATTTCTAGGTAAAGTAGCTTTATGGTGCTATAATCAGGGGAGACTTTCTAGGAAAAGGTAATCACACCTAATCATAGATTAGTGTGACCTCATTAGGAATTTTTTGGACCCAAAGAGGGCCTCTTGGATTAACTTTTGATTAGGAATGGACCAATAGGAAGAGGGCTGGGTGTAAATTTTGGACTTCTTTGACCCTAGGGGGCCTAGGCTTTGGTTTGCTAATGGGGCCTAATTACTACTCTTGTCCCCCTACCTCTTGGGCCCAAATTTAGAGGTCCCCCCCACCTAGAATTGCACAGATTAAAAACCCTAAAAATTGAAAATTTTTAAAATTTTCCCAAAAGTGTGTTTTCCCTCTCAAACTTCCCCCCAACATACTCTAGGTTTGGAAAGCTCATTTTGAACGTCTTTCTTCCTCTTCTAAGGTCTCCATTGCTGCAGAAACTCCATACCTCTCAAGCTCTCCCTCCTTGTCAAGATCCCTCAGTCTCAAGCTTCCTCTCTCTCTTTCTTTCTTTTCTAAGCTCTCCATTGCTGCAAAAACTCCATCCCTCTCAAGCTCTCCCTCCTTCTCAAGCTCCCTCCCTCTCAATCTCCCTCTCTCTCTCTCTCTCTCTTAAGCTCCCTCCCTCTCCATTGCTGCAGAAACTCTATCCCTCTTTAGTCTACTCTAGGTTCAGGAAGCCTATTCTCAAACTCTAACCCTCTTTTAAGCTTTCCATTGCTGCACTGAAAACCTTGAACTTTCTCTCCTTTCCACTCCTCTATTGTAAAACAAGCTTTTCTTTTCCCTTCTTCTCTTTTCTTACCACCATGGCATCTTCCAATAATGTGAGAAGACCTAGGGAGAAGGTGGAAGAGCTTGTGCTGCATAACACAAGAGATGAGAATGGAGTTTGGGCTCCAACAAGATTCAGGGTTGTGGGGCTTGGGTCTACATGCAGCCAAGCTCTAAGGGACCACATTGAGTGCGTCAATTGGGAAATATGCTACATCATTGGAAGAGGTGGCTACAAGGCTTCAAGCATATTAAGAAGGAAGGACTGGTTACCATAGTGCAACATGTGTATACCCTTGGATACTTGTACATTCAAGGCCAATGACCAAGGTTTCCTTCAAATTGTCAGTGTAACATAAACACAGCTTTAACAACATGCTAATATTGGATTTTTTGTTTCAAATTTTCTTATGATTCTCCATTTTCTTATGTCTCTCTGTAGATATTTCCCCCTCTAATTATGTTGAGAAACAACCACTCCAAAGCCTCACTGGAGTTTTCTATGCTATGCATGCATCCATTGGAGAGGTAATGTTTGTATCTCAAAGCCCAAGTGATCTTGTACAGAACAATATCTTTTTCTTTTCTCACTCATATTTTGTAGATAAAAAACCAGGTTTATTTGGCAAGCTAGAAGAGATCCCCAACCCCCCTCTTAACAATCCCGAATGGCCCAAACCTGATGCTTGGACCATCTTATGCTTAAAGTTTAAGATGGTAAGTCACTCAAGTTTTCAAAGGCATCTAGGTCAATAGGGCTAAATTGGTTTTGTCCTTTACATGTTTTGTGCACATGTTCAATTCCATGCCAATGCACCAAACAAAAACAATGTATATTTGTAAGGAGGTACGGTCTGACCTCATTCAAGGATTACTAGGAGAGGGTTGGGAGGTTAAGGGGTCACATCAAGGTAATGTGTACAAGTGCAATATAGTAGATTCTACAGTGTCTTTCAGGTTCTTGAAGGCACGTTCTATTTTGTACATGCGTCTGCACTACCAAAGATGGATGCAAAAGCACGGGACATGGATCCCACTTCAAGCCTCAGAAGAAGAAATTATTCCTATTGAGGTAGCTGTGATCATGCAAAATGGATGGATTGAGTGAGTGGTAGCAAGCATCGGAGCCTAGTAGACCTGCGTCAACACTTTAGCATCATGGGCTTTGACAATGTGGAAGAGTCAAGTTTCAAGTTGATGAGAAGAAAGGTATATCTAATTCCACTACATGTCTAGAATTAACCCTTACACTTTCTAGTTATTGTGCCACTTTCAATATTTTTACAGATTGGGAAGCGTAAGGAGGGGACAACCATGGTCTTAGAATCATGGCAAATGGGGGACCTTGAATTTTTAGCAGAGCAAGGTGCATAGCCCTACCAACACATAGTAGGCATGTGGAAGAGCTTGAAGATGAACTGAGTATATGGGAAAATAGCCTATGTTTTGATGCACGTGAGGGGCAAGAGTTTCAGGATTGAGGTGAAGGCAATGACAAGCTTTCAAGTCAACAAGGAGATGGAGATCAACATGAAGTAAATGTCACAAGAAGAGGGGGAAAAATTGAAGACATTATAACAACTTTAGATTAGATGAAATGCTTGTAATTTTGTAGAGCAGGATCTTTTTTAACCAATCTTTATTTAATTGAAATCTTAATATTTTTACAAACTGTATTTTTTTTGTCTAGCGGTCTAGTGTGAAAAGGCCAAACTTTAAATTTAAACTATAAATAGCCAAAGGTCCTTCTTTCTCATTTTCATGTGATAGAAACCAATCACAAGCTCACACTCTCTTTGCATTCACATGGCTACCCACTTTGACAACTTCTGTGAGTTCCTCTCCACCACCCCGTGGGCGAGCAAGAGCGAGCTCTTTGTCATGTTCTCTTGTGAAGTCAACTTTGAAAAGTCGCTCGTCCTTGCGTCCCAACATTATGAGATGCAGATTCCCCTCTCCATCTCCTTTCCCCATTGCCCCAATGATCGATGGGTGCCTATTGAGCTGCTTAAGTACATTCAACAATATGCCCGCCCCTACATCCAGCACCTTGAATGCTTCATCAACATATGTATCCCTGGAGGAGCTTAATGTACCTTCAATAAGCAGGAGGTGAAGAGGTTGGGGAAGGGCAATTTAGGAACTAGGTTCCTCTCGTGGCTCGCCACTTTTCCAATCCTCATCAGCGAACGATGAGGATTTGGATGAGGAGGTAGAGATACTTGCATTATTGCAGTTGGTAGGGTATTTGAGGGATGATCAAGGAAGTGAAGGCAATAGAAACGAGTGCTGGTGTAGAAGAGCAGCTTGCATCAGAGCACTTTCCAGAGGGTGCACAATTTGCAGCAGCTGAACAGCCCACTGTAGTAGAAGATGCGGGGCCATCTTCCCCACACGAGGAGAGCAAGGTGCTGCCAGAGCTTGAGATCAATCTCTTGAGCACCATTGTGATGGAAGGTGACCTTGAAAAGGCAGCTGGCTTGAGAATGGACGAATGCTTGGGCATTATATGCACGCGATGTGAGGTGGACCTTGATACGTCCAACCTCGGTCCTCACCTAGATAGTGCTATATTACCCCTTGGAGAATCTATCGCGCAGAGACAGTTTCTTTGGTCAAGGAAACTGTGGTTGAGACCGCGGAGCAAACCCTAGTTCCAGAGGAGGAATTCACAACCTTACAAGACAAGCTAGAGGCTGAAAAGGATACCCTTGCTCTGCTGGAGTGATGGAGGAGACCAAAGCACCAAAAAAAAGATGAGGCTAAGTCCTCGATTGACCTCTCTACCCCCACCAGCACTTTGGCAAAAGAAGACATTGAGCAAAAGGTAATAATACACCTTTTACAACCTAGAAACATTTGTAATTATGTATAGGAAAATATTTTGATTTTCCCTTTGATTGCAGAGGGTGGTTGAAATTGATGCTGGGAGAGGCGGCGCCAGCAGAGACCAGGCCAAGGTCCATGGCATTGGCGCACTATCTTGGTCCACTTCCTGTGGATGGCATCACCATTAATCTACCTTCACTCTCTTCTTTTTGAAAGCCCTCTCTAAGGTGCTCTGTGTAGCCTCTATGGCACAGAGCACCAAATGTATAGTTCTAACTTCTGATTAAAAAATCCCTTGCCTTTGATGTTTTTGGTTCTGGATTTAGGAGTAAGCTTCTTGCTCGTATAGATATAGCCAAAAGCATAGGCATAGAGGATCCTCAAGAAATAGCCCAATCACTCCTTGAGCACACTCTGCCCAATAACAAGAGAAGGAAGCTCAATATTGTAAGAAAGCTTTTGTAAAGATGATGTGTCACTTCTTATTATGAATACAATACAATTTTTGCAAACTTATTTTCATCAAGTATATCATTGTTTTTTCTAGTTTGTACCATCAATGTTTTTGTGAATGCATCAGAAATGACCCTGGGAGCCTAGGGGAGTAGTGCTAAAACAGTGCAAATTTTGAGCCTGCACTGCTGTTGTAGAGCCCAAATTCGCACTGTTTTGGCATAGCTTTCCTACCCTTCAGAAGCAATTTTGTGATGCATTGGATGACAAATGATGTATTTTTACACATGATTAAAGGTATTTTTATCTTGTAAATTACTGTTTCTCATAATCAATATACTCAACTTGATTATAAATGCATCAAAAATGATTCTGAGTGGTTGGGGGAGCAGTGCCAGAACAGTGCGAATTTTGAGTTTGCATCGCTGCTGTAGAGCCCAAATTTGCACTGTTCTGGCATAGCTTCCCTAGCCCTCCAGGAGCAATTTTGATGCATTGGTGGATGATAAATAATGTATTTTTATACATGATTAAAGGTATTTTTATTTCGTAAATTACTATTTTTATAATTAATGTACTCAACTTTATTTTATAAATGCATCAGAAATGATCTTGAGTGGTTGGGTGAGCAGTGCCAGAACAGTGTGAATTTTGAGCCTGCACCGCCCGTTGTATAGAGCCTAAATTCGCATTGTTCTGGCATAGCTTCCTTAGTCCTCCAAGAGCAATTCTGATGCATTGCTGGATGACAAACAATGTAATTTTACACATGATTAAAGCTGTTTTTATCTTATAACTAATTGCTTCTCACAATTAGTGTACTCAACTTCATTATAAATATATATAAAAAAAATGATCTTGAGTGGCTGGGGGAGCAGTGCCAGAACAGTGCGAATTTTGAGCTTGCACCACCGTTGTAGAGCCTAAATTCGCAATGTTTTGGCATAGCTTCCCCAGTCCTCCAGGAGCAATTCTGATGCATCGGATGATAAACACTATATTTTTACACATGATTAAAGGTGTTTTTATCTTATAAACTATTGTTTCTCATAATTAGTGTGCTCAACTTCATTATAAATGCATCAAAAATGATCCTGAGTGGCTAGAGGAGAAGTGCCAGAACCGTTTGAATTTTGAGCCTACATCGCCGTTTGCAGATGCCAAATTCGCACTGTTTTGGCACAGCTTCCTTAGTCCTCCAGGAGCATTTCTGATGCCTTGGGTGACAAACTGGCACATGATAGACACTCCATGTTAAACAAACATGATGACACCGAGACATTGTAAGAGAAACTTAAAATTTTAATTATCAGAAGGTTACAAATGAAAGCCAGATAGGCTTGTTACAAAGGGGGGTTTGAAACAAAAGAGTTGCTTCAAAAAAAAGGTTAACATCTAAGATCTCTAGATCGTGTCTCGCTTGCCTCGAATGCTTTGAGCTAGTTGCATGTCCTTGGCAGATATGGTAATCCTCTTTGCATGTATTGCAAGGAGGTTGGTGTCTTCAAAAAGCCCAACAAGGTAAGCCTCGGAAACTTCTTGCAATGCTTCAAGGGCAATACCCTGCACACGGAACTTTGTTCTATATCGTTAGAGAATCTCCTTCACTGTGCGAGTAAAAGGGGCTCTTCTTATTAGCAACTCAGTGTTCCTCTGATAAAACTTGATTTCTTGTAGAGCCCTATGCCCTTGGCGCATCCTTCTCCTTGGAGCTCTCTGTGTTGTGTTAGTGCGTTGGTGAGGTTGGGACTTCCTTGGCTTGAAGAGCTTGACCTTTCTACGCTTGCGCACTTGCAGGAACCTCCTCTTGGTCTCTCTCATAGTCTGAATCCTCCTCCTCCTGTTGTTGTGGTACCTGTGTATTAAGTTCCTCCTCCCAGGTAGGTAGGGGACCCTGTCCTGGTAGTAGGGTCTTGCCACCTATGGTGCTGCGCAATGTAGGAATGTTTTCACCAACCCAGTCGAACTGCTCATCATCGGCCTCTCTATCTTGATCTCTGGGGTGGCTGCATTGTGGGGTCTTCTTCACACGCTTGCTCCCACTAGAAGGGCCTGCATGTGTGTGCACTGGTGTTGCTATAGGAGGAGGGTTGGTGGACTCTGGTGATCCCATTGGGCGTGTCCTAGGATCCAAGGGGTCACTCTCTTCCGTGGTGTCGCTAGTATGTGGTCGTTGGGTGCCTTGCATTGTGTTTTGTGAAGGCATGGTAACATGTGCGGTGTTCTTAGTGCGTGCCATATCCATGTACGACTATGCTAATGTGGTGATGTGCTGGTGTCCTTACGTGGGTGTCTACGCAGATCTTGAGCTCAAGCTCTCTAAAAAAAGTGAAATGAAAATGAAGTGAGAGAAGGAACTATTAATAGTTTTTTTTAAGGGAAAAAAAAACCTAGCTAAACTTATTTTCTTAGCCTTATTACATTTAGATTTATGCTGGTGCGTGCACAAACCAACGCCTCCCTTGTCTCCTCATTCATGCATGCCAAGCACCATGCCTATGGGGAGTATTGGTCTGCAGCCTGGTCTGCAGCCATTCAAGCCGAGCATGACTTTTTGCAGCCTTGCTCTTGCGCAAGGAATACGAATGTGTAAATCAACCTTCCATTTTCTAGCTTCATAAGGAGCTACACACAGCTTGCAACTTGGCTCCATAGCTAAGCAGAGGAAGAAGCTAAAGCAGAGAGATCCTCACAGGGAGGGAGGGAGAGAGAGAGAGAGAGAGAGAGAGAGAGAGAGGGAGTGAGTAGAGAGACTGTTAAAATTTTGTTGTTAACACAAATCCATTTTTCTAAGTAGAAAATGATATTTTTGATATACAAATATACTAACATGGAGTTTTTCATCAATAAATTACATTTATGAGAAAAATTAAAAAATAATAGTTTTTGCGATCCCCATAATTTCGGGATCTCATGGATGTAGTGGTTCCTGATGATAGTTAGTTATGTTTATGGGGTTGTGGGGACCTGACAGTTAGTTATGGATGTACTGGCTCCTGAGACAGGCTTCTGACGTGACCCTTGAATTACAAGCTTTTTGGAGGGAAAAAATTATTTTCATCATACATATTGGTTGGTGTGGTGTTTTTTCCACCTCAAAATGTAAAAAAATAAAAAATAAAAAATTTTCACTTTTTGGGGCCCACCTAAATACAAGAATGTTTTGCTGATGTGGAAGGGAGATATGGTGGGAGTTAATGAGAAAGGAGATTTCAAACTGACAAGAAAGATTCAATTTGTAGAGACTGAAGATAAAAAATTCAAAAAGTAAGAGAGAAAGTATGAGAAAAGTCAAAAAGTAAGAGAGAGAGTATGAGAATATTCCCTTTAAAAAGTGAAACTAGGGGGGTATGGCTGATGTGGCAAGGCAAAAATAGGGGTCATCATAGCCTTTGTCTCCCTTAAGCCCTCCCTTAAGCCCAGCTTTTCAAGCTCTAAACCCTTAAAATTAGGAATCCTTAGGAGGCCCTTTTTGGGTCCAAAAAATTCCTAATGTAATCAACTTGTACACTTACCTATTTAAAGAGGCACAAATATAATGCAATGTGCATGCTCATTCTCCCATTTTTGTGTTAGTATTATGCTAATTAATCTTAATTAGAACTAATCTCATTTTGATTATTTATCATTATGTTGAATCCACCATGTTAATCCTCTTTTGGGATCCACCTTAAATCCTTCAATCACACACATCACCCCCCGTCAAGCGTAGAGGAGGTTCCAACACTTCACTCGAGGAAGAAGAGGTCTTTTCTCATTAAACGAGAGGATGAAATCTATCGCTTGCTTCTTAGCAAGGATAGAAAGGAGGCACATAAGAAACTTGTTGAGCGCCAACTCCTACTCCCATCAAAGACCTGACCATTTGGCATAGGCATGCTCAAAGCCTATACCAAATTCCCAACACCACTCCACCGAATCTATCTCACGTTACTCGCCCTACTTCATCCATGTTGTTCACCATCCAAAATGTAACCAAATCTATAAAAAAGATGAAGCCTAGAAAAGCCATGCTACACCACTGTCACTTGGGCCACAGAGGCTAGGGTGGTCAGGGCTTATGTGAGGAGGATGGAAGAGGGCTAGCCTTTTAGGTCTCTCACCATAGTATTACAACCTTATCTACAAATCACGATGACCTGGATCATGCCAGAGACGGGAGATTTGTAGCAGCATTATAGCCTAGCACATTTGGCGAGCTACATTGGCTCAACATCATTCATACCCTCCGTGGTCAGTGGGGAAGATTCAAGGAGGTTCTGACTGCATGCAGAAGCGGTAGAAAGATTTCTTGAGGCTCTTGAGGCCTAGCCCTTTTCTCACAGTTAGAGGTGGTGACCCCACTTGGCACTATAGACCACCTGTGTGGTTGTTCCCCCACCTTGTGTGAGATAGCCTTCTCCTCACATAGAAGCCAGCCAGAGGAGAGGCGAGTTTGTATATAGCCCTTGGTGGTTGTATCTAGCCCTTTGTCGCTATTTTTCATTAACTAATAGAAGGATCCTTTTCTTTTAAAAAAATCCATAGACCATAACGACCTCCTAGCTGATGAGCACATCTCCCATGCTTATGATATCGTTGCCCCTTTGCTTTATGATATCTTTAACATTGCCCTTGGTCAAGGCTTCCCCCTATCTTGGACTACCAACACCATCATCCCAATCCACAAGGCCATGGACCCGCCTGACCCTAACAATTCTTACATAATCATGATCGATCATGCCCTCGCCAAGCTCTATGGGGTGGTACTAGAGGTAGAGATCATCTTATGGGCAGAGAGACAAGGGTATAGAGCCAAGGGACAGGCTGGTTTTTGGAGAACATACACTTCACTTGATCACATCTTCACTCTAAGGGCTACTATTGTGAGAGGAGGCTCGAGGAGGGGGCTACAATATTTACTGTTGGTTTGTGGATTTTTGCAAGGGTTTTGACACTATAGTAGGGGCCTGCCTCTTTCATAGCCTCCAACAAGAGATCAGTTTCCGCAAGATGAGATGATTTGGGGAGTCATGACACTTTATGAGTTTGCAATAAGAAGAGTGAGAGAACCAAGAGGGTTGTCCGACATGGTGACGAGCAATATCGGGGTGAAACACGGGTGCCCTCTCTCACCCACTCTATTTGGATTGTACATCAATGAGTTTAGTGATTTTATATATAGATTAGGGGGGAGCCACATTATATGATACAGTGATACCTCTCCTCTTATATGCCCGATGACATGGTGTTGATTTTAGATTCAGTGGTTGGGTTTTAGTGCCATCTAGAGGCTTTGCAAGCCTTTTGTGTGATGAGCAACGAGATCTCATGGTGGTGAATTTGGCCAAGACCAAGGTTATGGTAACACACCCACGGCCACGAGGAGTGTCAAGAGTTTTGTTTATGAGGGTCACACAGTGGAGATTGTGGACTCATATGTTTATCTTGGAGTAACATTCATGGGATCCATTTTCAACATGAAATCAATTGCCTCGGCTTGCCTCACGAAGGGATATGCAGCCGTATACATGTCAATTATACATAGATTATGGACTCATATGTTTATATTGGAGTCACATTCATGGGACCCCATTTTCAACATGAAATCAACTACCTCGGCTCATGAGGGGATATGCAGCCGTATACATGTCAATTATACATAGCTTATGTAGCATTATATGGTAGTGATGTGTGTGAACACATTTAGGACCGCCGAGGCACTTTTTCCCTCACTAAGACGTTTTTTCCCCTGTGTGTGTGTACACACTCTTATCTACTCATTTTGGGCTGCGTACTTATCTTTTGTATCTGGCACACATTTGTTTATTCTAATCTAGTGAGTTTGTGTGCTCTCAAGCTTTTGTATCTTGTGTGTCTGAATTGTTGCAACCTTAACCCTAATTCCAACAGTTAGTATCAGAGATAGCTTCCTTGACACTTGATCTAGTAGTCTTCCTCCATCCTCATTGATGAAAAACAGGTAGAGGGAGAGGAGACACACACATAGGAGCAAACCCTAATGTATTATCAAACCCTAACCATAGAGGGAAGCCATCTCCCTTCTCACACAATGCATAAAGCCATAATCCATAATCTACAACACACTACATGTATTGTGTCCACACATAGCTAACCCTAGCTAATGTCCACACACTATGACCAGCTCGACATGGTCATTTATGTCTGACACATGTTACTACCTAACATGCTAGCACCACATAGTGCAACTGGCACAAGCTGACATCAAGCTTGAATCTCAACAGCCCCTCTCAAGCTCATGATGTACTGCCATAGATGAAGATGTAGATGAGCTTGGGCTATCAAAGCTCTCAACACTCCCCCTCAAGCTCATCCCATGTACTCCCAACATAGTACGGAAGTACTCAAACTTTTCTCTGCTAAGTGGCTTTGTAAAGATATCAGCCACCTGCTCTTCAGTCTTCACATACTGTAAATTCATTGTACCATCCAACACTTTCTCTCTCACAAAATGTTAGTGGACCTCTATATGTTTGGTCCGCGCGTGAAAAATTGGATTCTTGGCCAACTGTATGCTGCTCATGTTGTCACAATGAATGACAACCTTGCCATCAATAGGCTCACCCAAATCAGCCAGGAGACTCTTTAACCATACTTCTTCACATGTAGCAATGTGGCTGCACCCCTGTATTCAGTCTCTGTACTAGATAAAACAACACTAGGTTGCTTCTTGCTGCTCCAACTCACCACCACTGCACTTCCAAATGTAAAGGCATAACCACTAGTAGACCTCCTGTCATACAAGCTACCTGCCCAATCTGCGTCTGTGTAGCCGTGTACATCCAAGCCTTTACCATGCTCATAAAGAAGACCATAATGTGCAGTGGTCTTTACATAGCGCATAATGCATCTCACTACATCCAAATGAGGTTTTCCGGGGATTTGCATAAATTGGCTTACTAGCCCCACAGCATAATTGAGATCTGAGCGTGTGATAGTCATGTAAATAAGACTGCCAACCATCTTTCTATACATAGATGGATCATCCAACTCTTCACCAAAATCAACCCGCAGCTTCACATTCTGCTCCAAAGGTGTACTCATTGGCTTACACCTTGTCATATCCAATGCATACTTGCGTTCCACTAACCATGTCCGTGCATGGTCTTTGATCACTTCAATCCCAAGAAAATATCTCAATTCACCCAAGTCTTTCATATCAAACTGCCCACTCAATGCCTTCTTGACATGTATAACATCCATAGCATGATCTCCTGTGACAATCAAGTCATCCACATAGATGACAAGTAAGATAATCCTATGATTTGTTTTCTTCACATAGAGTGAAGAATCTACTGAAGAAACCTGAAATCCAAGGGAGACAAGATATCGG
The DNA here is from genome assembly GCF_041138505.1 of Cibotium barometz. Classification (NCBI taxonomy): domain Eukaryota; kingdom Viridiplantae; phylum Streptophyta; class Polypodiopsida; order Cyatheales; family Cibotiaceae; genus Cibotium; species Cibotium barometz. The sequence continues at coordinate 30,304,378 of NC_141094.1, read as the reverse complement.
CTTATCTTATCACTCCAAGCACAAGGTGCTTGCTTCAACAAACCATATAATGCTTTCCTTAATCTGCATACATGAATGGGGTACCTCGGGTGTACATATCCTTCTGGCTGTGCCATATAAACTTCCTCTTGTAAATCACCATTTAGAAATGCAATTTTCACATCCATGTGATGCATTTCCCAACCATTTCTGCAGCCATAGCAATGCCTGCTCTCATTGTTCCCATCTTTGCAACTAGACTAAATGTTTCATCATAGTCCAAGCCTTGGGTTTGTGCATAACCCTTAGCTACCAACCGTGCCTTATGGCGCTCAATGGAACCATCTGATTTGCATTTCACCTTCTTATAAACCCATTTGCAACCAATGACATTTTTGCCTTGTGTGGTAAGGCAACCAAATCCCAAGTTTCATTTTTATGAACCAATGCGTCCATCTCAACATCCATTGCCTTCTCCCATACATGGTTCCCATTAGCTTCTGTATAGCATGTAGGTTCCACATGCTTCACCAAAAAGGTCATATATGCATAATGCATAGCAAAGTCACGATATGTCATCCTATCAACTGGATACCTGACCCTTTGGGACCTTCGCAATGCATGCGGATCACTCTGAACACCTGTCACTCTAGCATGTGGAGGCACATATCTATCCTGCCTTGCACTTGGTGTGCATAAAATTGGTATGCCAAGTTCCTCATCCAAACTTTCTGAGATTGATGACTCATAACCTGTAATGCCAATTCCTTCAACCTTCTTTTTTCCTTTATCCACAACACTACTCCCAGTGCTCACACTCTCATGTCTCTCAAGCATCCTGACCATGGATAAATAGTGCTACTCCCAGCGCTCACACTCTCATGTCTCTCATGTCTCAAGCATCCTGACCATAGACGTATAGTGCTACTCTTAGACTCTAGTGGCCCAGACATAGAAATAGAACTTGCTTGTGGCAAGTTCACATGCACATCAGCATCAACAACGGAATCAATAACACCCTCATCCTTTGCCCTTGTACCAACTAGCAAGTTCATCAAACACCACATCTTGTGAGATAACCACTTGCCTAGTTTGTGGATTGTAATATTTATATGCCTTGTGATCCTGTGCATACCCATCAAAAATGCACTTTTCTACCTTAGGATCCAACTTCTTGCTTCTCTCATCTGGCACATGCACATAAGCTATGCAACTAAACACTTTGAGGTATCCAATGTCTCACCTAAAACCTGTAAGACGCATCTCTGGTGTACTTCCATGTATGGCTATTGTGGGTGTCTTATTAAGTACATGCACCGCTATGGCACATGCTTCTGCCCAATAATAGTTTGGCATGCTCTTTTCATTGAGCATCGCCCTGGCCACATCACAAATGACTCTATTTTTCCTCTCACAGCAACACCATTTTGGCTGAGGTGTGTACCTGCAAGTTAGCTGCCTTCTTATGCCATGCTTTCTCAAGAAATTCTCAAAAGCATGTGAGGTGTATTCACCACCTCCATCTATCCTCAAACATTTTATCCAAGAGCCATATTGCTTCTCTGCAAAAGCTTTGAAGTCCAAATACTTCACTTTTCTCTCTGAGAAAGTAAATCCAAGTCATTCTGTTGAAATCATCAATGAATGTCACATAATACAAGCTGCCTTTAATGGATGGGTTTTGTGCAGCAAGCAAGACCCCATACATCACTATGAACTATCTCAAGTGGCCTGCTTCTACTAATGTTGCCTTCTTTAGGAAATGGCAACCTTGCTTGCTTTCCAAACTGGCACAAGTATCACAGACATGCATATTCCCATCATACTTGAATCCATGCAGCCCACTAACAATGCCTCTTGCCTGCATGTTCTTTAACCTTTATATGCTTACATGTCCAATCCTTTTATGCCAAATGTCAATGTCCTGTACCATATTTTGACTTTTAGATAACATGGCTGATTTCAACTTAGGAATCCCAGCATCCAACTTAAATAACTTGCCTTCTTTCTTACCTTTGGCAATGACTCTACATCCATTTTTGAAATCCTCAATGAAGCACCCATGCTCGTTATTGAAACGAACCTGTAAACCATGTTCCACCATTTGACCAACTGAGGCCAAACGTTTTGTAATAGAAGGCACATACAAGACATCTGCCACCATAGACTTTGTTTCACCATTGTGCATCACCAATGGTACACTTCCAACATGTGTGATAACATGTTTGGAATCATCTCCTGGCTCCACATAGCCTTTCACATCCATAGGCTTCATATGTTCAAACCATTCGCCATGATAAGTCATATGGTTTGATGCTCCAGAGTCCATATACCAAGTGTCATCATTGTCACCATTTGTCATCATAGATCCCACGACGTGTTTCATGGCAAACAAGTGATTTACGCTGCCATCATTATTGCTTGATGCAAAATTTCTACCATTTGCATAATTTCCACCATGTTGTGCATAATGTCCACCATGTTGTGCTCTACCCCCTCTCAAATCATTTTTTTTTTGCGAAAACAATCACGTGCCATATGACCAAATTTTCCACAGTAATGGCATTCCAGATTTTGCATAGATGTTTGTTGGCCTTGCCAACGTCCTCTTCCACGAGGATTACCTCTGTCTCTCTGAGGAGGTGTATATCCAAGACCACCTCTAGCACCATATGTAGGCTGAAAATTCTGTTGTGGTGACCTATCCTACCATCCATGACCATTACCACCACGACCATGTGATGCAAATCTCTCCCTACCTCTGAATCCCCTTTGTGAATAGAAAGCCTGATTTCTGCCATTATCATCATGGTTAGTAGATGCATCATGAAAAGAGTCACTGAGTTTGATTTCCTCAACAAGCAAGAGTGAAACCAACTCATCAAAATTTGGTAAACCTGTACTCCAAATAGAAATAGATGTATCAAAAGACTTGTACTCCTTGCCAAGACCACGCGAGGTAATGTCTACCAAATCATCATCAGGCACATGGAGGCATTGATAGTTGCATCTGCATGACCAAATTTATCTCTTGTACATAATCATGAATACTCCATCCTTTCCGCTTCACATTATGAATATGTTGTCTCACAACTAAGACTTACGAGCACTAGTATCTGTATCAAACAGCTTTACCAATGTATCCCATGCATCCTTGGGATTCTCAACACCATGTATATGTATGAGTATAGCATCCGAGATACATATAGACAAGTAATACAAAACTTTGTATGCTCTCTCTGACCATTGCTTATGAGATATATTATGATAGTACATTGGTGCTCACAATTCTCAATGCATTTCCGGATTCTTATCAGAGTTTTGCCTCTACCCTTAGACTCATGATGAAGGGAAATCCAAATGCCCTTACATTTAATGAGATGGTTTCCGTACTCTTGCAAAGAAGAGCAGTCTAGGCAAAATAGATCTATTATGCAAGTTGATGACCAAGCTTTTATTTCCAGTCAGAAAGGCAACTATAATGAGCTGGTTTTCGTACTCTTGCCAAGAAGAGCAGTCTAGGCAAAATAGATCTATTATGCAAGTTGATGACCAAGCTTTTATTTCCAGTCAGAAAGGCAACTATAAGCCAAAAATAGAATCCTCAGGTATTGATGCAGAGAAAGAAGGTGATAACCATAAAAAGAAGGGGAAGTGTCACTATTGCAGGAAACCATGGCACTACATAGATGAGTGCAAGAAAAAGTTAGAGAAGAAATAATCGGGCATGGTTGGGCTGATGCATCTGCACCAAGTGCAGAGAAGAAGGAATCTGTAAGTTTTGCTCAAGATGATTGGGCATGGACTATACATTGCAGTTATGACCCTTCTATTCATGATGTATGCATGTCAGTGGAAGAATCAGATGCTTGGTACTTTGACAGTGTTACTAGTAAGCACATTCCTCACCCCCAAAAAAATTATTTTCATCTCTAGAAACTGTCCCAAGTGTAGAAACCGTCACATGTGCAAATGGTTCCTCATATCCTGTCATCAAATGGTTCCTCATATCCTGTCATCAAAGGAGTTGGTATAGTTGTGCTCACTACTGCAAATGGGGGTGCATTTACTCTTTCTAAAGTTTTATATATGATAGGCATGAAGAAGAACTTGCTGTCAGTTTCAGCCTTAGCCTTGTTAGGTTTGATGGTGAACTTTGTGGATGACAAATGTACAGTTCAGGATAGAAATGATGGTTATTCTATCATTGCCTCAGCACGTACCTTGTTTCATGGCCTATACAAGATGGATGTATTTGAGACGTTGTAGCATGATGCTTGCTTAGTATCTATAACTTGTGCTATGAGTGATGTAGAATTATGGCATGCACGATTTGGCTATCTAAATTATAACTCGTGCTATGAGTGATGCAGAATTATGGCATGCACGATTTGGCTATCTAAATTATGGCACGCCTTCAAAGGCATGCTATGCTGTTTGAGTTGCCAACTCTTGAGACCCCTGCTAGACATGTATGTGAGGGGTGTATTCTTAGTAAAATGCATCAGGCATCATTTCCAAGGATGGATATGTGAGAATTGTAAAAAATTTATAGCTTATACATAGTGATGTATGTGGTCCTATGAGGACACCATCTATTGGGGGATATCTCTACTTTGTCAATTTTATTGATGATTACTCCTGATATAGCTGGGAGTATCCATTAAAGCATAAGTTAGAGGTTTTTATGTGCTTTAGGCACTTTGTATCCATGGCTAAAATGCATGTGAATGTAAAGTTGGCACCCTTCATTCAGATCGAGGGGGCCAGTATATGTCCAAGGAATTTCATGCATATATGATGAAAAAGGCATAAGGCATCAATGTATAGTGTCATACACACCTCAGAAAAATGGTGTGGTTGAGTGGAAGAATAGGTCTCTCATGGAGATGGCATGATGTATAGTGAAAGCCAAAGATTCCCCTCATGGTTTTTGGTTGGAGGCAACTATGTGCACAAACTATGTGTTGAATAATTGCCCTACCAAGGCCTTGCAGTGAGGAAGCACATGATGATGATCATTGGATGCATGCTATGTGCAGGATGAGTATAACTATATACTCAAGAATGACACCTGGTATTTGGCAAGAAGGCCATTGGTACTAAGTGGGTTTACAAGTTAAAATGCAAAGCAGATGGTAGCATTGATCACTACAAGGTCAGACTTGTTGCAAAGGGGTATGCCCAGCAAAAGGGCATTGATATGATGAGACCTTTGCACCCATATCTCGTATGACTACCATTAGGTGTCTCATTGCTTTGGCGGCACATCATCATGGGTGGAATGTACATCAGGAATGTACATCAGTTGGACATTAAGACTGCATTGTTGAATGGTGATTTACACGAGGAGGTGTATGTATTGCAGCCTCCTCGTTTTGCTGTGAAAGGAGAAGAGTCTAAAGTATGCAGGTTGAAAAAGGCTCTTTATGGCCTTAAGCAGTCTCCTAGAGCATGGTATGAGAAGATTCATGCATACTTGGTTGTAAATGATTTTTGCAATAGTCCAAATGAGAGTATCCTCTATGTGAAGAGGAGTAAAGACACATTTTTGGTCATCATTTCTATACATTGATGATGACATAATACTCATAGGACCCAATATAGATCAAATTTCAACCTTTAAGGAGGCTGATTTGCAGTCATTGTTTGAGATGTCAGATTTGGGGCCCTTGCATTTGATTTGAGGATTCAGTTTATGCAGCGCAATGATAGCATTGTTATACTACAGTCTAAATATATATTCTACATGAAGAGGTTTATTCTTGAAGAATGTAAACCTATGGCTACACCTATGGAGACAGGTACTCAACTCAGTCTTCAAGATGTAGGAGACTCTTTTGATGCTAGTTTGTATCAGCAGGCTGTTGGATCCATTCTTTATGTGTGCAACACGAGGCCAGATATATAGTATGCAGCCTCACAGTTGAGCAGATTTATGCATAGACCAGGTACGAAGCATTGGCAGGCTATTAAGCAGGTTTTTTGCTACTTACATGGCAATCAATATTTTTGATTATTTTATCCAAGGGGGGTGAGTCACAGCTACATACTTTCAGAGATTCAAATTGGGCTGGATATTATGACACACGATGTTCACTAGACAATGTTCACTAGTGGGTTTTTCTTTTGCCTTGGTGATTCATGTATATCATGGCTCAACAAAAAGAAGAAGCCTTTGGGTGTTGGAAAATTTTTTAGCACTATGATTTTCACTGACAGCAGCAAGAGCACATTAGCAGTTGTTGCGAGGAACCTAGTGTTTCATGCTCACACTAAGCACATTGAGTTGCATTACCACTATGTCAAGGAAAGACTCTCTCCAACAGAGATCAGCTTGGTCTACATGCCTAGACATGACAACATGGTAGATTTATTCAAGAAGGCTCTTCCTCGTCGTGAAAAGTTTGAAGCTTTTCGTAAAGATTTGGGCTTACTGCCTTTTCAGGATTGATCAGCCATACCCTGTACATGTTCACATCATCACTCCAGGGGGGATTTGTAGCATAATAAGGCAAAAGATCATGTTCCTTGAAGTAGAGGGTCTCATGTAACCACATCCTTACATTCCAAAGCCACATGAATACACAAAAGATATGCTTAGGATAGCATTCAAAATGGGAAGGGGGGTTGCAACCAATATAGCACCTAGAGGCTTGAGTTGGGAAAGACCAAGCCAATATACATCTCAAGGATGATGGCCAAATTTGATGGAACTGGAAATATCATTCAGTACCTAGAGAAGTTAAATCAGATATATGAGGCCATGGAATGGATTGATGATCCCACCAAGATTTGCTCATTTGGACTTTGCCTTGAAGGCAAAGCAGGCCAGTGGTTTAGGTTACTAAACCCACTTAAAAAGGCTAGCTATACGAGGACTCGAGACACACATTCATTATGGGATTCTTACCCAGTGGAGCTAAATGCATCACTATTGCACAGATATATAACCTCAACAAAGAAAAGGGAGAAACAACGTGGGACTATATTGCTAGAACCAAGTATCTCCACATGAGATGTAACATCCATAGAAGACTAGATAGTCTATAGATCATTGATCAATTTATGACCGGTCTTAAGAGCAAGAGGCTTCATGACCATCTCTACTGGTCTGCACACTTCATCTTTGATGAGTGCTTCCAAGAGGCGATAGACCCGATAGTAGACAATCTCCAAGCCAAGGATGTAGAAGTCATCCACCAAGACCAAGAGATAGGAGATGCATCATCCAATGCCTCATCATCAAGCCAAAGGGTGCCCAACTAGCACTAGTTAGAGTCCTAGTCAAAAAAATAAACATGGACAAGTTGGTAGAGAATTGGCTCAACCATAACTAGAAACACCTTATGGTGCAAAATGCAATAGCTTTAAAGCATGTACATAGAAGAGAGAGAAGCAGCAATATATGTAGATATAGATGGTCTACCGACTACTTATCTTTTGAATCCTTTTTTTAATGTTGTTATTCATTTATGTTCTTTTTTTGTAATGTGTTATCATGAATAACAATACATGTTGGATATCCGCCAACACTTTGACGATCGTATTGTGTTCAATTTTCCTTTAATTCTCTTGTTTTTTTCATTTGATATCATGTTATTTTCCATGTATAGATCTGTCACACTGGTTGAGGGATTGCCTCTCCCAGCTAAGCATGTAATTTTTTGTGGTCTTTTAGAGACCGAGAATGTAGAAATTATTCATCGCAATGTGTCTTCACTGAGTTCCATCCCCGTTTATGTTTAGATTATGGTTTTCAATGCCTATGCACTATCTTACATTGATTATTGTCTTGTTGAATTCATTACTATTTAGTTAGTCAGTCATTGGGGCATTGGTGATATTTCATTGAATTTAAAACCATTCATTTTTCCCATGGGTTGATTTATTATCATCATCTCATAACTCATAGAGAATTCCCCATTCCATGTGGCTTGATGATTTTTATCCGTATTTCCCACTACTGAGTGACATGCATGTGCTCTTTGATTCAGATACCAAGAAGGAATTGGATGATCTAGAGTATGGGTATGATTCCTGAAAGCAACAAACCACATAACTGACCGTGAGCAATGCTACGCTGCTTGATAGGATCGCTTTTGCCTCACTGAGCTAGTTGACAAAAATCTTGTGGAGGACTCCAGTCTGTGTAGAATGCAGAATACAGAGATTAATGGGAGGATACATTTATTGGATGAAGAATTTGGTAGTGATTCCAGAAGTTTAGATGGGCTTCTCTTGGAACGAAACTTGTTATTTTTTGGTCTCCTTCAGATCTTGGTGTCAATGCTCGACCCTTGGTTCCTTTGGGCCTTGGTTATTGAGATGTCAAGCTCAACACAAGTTGATACTTATGATATGCTTGGGTGATCGTTTTCACCATGTACATCACTGGAGTTTTTGGTAGGATGCTGACATGATGGATCTTTGCTAGTGATTCTAGGGCTAGACTATACTATCTACTAGTCCACCATTGAGTTATGTCATACTTATCTTACTAGCTCACTCACTTAGCGTGTTCACATTATGAACTACATGTACATAGTACTTTAGTACTTATGTTGTATTTTTTTTAAATTTTTTTATAGACCTCTTTTTGTTGAGAAGAAGAAGAACAAATTTTGAGCCTCTCATCTTATGTGTTCTCTTCCAGGGTTTGTCTGAGTGTGTCTATGCTAGCAAGACCTAAAGCTCTCTCATCTTATGTGTTCTCTTCCACGGTTTGTCTGAGTGTGTCTATGCTTGCAAGACCTAAAGCTCTCTTCATTCTTGTATCTTTTCATGGTATGAGAGCCTAGTTTATGCTAAGGAGCTAAGAGGCAAGCAAGAGAAGCCCAGGAAGAAGTACGAGGGTAAGAGCTTCACCTACTCTTACCCCTTTGTGTTGGCTACTACACCATTGTCAGGAGATCTTTGGGAGGCACCGACAATGAACTATGATTGAGGTGCTATCTTCATGGGTCTTGACCTCCATTTTGGAGTTAGCACGCATTTGTGTGCAGTTTTTTATATTTTGTAGAACTCTATTTTTGGAACTATAGGAAGGGAATTCATTTGTGTAGAAAGTGTGTGTACTGTAAAGAGGTCTTGCAAGTGTTATTGGGTGTACGTATGCAAATTGCAGTCACTAGTTCTAAGAGTTTGTGTGTAGTATGCTACCACTGTAGAGAATACACTGGTTTGTGAAGGTCAAACAAGAGTGATGTTTTTGGTAAATTTATAATTGTAGACAAGATGTCAAATGATGGAATGAATCATATTGTTGTAGAGAAACTTGACAAGAATAACTTCCATGCTAGGGGTTTTAGATTAAGAAATTTTTTGATGGAAAAAAGCTACCGGGACTACATTGAAGGTGAACATGACGAGGCACTAGAGATTCTTGAGATTAATCCAAGTGCTGTGGATTTGAAAGAATACAAGGATTAGAATCAAGGAGCAAGGAAAGTCATGTATTGGCTTTCTATTAGTATACAACATGACACCATGATTGGGCATATATAGGATGCCAAGTCACCCAAGGAAGTATGGGACACCTTGGTGAAGTTATATGAAGCTAACACCAAGGCACAAAAGATTTAGTTGTTGAAGAATGAGCTTCATACTGTGGAGAAAAAAAACATGTCTATGAAGGATTATGCCTTGAAGATCAAGGGCATTGTGTAATCCCTTGCATCTATTGGTGTTTCTATTGTTGACGAGATGATAAGATGAAAGTATGTCTAAGTGGTCTTGGACCACAATACAAGGCATTCATGATGTCTATTCAGACTAACTTTACAGATTTGATATCAATGTTGACCATTGAAGAAAAGCGTTTGGGTGATAATCAATCTTCACAAAACAAAGGTAGTTTGGAGCAACATGCCTTTTATACAAGAGAAGGTAGAGGATGAGGTAGATTTCGAGGCCGTGGCCAAGGTGGTAGTCAAATAGTTAATCAGAATTATGGTTAGCAACACAACAGTCCCATGAACACACAGGTGGAAGAGGCCAATTCACAGGTAGGGGGAGTCAAAGAGGTCGTATGGAAATTTAGAAAGAGAGAAAAATGATACATGAGGATATTTTTATTATGGCAAAGCTCGACATTTTGCAGGTAGATTGCTATAAGAAGCAAAATGACATGAGAAATTGAAAAGTGTAGCAGAATAACTCTGTGTCCTCTAGGAAAAGGACAATGAAAGGTTTTTTGTTATGCGGCATGTGCTTAATGTTGTCTTAGGAAATGAATGATGATGTATGGTATGTTGATTCAAATGCTTCAAACCATATGACCAGACATGGCGAGTGGTTCAAGGATATGAAAAATCCTAAAAAGAAAAGTTTTGTTGAAATAGGGGATGATATTGCTCATCCAATCTCCCATGTTTGAGAGCAGGGCTTGCAGGTGTGCTTTAACCCTGATGTTGTTATGTCAAAGACTATCAAGATAAGTGCAGGTTGGTTGCAAAAGGCAATAGAGTGGGCAGAATGTTTACACTAGATGTAAATATACTTTAAGTGAAAGCAGCAATGTTTGCACAAGGACCAGGAGTTGTTGCAGATATAGACATTTGGCATAAGAGAATTGGGCATGTAAATGTGCAAAGAATGAAGTCTATGCAGACTAAATAAATTGTTACAGGGGGCTGCTTAAGTTTAAGGTTGATGGTATGCAAAAAATATGTGAAGCATGTCAATTTGGAAAGAAGACAAAGCATGTATTTCCACATGATAGAAATATGAGCAGGAATGTACTAGATGTTGTGCATTTAGATGTACGGGGTCTTGCAAAAACTACATCTATAGGTGGCTATAACATTATAAAACATTTATTGATGACCACACAAGGAAAGTGTGGGTGTATTTAAAGGAGAAGAGTGAAGTTTTCTTTGATTTCTAGAATTTTAGAGTGATGTTTGAAACACAGATAGGAAAGCATGTGAAGTGCATAAGGTCAGATGGAGGAGGAGAGAAATTCTCTAATGAGTTCTCTAATTGTTTTCAAAAGAATGGCATTCAGAGACAATTACATGTAGATACACTCCACAGCAAAATGGGGTTGCTCAACAAAAAAACATGAGATAGCATGAGCATTGAGATATAGAAGAATATGCCGCATAGCTATTGGCCTGAACTTGTTTCTATGGTAGTTTATATCATGAACATGACTCCTACTAGAGCCATAAATGATGTAATGCTAGAGGAGAACTTGATTTGTCTTACTTGAAAGTTTTTGGATGCATTGCCTATGTGCATGTGCCACACGAGTTGCGTATGAAGATGGCACCAAAAGCAAAAAAAATGTGTGTTTATTTGGATATTCCCTTGAGAATGTAAGATTCATCCCTCGAGCTTTTGAGGTGTAAAGGTGTAAAAACCGCCTCTTCTGTTCTTGTAACTATTTCCCTCTCTAAAATAAAAGAAAGATCTTGTTTTGTTTTGTTTTGGCCTAGAGAGAGAAAATATCTAGAGAGAGATAATCCAAAATTGAGATATCTTTGGAGATAAAAATCCTCTTAGTGTCTAAAATGGTTTCCCTTGAAACAAAAGTTCAAAATGAACTTTCTAATGTGCATTAGGAATTAATTGAAAATAGTATAAGGGACCTTAGCCTAAGGGTCTACACTTTCAAAAAAATTTGGATTATGGTCCAATTAAGGTTCCAATGGGCCAATTGGATTAATCCATGTGTTGGGATGAGATAAATCCAAAGAATAAAATAAAATACCCAAAAATGAGTAAATGCTCACATAAGATGAAGAGTTGACTGAGTACAAGGTTTATTAGTTAAAAATTATGAGATATTACTAAAAAAAGAGATATTTTGGAATAATGATGCATTTTTGACACCTTGGTAAGGAAAGGGGGACTCTTGAGGTAGGCGCCTCTTTCACATGTGTGGAAGGGTTTTTAATTCAAGAACATTGTGATATTTTTATCTCTTCTCTCTCCTCGATCAAACCAAATAAAAAAGGGAGCCAAATTGGTCCAAATCTTGTCTAAATTGAGTCAAACTGAACCTGGAAAATTCTAGAACCTAGTTGTGGACTTGGTTAGTGGCTTCCCTCACCTATAAATAGACCCTAAGTCATTTGTAATAAAATATTAGAGCTATACTATGCTAATATTATATTAAAATAATCATATTTTCTATTATCCTTTAAATTTTCCTTTCTCTTGGGAGCTTGGAGCTCTCTCTCTCTCTACAAAAACTCTTGGAGTTTCTCTTCTGCTCTTGATGGACCAATTGATTGGTCGAGGGCTTCACTGCCCAAAATAGACAATCAAGCCAAACTTGGAGGTAAAATCAAATTTTATGGTTTTTTTCAATTTATCACAATGACTTTCTTCTTCTCAACCCCTCTCAAGCTTGAGAAGCTTTCTAAATAATTGTTTTAATTCAAATAAAGGTTTCTCTTAAAGTCTTAATGCTAATTAAGAGAAAGTTAATCTCTATGCTTATTTGTAATGCTTTCTTTAAGTAAATCTCTCTCTCTAAAAGAATAGCCATCTTTATGGCTAAATCCCTTGAAAAAGGATGCTTCTCAATGATAGTCTCTTAATTCAGAGCTAAACTCTAGGCTTGTTAAGCTAGATATTAAGAAAAGGATATTTTTATGATTTTGTGTTAACAAAATAATGGTTATTTCTTTTAGATTATTTATAAGTAGTTAAAAACTACTTTGATCGATTCTAAATGAGAAATAGATTATCCTATCAATTTGGAAAAAGAGGAATAATGGTTATTTCTTTTAGATTATCAAAGTAGTTAAAAACTACTTTGATTGATTCTAAATAGGAAATAGATTATCCTATCAATTTGGGAAAAGAGGAATAATGGAATGAACTTAATCTAGTGGGATAATCATAATTAAGTTTATGATTATGGCTAAAGTTATCTTTTAAATTCATAGTTTGATTTTAAGCATAAAAGAGGAACTACTATCATATTTTCATTACAAGCTTTTATTCTTTAGAAAAAAATTAAGCATTATCAGCAATAGAAGCAAAGCTATGGTAAGATTTTTAAAAAATAATACATATCTTATTTTTATGCATAATGCTAAAAGAGGACTTCCTACCATATTCTAGGATTGGACATCCTATGCAAAAAGAATGATTTTCATCATATTAATGATTTTTTAATTATGCATAATTAATTGATTATGAGAAAAGAGTAAATTTTGGTAAATTTATTTTTATGCAAAAAGAGGACTTCCCATGATATTTGAGATCCAAGTAATTAAATGGTAAAAGATGAATTTTTTGGTAAATTTATTTTTATGCAAAAAGAGGAATTCCCATGATATTTGAGATCCAAGTAATTAAATGGAAAAAGAGGGATTTTGGCAAAATTTAAAATTATGAGCATTTATCAAAAGTGGAATTTTGAGCATTATTAATGTTATTGGGAAATATGGGTAGAATTGATTTTTGTAAATCCCATGAATCTTTTACTCAAAAGAAGAATATTGAATATATTTCACTTGAGAAATTTGAGAAAGAATATGAAAATATCCATCGAGGAAAAGTACCTTTAATTAGGCCAAGCAATTGGCAGAAACTTAGAAAAGTCCTATCGGTATGGAAAGTAGAAAACGGTACTAAATTTGAATGCGATGTCAATGAGATGTGATGTGATGTAAATGGATGTGAATGAGATGTGATGTGATGTAAATGGATGTGGATGTGGATGTGATGTAAATGGATGTGGATGTGGATGAGATGTGATGTGATGTAAATGGATGTGGATGTGGATGTGATGTAAATGGATGTGGATGTGGATGTGGATGTGATGAGATGTGGATGAGATGTAAATGGATGTGGATGTGGATGTGGATGTGGATGTGATGAGATGTGATGTGATGTAAATGGATGTGGATGTGATGAGATGTGGATGAGATGTAAATGGATGTGGATGTGGATGTGATGAGATGTGATGTAATGTAAATGGATGTGGATGTGGATGTGGATGTTGTGATGTGATGTAAATGGATGTGATGAGATGTGATGTGATGTAAATGGATGTGGATGTGGATGAGATGAGATGTGATGATATGTGAAAGGATGTGATGTGATGTAAATGGATGATAATGAGATGTGATGTGATAGATATAGACGTGAATGAATGTGGGATGTGAATGGGTGTGATGGATGTGATGAGATGTGAGTGGATGAGGTGAGATGTGAATGTGATGTAATGAGATGTGAATGGATGTGTATCCAGCTGAGATAATCCACCACCACATGCTTATTTCCGGGAGTATGCAACACTATATAATCGAATTCCTGCAACAAAAGCATCCACCTGCTGGGCAAGTCTTCCTTCCGACTTTGGCTTCTTCATCACCAAGAATATCAGCGCCTGCTGATGGTCAACATGAAAGACTACTTTGTTCCCCAACAGATAATGTCTAAACTTTTCCAATGCAAAAATCATCCCTAAAGCTTCTCATTCTGTAGTAACGGTGTAGTTCTTCTCTGCTGGCTTCAACATCCTGCTGGCATAATAGAGTGGTCGGAACCATCCCCTTCACCAATTGTCGTTGCATCCATAGTGGAGAAAAGTAATAGCACGTCATTATTAATACCCTTTTCCATTATCATTGATACATTGTCTATCCCTATTTTCACACCACTGTAATAGCCCTCTGAGTCAGTTACACATACTGCACCAATTTCAACAACTTTATTAACCACTAGCATATTTATTTTGTCCCCACCTCTAATAAATGCCATGGTCCCTTTTTATTTTTTAAGAAAAACTAAAATCAGATAAAACACATATATCCCAAATAAATTGAATAATCTTATTACATTATCTTTACCAACTTTTTCAATGGAATGCACTTCAATATTTCCCTAAAATGAAGCGCTTTTCCTCAGAGCTCCTACATCTACTACCCACAATGTAAAAGCCATCTAATAATCCCAATGCCTCTTTGATTAAGAGGAGATTGAGATTATCATCTAGCCTATAAGGTTCTACGACTATATAAATATATCGAGGATTAATCCTACCTGTCAAAGCCAAGAACTTCCCATTTTGGGCTACAGTGATATCCAAAAGAGCCCAATTGTGGCATCTCCTCGAAGAAGATCGTATCCAACAATTTGTTATTGTCATAGGTCAACTTCAAGATATTTAATGACATGTCTCTGCATGAAACATAATAAAGTTATATATTAATAACAATCATGATCTTTTTTATACTTAGAGATAGTAAGAAAGAATAAAAAATACTTATACAATCTAGCACCAATGGTCACTAAATAAAAACACAATCATATTTATTTTCAAAGGACCTTATGCTTTGGGATACATTTAATAACCTCATCAAATATTTGTCGTGCTGCTTGGTCTTTATCACCATGGACATTATAGTCTATTTCATAATGATCAATCAAGCCTAGGCTTTCTTGAATAATCATGAGTGCAATATTTTCTTCTAATTTGTCTGAATCTAATCGTATAGTAATTTGGAAAACATCGTTCCAATTAACAGCATAAACTGGCCATCCAACTTGGAATATGAAAATAACAACGCTCAAACTTTGCAACCAAATTCACCCTTTCCTCAAAGGAAAGAGTGCTTCTCATGTGCCCAAAAAAATGCAAGTCACCTCATCCATCTATCAATCATACATAAAATTATATAAGTAAGTAGAAGCATGAATATTATATGTGTCGATGTGTATCAAATATACTAATGTGATTACATTGTTTCTGTACATGGATGTTTGGAACAGTCATTTGGGCTCTCTCTCTCTCTCTCTCTCTCTCTCTCTCTCACACACACACACACACACACACACACACACACACGCAACAACAACAACCACACACACACACACAACAACAACCACACACACCCACACACACCCACACACTATAGCGTCTTTTTTCAGCTTCAACCAAGATCAAATTGCGAGAGAAAAATAAGATAAGTACTTATTTTTTCTTTATTTATTTACATCAAATAAAGTAAAATTTTATTTATCTACATCATTTGCACAAGCACTATGGCAGATTTGCCTATCTCGCCATCAATTCAAGAGCAACTCCTTTCTTTACAACATCAAATTGTAGAAGAAAGAGAGAAGCGTATTGAATTGGAGAGACAGCTCACGAGTCGTAGACGCAAGCGTGACTCTTCGCTATCTTTTGATGACGAAGATGACACTATTCAAAGGGCTGTAAATGCTACATTGCAAGCACAAAGGTCACAAAAAGAATCCAAGATTAGTTGGAAAGCTTTCACATTTCAAAATTATGATGGAAAGAAGGATGCTAGGGTCATATTAGCTTGGCTTAGTCAACTAGATGACTATTTCTCAAGAGAAAAATTTTCAGAGAGTGATAAGATTAAATGTGCAGTCAATCATTTGGTAGACAGTGCAGCTTTATGGTGGAGTGTAATAAAGCAAGGTCGTGACAAGCCAGATTCTTGGAAAAGATTTCAACGGCGGCTGGTTAAAAAGCACTTTTTACCCTCACAATTCAC
The DNA here is from genome assembly GCF_041138505.1 of Cibotium barometz. Lineage (NCBI taxonomy): Eukaryota > Viridiplantae > Streptophyta > Polypodiopsida > Cyatheales > Cibotiaceae > Cibotium > Cibotium barometz. The sequence continues at coordinate 30,287,906 of NC_141094.1, read as the reverse complement.
TTAGTCCGAAGTTAGGCACCAATGGGACACTTTGCATCAATTGGAAAAGGAAACTATGTCACAGTATGCAGAAAAGTTCTGGAATACTTTATTACAGGTGCAGGTTATGGATAGAGTCAGCGAGAAAGACCAAAAAAGGAAATTCATATCGGGTCGTAGATCTACCATTAGGGCCGATGTGAATATGTTTCGACCTCATTCACTATCTTCTGCAATATCTTTGGCAACTAATTCAAAACATAAAAATGGTTTTCCTAAAGAGATTAAAGCACATGAGGGTACTTCTTCTAAACCATTTACTAAATCTTTTTATGCTTCAAAGAAGATGTATAAACCAGGTTATGACAAAGGCAAGGACGAGGCTAAAGGCAACATGAGTACCAATAAGAAAGTCAAAGACATCTACTATCAAATGTTTCAAGTGCCACAAAGAAGGACATATAGCCCCGAATCGTCCGGAGCGTACCAAGAATTCAACACCAGTAGTAGCAGCAGCAGCTCGAGTCAATATGATTGAAGAAGACGACAATGAAGAAGAATCATTCAAGCAAGAGGGTAATTCCGATCCAGACTACTCAGAACAAGAAGGTAAACCTCATGTTCATTCTTTGCTTAAAATAAAAGGAACGATAAATGGACATGAAGTTCTTATTTTGCATGATGATGGTAGTACACATGATTTCATTTCTGAAAAGGCACTTAGAGCATTAAATCTTCATTCTTCACCTACGCACTATAAAGTCAAAGCAGCATTTACTGGAACAAAGTATAATTGCATGCAAGAGGTGAAAGATTTGGATTTATGCATCAAGTCCTTAACAGAAAAGAGGGATTTCTTAGTTGCACCTTTACAAGGGGTAGATATAATTTTGGGTATGCCTTGGAGACACAAATACAATCCTATTATAGACTATGACACTCATAGCATTTCTCTAAGGAAGGACAATGAAAATATTATCCTCCAGTGTCAAGTTAAAGGAGAAATGAGTCCTTTATTGAGTCACACTCAAGCAAAGAGAGCTCTAAGAAAAAGAGACAAGACTTATATGGTATGGGTTAACCAGCTTGATGCTGAGTCTGACACATCCAAAAGTCCAAAGTTTGATCTTTTTATCTCCAAATTTAGTGACTGTTTCATGGAAGATCTACCTCCAAGATTACCTAAGTCTAGGCCTGAGGATCATAGTATTGACTTATTGCCTGGAAATTCTCCGCCTTGTAAAGCTCCCTATAGAGTCAACAATTTAGAGCAAAAAGAAATCCAAAGCCAAATAGAAGACTTGCTAGAGAGAGGCCTTATTCGACCTAGTAGTTCACCTTTTGGAGCTCCAGTACTTCTTGTTAAGAAGAAGAACGGAACTTATCGAATGTGTGTAGACTACCGTGCATTGAATAAGATTATTGTCAAGAACAGATATCCTATTCCTAGGGTAGATGATCTTCTTGACAAGCTTAGAGGATCAAAGGTCTTTAGCAAGATTGACCTAAAGTCTGGGTATCATCAAGTTCGTATGACTTAATCTGACATTTTCAAGACAGCTTTTAGAACCCAAACTGGTCATTATGAGTTTTTGGTTATGCCATTTGGTTTGACCAATGCTCCAGCTACTTTCAGCCGTATGATGAATCGCATATTCCTTAAGTTTCAAAGTTTTGTTATAGTGTTCTTTGATGACATTCTTGTTTTCAGCAAGGATCGACAAGAGCATGAACAACACTTGGAACAAGTGTTCAATCTTTTGAGAGAAAATGAATTGTATGTCAATCCTGAAAAGAGTTCTCTCTTTCAAGAAGAGATTGAATACTTAGGTCATATAGTGTCAGCTGAAGGGATTTGTGTAGATCCTAAGAAAATTGAGTGTATAGCTTCTTGGCCTACGCCTAGAAACATACATGATCTTAGATCTTTTCTTGGCCTGTGTAGTTATTATAGGAAGTTCGTCAAGAATTTTGCTTATATTGCTCATCCTTTGACTGAACTCCTTAAGAAAGCTAAAAATTTGAATTGGACTGAAAAGAGACTGAAAAGCAAGATAAATCTTTTGCAACACTCAAGAATGCTTTAACACAAGCACCAGTTCTAACACTACCTGATTTTCAAAGACCATTCTTTATAGTAGTGACTGATGCTAGTGGCAAAGGATTTGGAGCTATTCTTATGCAAGACGACCATCCTATTGCTTATCAAAGTAGAAAGCTTAAGCCTGCAGAGCAAAATTATAGCACATATGACAAGGAATTAGCAGCAGTAGTGCATGCTTTGAAAATCTGGAAGCATTACCTAATGGGCTCTGAATTTCTCATCAAGACAGATCAACAAAGCATTAGGCATTTGCTTACGCAACCTCTTATTTCAGATAGGCACATCAAATGGGCATCTTTCATTCAAAGTTTCCAACCTATGATTCAATACCAACCTGGAAAAGAAAATGTTGTTGCCGATGCTTTGAGTCGAAGAACAAATATCAACAACATTTCTATTATTGAAAGTGAACCATTTGTACTTATGAAAGAAGCTTACGAAGTTGATCCAGATTTTTCTGAAATATGGATAAAATTGCGTGAAAACAATTGGACACCTCAAGGAAGTTATTCTCATAATGATCGCTATTTTTTCTTTGAGAAAAGATTGTGTGTTACTCAACCTTATAGACAACTTGTCTTGGAAGAGATGCACCAACCACCATTTGTGGGACATAGAGGAGTTTCCGTAACACTTCAAGTTGATCCAGATTTTTCTGAAATATGGATAAAATTGCGTGAAAACAATTGGACACCTCAAGGAAGTTATTCTCATAATGATCGCTATCTTTTCTTTGAGAAAAGATTGTGTGTTACTCAACCTTATAGACAACTTGTCTTGGAAGAGATGCACCAACCACCATTTGTGGGACATAGAGGAGTTTCCGCAACACTTCAAGTAGTTTCTCGAGAATTCTATTGGCCTCATTTGAAGAATGATGTAGGAATCTTATTCTAGGAAAGATTGAAGCTGCCGACCAATATGTTAGAGACTTTGATCGCATTTTATCTGAAGTGCGTGATTGTATTGCAAGAGCTCAAGAGAAGTATACATCTCAAGCAAATAGGAAGCGCAAAGATTTTTCATTTCAAGAAGGTGATTATGTACTTTTGAGAATTGAAAAACGGCGATTAAAGAGTGTGGAAAAATTCCCTGCAGTGAAGCTAGCGCCTAGATATTATGGGCCATTTAAAATCCTTCAAAAGATTAATGATGTGGCCTATATACTAGAGCTTCCATCTAATTGGAATATCCACAATTCTTTTCATATCCATCTCTTGAAACCATTTTGAGAAACACTTCCTACTCACCCAACATATGAGGAACCTCCTCTTA